>NC_058380.1:19949318-20257272 GCF_018350175.1 Felis catus
TAGGCACCAGTGGCTTTGCCTGGGTCATGGGGCGGGGTGTGCTTCTGTGGTTCGTGGGAGAGTGAGTTTGGGGTTAGAAGGGAGTTCTAGAGCGGGTCACCGAACAGAGGAGTGGGTGGGCAGTGTCATATCTGTGTTTTTTTTTTAATGTTTATATTATTATTTTTGAGAGAGAGTGAGGTGGAGCAGGTGGGGGGGGGGTAGGCAGAGAGAGAAAGGGGCAGAGGATCCGAAGTGGGCTTCGTGCTGTCAGCAGCGAGCCCGATGTGGGGCTCGAACTCACAAACCATGAGACCATGACCTGAGCTGAAGTCGGCCGCTCAACTGGCTGAGCCACCCAGGTGCCCCCCTTTTTTTTTTCCGGAGAGAGAGAGAGGCGGGCAGCGTCCTATCTAGAACACACACACGTCCACACAGGTGTGCTGTGAAGCTGCTCTAGCAGCCGCACGGGCAGCTGTGTCTGAGCTTTGGTGCCAGCCTGGCTGCCCCACTAGCCGGTGAGGTAGTGGCTGAGGGTCCTGGAGCCCCTACAAAACCAGATGCCTTGGTTACTGCGAAAAAAGCCCAGGCTTTGGAGTCTGACTAGGCAGGGTTGCAATCCTGGCTTTATCAGCCACTGCATGGGTGACATTAGCCAAATTAAATTCCCCAAACGTCAGTTTCCTCATCTGTAAGATGGGATGATGGTAGCTCTGACCTCAGGATTATTGTGATCCAGAAAAGAAGGAACAACTAGCAGGCTGCCTGGCCCCATAATAGATGTTGGAATACACTCCTCTGCCTTTCTTCTTCCCACTTTGTCCCTCTGCTTTCTCAGTCATTATCCACAGAGCTGCAGCTGAGGCTCTAAATTACTCAGGGGCTGTTCTCCACTCTATTCTCTCTTCCCTTTTTGCCACTAGCTACTGTTTCTCATTCCTCAAGCTGGGGAAGTTTCTGGAGAGGCTATTAAATGTCTGTGGGTGCAGGCTGCTGTCTGCCCACTGCCTACTGAGCAGCCCAGCATTGGCTTCTGCTAACTTCTGGGGATGGAAACACCGGGGTCCTCTACCTACCAGGTTGACACAGTGAATGAGCCAGTTAGTGCCTCGGGCTTCCTCTGGGACAAGCTTCTGGCCATTAGAGTGCTTTCCAGATCCAGTGATCTCCCTCTTCAACCTGTCACGGTGGTAACAGACCCGTGGTGTTAATGAACGAGGCAGCTCTTGTCCAGGGGTTAGCACCCCAGATCTTTGCTGGGCATTGACTCCTGGCCACTTGGTTTGCACAGATCCCTGGTGGGGACCTCTTTTCCACTCCTGGAGACTGCACAGCCGAGAGCTGATCTGCATATTCCCAGCTCAAGTAGATGGTATCTCTTCCCTTGGAGACCTGTGCTCCTGCCCCCACAAACTTCCAGTGAGGTGCACACGGAGCTGTTTGCTCCTTTAAGAGATGGGCTTTCAGGGGCTCCTGGGTGGCTCAGGCACGGAGCCTGCTTGAGATATTATCTCTCTCTCTCTCTCTCTCTCTCTCTCTGTACCTTCTCTGGTGCACACACACGCTCTCTCTCTCAAAATAAATAAACTTAAAAAAAAAAGAGAGAGATGGGCTTTCAGAAGGCCACTAGGAAACCATCCACTGCTCCTCAACATGTATGTTCAGTGCAGTTATGAGCACTTAGTAATGAAGATGCTGTTGACTACACTTGTGTCACCTACCTGGCACGTGCCAGACCCTGCACTAAGCACTTCACCCGATCTGTCTCCTAAGGTCCCCTCGAGCCCCGATGTCTCACAGGTGGCTGAGCTGACATTTTGGCTCAGAGAGGAACACTGCCAAGCTCCAGGAGGGGCTGGGGTGCAGTGGCTCCTCCTGGAACCAGGGACACAAATCCCACCCCACTTGCTCTCCATTTCTGATCATTGCTTCTTTCTGCTGGAAAGCAGATGAGTCTCTGTCACATGTTCTTACTCAAGTCTCACACTTTGACCAGCGCTAGGTCTGCCTCTTTGGCCTCACTCCCAGGTCAGAGAATCCCAGGGAGGGCTCTGATCGGCCCCATTAGGTCCCCTGCCCAGCTCTGAGACCAGAGGACAAGGGACCGTGCTGGGTCTGCCCGTTGGGTGGGAGTGGGGTTAGGAAGATTGGGACAGCTGAGATGCCAGGTGTCCAGCATAGGGTGGTAGGTATCCCTCTTTCCAGATGGGAAAGCTGGGGTTTGGATTTCCAAGGTGACTAATCCTGGGTAGTCTTAGTGGCAGCAGTGGGACCAGAGTCAAGACTGACTCGGAGCCCCTGCTCCTAGTGCCATACCACACTTCTCCCTCCAGGTGGGGGCCCCGGGCCCCCTATGAGGGCTCTGCTGTAGAGAAGGTGAACACTGTGCTTCAGGTCTTCCACAACCATAGAGTCCAGATCGTGGGCCCAGAGAAATATAAAATAAAGGAGTGAATGGTACAAACTATGGGAAGTATGGGCTCTGTGAGTGTAGGAAGTGAAGGGTTAACTGGGTGGGGGTGGGGAGGATGCTTGCTGCAAAACAACAGTTGGCTTGAATGTCTTTCCACCTTTGCAAAGCTGAACTAGATGGATTTTCTTTTTTTTTAATCTTTATTTCAGCATCTATGTCATGGGCTTGGTCCTGGAGTGGATCAAGAACAACGGCGGTGCAGCAGCCATGGAGAACCTCAGCTCCGTCAAATCGCAGATGATTTATGACATCATTGATAATTCGCAAGGATTCTACGTGTAAGTTGATGGACTTTCTCTCACATCTTGCCTCTTGTGAATTTATTTTCTTTAATTAATTAATTAAAAGGTTTCATTTATTTTTGAGAGCACGCAAGCGGGGGAGGGGCAGAGAGAGAGGGGAACAGAGGATCCAGACTGGGCTCTGTGCTGATGGCAGCGAGCCCGATGTGGAGCTCAAACTCATGGAGTCGTGAGACTGTGACCTGAGCTGGAGTCGGACGCCAAACCGACTGAGCCACCCGAGCGCTCCTTGCCTCTTGTGAATTTTCACATGTGTATATGACGTGTGCCTTTGAGAAATGGACACGTTTCCCTTTCTTGATGTTGAAGTGCCAGTGAGCTGGGTGGTCATGGGCCCCAGCAGGTGGGTTCTCCCCTTGTACAGCCCCACCTGCAGAATCCCAGGCCTAGGGACCTGTTTCCCGGGGGGTGGTGATGTTTCTCACACCAAAGATCTCTCCTGGGGAAGAGTCTCAGTTCTTCCTGGGGCAGACCCCTTCTCCCACTGTCTGCATCCTTGGTACATCCCTTGGGAAAAATCACGCAGATTTGCTGGAAGCACTCCCCTTTATGTAGGGACTCCACTGGAGGCCCTTGGTATAAACATCTACTCCTGATCCCCTCAGCTGGGTCACCTACCTTTTTAGAAGTTCACTGCTTCCGTTATTATAGGACACATATTCCCATCCCAGGCCTGCAGTCTGTGAATGAGGAGACTTCTAGTTAAACATTTTTGTGACTGGGGAGCCTGGGTGGCTTAGTCGGTTGAGCACCGACTTCAGCTCAGGTCATGATCTCACGGTTTGTGGGTTTGAGCCCCGCATCGGGCTCTGTGCTGACAGCTCAGAGCCTGGAGCCTGCTTCAGATTCTGTCTCCCTCTTTCTCTGCCCCTCCCTCACTTGCACTCTGTCTCTCTCTCTCTCAAAAAAAAACAAAAACAAAAACAAAACAAACAACAAATTTAAAAAACCAAAAAAACATTTTGGTGACCAGAAGATTCATGAATGTGTGTTGACTACTGGACCCGCTCCTGTGAGGGACAGAGAAAATGTATGGGCCTTGTATTCGTCTCCTAGAAGTGCTGGAACAAAGATTCACCAACTCGATGGCTTAATGCAACAGAAATCCATTCTCCATGTTCTGGAGGCCTGAGGTGCAAGGTGTCAGGAAGGCTTTGCTCCCCCCAGAGACTCCAGGGAAGAACCATTCTTTGTGGCTCCAGGCATTCCGTGGCCTATGGTGCATCACCCTAGTCTCTGACCTCACCTTTGTTGTGTGTCCTCGCTTCTGGTTGCTGGATTTGGGGCCTACCCAGATAATCCCAGATGGTTTCTGTCACCTAGAGACCGTTAACTTAATTACATCCTCAAAGACCCTTTTTCCAGGGGTTAGGACATGGATCTACCTTTTGGGGGGCCACTATCCAGTCCCCTACCATAGACCTCTCACCAGAATGCTGAATGTGAAGCACCTAGCACAGTGCCTGGCACACAGGGAGCTTAATAGATGGTGTTTTCATTTGCGTCCACCCCCCCCTTCCAGGTGGCATACAGGTGTAGGAGACTATGCTGCGTGTGTGTACATGTACACACATACGTGTATGTTTGTGTGTACACATTTGTATGCATATACATAAACACATAAACACATACTCATTTACCAAGCCTGAGACCTCCTCAGTGACTGTTACTCTTCGGGTTCCATGATAGTAACTGACTGATAGGAACTAGAGAATGTATATTCTTCTTTGAGAATTCAGTGTGCCACGACAGATGGACAAGACGATGCTTTAGGCCTAACTTTTAATACTTCTCCCTGACCACCCATGGGTGGTGGGTGGGGGTGTACTTGTGGAGTAGGTAGGATAAAGCAGCGTGCTACTGCTCCCTCTGTCCTTAAAATGCTTTTGGCTTGTTCCTGTGAGTTCTTGGCATGCAGTGACCCTCTAGCCACAGGCCCTGGGGGAGTTGGGTTTGGATGGACGCCTTAGCCTTTAGGCTTCTCCCCCACATGTGGTCTGGGGAGAGGTGTGCATGTTGTGCTTTCTGTCTACTCTGGTTCTGCACAACAGCCAAGTACAGACTGGGGGCTTGGTAGATGATCCGAGGAGTTCACAGCCAAGTGCTCAGTGATAGTTACTATAAGCTTGGAGCAGTAAGATGATAATGCTTTGCCTGCAGGTGTAGGGGGGGTTTTGAATGAATTTGATTGCACCTTGGGCATGAGTAGAGTTAGTCAGAGGAGGGCAAAAGTACTTTTAGGAATTTTTAGGAAGGCAGGGCCCAGCCCTGCAAAGGTACTGAGGGGAGAAAGTACATTGTGTTTGGGGAGCTAAGAGTGGGTTGCCTAGAGGGGACGGTTGTGCTGGAATGAGAAGGAAGGTCTGGAAAGGTCTGAAGACACACTTAGTCCACCTGTTTAGCCTTCCACACATCCACCTATCCACACATCTACCCCCCCCCACCTACCCTTCTATCCACCCATCTGTCCACCCACCAACCCATCCATCCATCCATCCATCCGTCCCATCATGACCCACATGCCCATCCGTCCATCCATCCATCATCCATCCACACACCTGTCCATCCATCCATCCATCCATCCATCCACCTATCCATCATCCATCCACACACATCCGTCCATCCATCCATCCCATCATGACCCACATGCCCGCTCATCCATCCATCCATCCATCCATCCATCCAGTAAATTTTCCTGAGCACTTCTCTGGGCTAACCTTGTTCTAGGCCCTGGGATACACAGAAGAATAAGGTATCTTTCCTGACCCCCACAGTGCTCAGAACCTAAATGTGAGTGAAAGCACTTGGCTGTTGTGGAGGGGAGACCAAATTTTCTATTAGCTTTTGGCTCCATTTATTTCTAAGGAGATGTGTAGGCATGAAATGAGAAGACAGAAAGAATGATAATGCCTCTGGAAGAATCCAGAGAATTAGAAGCAAAAGCAAAACAAGGCATAGGAGAGAAACACTGAGAAACCCCGGAATTCCTTTTTCCGCCAAGGTTCTTATACTCCAAGCACGCAGCCTGGCATTTCCCAGAAGACAGCCTGCTGAAGCCAACATGGCAGGCGGGTTGTCTCCTGAGGAATCAGGTCACTTTCCCACCTAACACTTTTCATTTACTTATGCACAACCTTGACCCGGAGTTTTCATCTTCAGAGTAAACCTCTTTCTGGGAACTTCCATCTGCCCTGGGCTGCCTGCCCAGAAAATGTCATCCTGGCGCCTGATGTTCTTGTGGGACCCTGTTACTGGAGTCAAGCGGCCTTTTGCTTGCTCCCCGCTCAGTGTTTGCAGTGGGTGCTTACTAGCTCTTCCTGTATTCACTTGGATTTTCAGGAACTTCTTCGCTTGTCTTTTCAGCTATAGACATATGGCCCCCGAGGGAGGTGAGCAATTTTAAAGAAGAGTACCAAATAGCCTAGAATTAGACTTTGTCACTTACCACCACCTCTAGCTCCTTATTTTTGTTCTCCCCTCCGCTTTGGCTTCCCCCAACTCATAAGGCAGCCCATTACTGAACATGGTTCTGGGCAGTTTCTAGGGTGTTGTACCAGCTCTGCCAGTGACCCTGGTGTGGACTTCGACACTAGAAAAGTCAGCCTTCGAAGTCCCTGAGTTCATTACATAGTCTAACCATCCACATGGTGCTGGTTGACCCTGACTTGAGCCCATGTGCACAGTGAACCCCTCTTTGCCACTTATTAGCAAATGACCTAACTGCTCCAGACTCTGTCTCCTTATCTGTACATTGGGTGTAATGATGGTATACTTTTTTTTTTAGTTTGTTTATTTTGAGAGAGACAGAGACAGTGCAGTGGGGGTGGGGCAGAGAGAGGGAGAGAGAGAATCCCAAGCAGGCTCCGCACTGTCAGTGCAGAACCTGACACGGGATTCAAACTCTTGAAACCGTGAGATCGTGACCTGAGCCCAAACCAAGAGTTGGACACTTAACCAACTGAGTCTCCCAGGTGCCCTAATGGTACATACTTCTTATGACTGTTGTGAGAAGTAAATGAAAATCCATGTGAATAAAGAATATATCACAAGGGTTCAGAAGAAGGGTTCTAGCGTGGGTTACCTTATAGAAAGCCCTGGAAGAAGTACTTGGCACCTAGGGAAAATTCCTTAAGAGTTAGTTCCTGGGGCGCCTGGGTGGCTCAGTCAGTTAAGCGTCCTATTTCGGCCCAGGTCGTGATCTCACTGTTCATGAATTTGAGCCCTGCGTTGGGCTCTGTGCTGACAGCTCAGAGCCTGGAGCCTTCTTCGGATTCTGTGTCTCCCTGTCTACCTCTGTCCCTCCTCTGCTTCTGCTCTCTTTCTCTCTCTCTCAAAAGTAAATATGTAAACATATTTAAAAAAATAAAAAATAAAAAAAATGTTAGTTCCTAATATTATTATTTTGTGTTAGAATGGTCCTTAGAATGGGAAGCCCTTAGAATGGTCCTGACACAGTGCTCACTATATACTAGATACTAATTTTGATATTATAAAGATGTCCAAGTGAAGGCATCCGTATCCAGACCTGAGGTCCCCTTTCTTGTTACCTTCTTTTGGGGATCAGACCTTAGGAAAGAGGGGAGCATGGATGGGTCTAGTGATAACACTAGCATAAAACAAAGCAGGCAGAGCCCTGGTGCTTTAAGGTACACATTTTATGACCGCACAGCCCTGTGAAGCAGACAGTAAGCCTGTTTTCCAGAGGCACAGACAGGTGAAGGTGAAGGTGGCGGCTGGGAAGCGGGAGCAAGCCAGGATATGCACTTGAGGATATGCACATTAAGGACCCCAGGGGCGCTGGGGCCGGGGTCCTTAACTACTACACTAGGCAAACTACAAAACTCATAGACTGTGACTCTCTATTCGTAATGCAGGGATCAGTGGAAAACCTTAGAAATGATCAAGGTCAGAATTGTGATTAGTTACAGCTAAGTATGTAAATGTTGATTCCTTTGCTGTACTCCAGAAATAACAATGAAAAGCTGATGAAGTAAAAAGATCCCATTTGTAGTAGCCACAAAAATGATAACGTATCTACAAGTAAATCCAGATGCTCATCTGGGCAAGTTAATGCAAAAGGATCGCTGCAAATTTTAAAAAATAACATATTTACATTAATCAAATGTAATGTTAATGTACAGTCTCCTAAAACTCATCCACGTTAACCTAGTGTGGCAGTGGTAGGGACAGACAGTATTACCGTCCGTGGAAGAGTCAAGGCCAGAAGCTGTCCATGTTTGCTTGAGAATTGCATTTTATTTTTAAAAATTAATTAATTAATGAATTTTGAGAGAGAGAGAGAGAGCTTGGGCAGGGGAATGGCAGAGAGAGAGAGAGAGAGAGAGAGAGAGAGAGAGAGAGAGAGAGAGAGAGAATCCTAAGTAGGCTCCACACTGTTAGCACAGAGCCAGATGTAGGGCTTCAACTCAAGAACCGTGAGATCATGACCTGAGCCAAAGTCGGAAGCTTAACCAACTGAGCCACCCAGGTGCTCCTACTTGAGAATTGCATTTTAAATTAGAGAAGAATGTTTGAAACTTTCTAAAGTTTTGATATTTGAAGCATTGTAATCCATTTAGACAAATTGTAGAGTTAGATATTTGCATCATGCCATGCTCAAAAACAAGTTCTAATTAGTCAAAAGATCTAAATGCAAGAAACTGAAATAAAAATACCAGAAGAAAATATAGGAGAGAGTTTAAGTATAGGGAGTATAGAAGGTCTTTCTAAACAAGCCATAAAACTCAGAAGCCATGAAGTAAAAGACAATTACGTGAAAATCTTTAAAATTTACACAGCTTGTGACATCACAAATAGAGTGAAAACAAAAACAAATGACAGACATGAGAAAAGATGTGTAGTAGCAAAAGATATAAGTGACTATCCTTGGCAAGAGCCCACAAGTGGAAAACGATAACCAAATACAAATGGGGTGGTTGCTAATGGTTTGAGCCAGTGACCCAGAAGAAACCCAGCTGGCTAATAGGCAATGAATGCCAACCTCCTTAAGAAATGCAGATTATAATCAGGAGATTTTGTTTTTCCCCTCTGATCAGCAGAAATTAAAAAGATTGATAACGTCAGGCAAGGGAACGCACTTGGTGTGTCAAGTATAAATTTGGATATTTCTGGAGTGACGTTTGCATCACCCATCAGAATTAAAAACTCTCGCTCTCTGCCCAAGGAGTTTTACGTCTAAGTAGATGCCTGTCCTTTCTCTTTGTGGATACAGAGGTGTGCCTAATTGTGGATACAGATACATGCCTAATTTGGTCCCTGCAAGTCCAGTGCTGTTAGGTGAAGATCTGTAGACAACCAGCATGCCCATCAGGAGGGGTGTGACGAAAGAAGTTAGGGTCCATCCTAATCGGGTAACGCGTGCGGTGAGAAGGGTGAGGGAGGTCTGTGTGAACAGATGTGGGAGGCTGGCCACGTTCTGTCATTGGGATAGAAGAAAAAAGTAAGTGTAGGAAAGGATGATGCATGTATTATTTCACTTAGAAAACCACAACATGTATATTTGTAAGCCCGGCATAGGTGTGTATATACACATATGAACATATATATACATGTCTGTACACACATTTGTATGTTTAAAAAGATGCTGAGGAATGCACACCAGGTTACTGATGGTAGCCGTCTCGGGGAAGGGGATGGTAGATGTCTGCATTTTGACTCTAGATTTTCATAAGTTGTATAGAAATTTAAAATTAACTTTAAAATAATGTTTATTTTGAGAGGGATTTTGAGAGACAGGGAGGGAGAGAGAGAGCGAGGCTGAGTGGGGGAGGTACAGAGAGGGAGAGAGAATCCTAAACAGGCTCCAGTGCAGAGCCCAGCTTGGGTCTCGATCCCACTAACCATGAGATCACAACCTGAGCCAAAATCAAGAGTCGGGAAGCTTAACTGATTGAGCTACCCAGGCGCCCCTAAAGTTAGCTTCATTTAAAAAATCTGGCAGTAAAGAGAGGCCTCGTGATGGTGTTTTGCAGGCTTCTGTCTCACCGGGTGCGTTCTTTTCCTTGGCTCCCTGTGCTTCTCAGCTTCCTCATAGAAGGACATTGCTGAAGCTCACTTCCTGTGTCCTGCCAACCCTCACCCCCTCTGTGAGGTGGGTGATTGCTGAAGCAGTGCCTTTGCCCCACCCGGTCCGCTCCGGAACCTTGAGAAGTCCTTGTGTTCCTCAGGGGTCATTCTGGAGCTCTAATCCCAGAGACCCAAAGGGTTTCTCAGCCGCATGCATTTGAGGAAAACTGTATCCCTATAGGAACTGATCATGCGGGGAGCTTAAAATTCATATGAAATTCATGATAGGCTCTGGGAAGTTTAGTAGGAGTCAAGAAACTGGTTTAACCCTGTGACTGCAGGATTTGCTAAATTTATCAGGCCATGGAACTGCTTTTTCAGTAATCCCTCCCACATCCACTTTTACCATAGACATAGTGGGAAGCACTGCTTAGAGTTTCTCCTTAAATCTTTGTAGTCCTGGGATTACCCGGCTGATTACACCCTGCCTACCAGGACCCACCCTAGCTCTCTCAGCCTTGACACCTTCTGCTAGCTTCCGAAATTCAGTAGTAACTCCCCAGATTGCACACGGGGGAGCATTGGCCAAGTGCAGCCCACAACAGTGCTTTGTAAAGCTCACAGAGCGTTTATTTTACTTTATTTCATTTTATTTTATTTTAATTTAATTTTAATTTTACCATTTTTGATAGAAGGAGAGAGCATGAGCGGGGGAGGGACAGGGAAAGAAGGAGAATCTCAGGCAGGCTCTGTGTCGCCAGTGCAGAACCCACGCGGGGCTCCAACTCCTAAAACTGCGAGATCATGACCTGAGCTGAAATTAAGAGTCGGAGGCCCAACCGACTGAGCCACCCAGGGGCACCTCGCAGAGTGTTTAAAACACAACTTAAGCCGATATCGGAATACGGGAAGATCTTTAAAAATCCAGATTTCTTCATTTTTTAATTTTTTTGTGTTTATTTATTTTTGAGAGAGACAGACAGAACATGATTGGGGGAGAGGCAGGAGAGAGAGAGACACAGAGTCCGAAGCAGGCTCCCGACTCTGAGCTGTCAGCACAGAACCTGACCAGAGCTTGAACCCATGAACCATGAGATCATGACCTGAGCCAAAGCTGGACGCTCAACCGACTCCAGATTTCTTATTTCATAACCCATGTGTCCCTGACAGTGGAGTGGGCCTGGTGGGGGGAACTTCGGTCAGGAGGACCATGTGTTTCAAGAAGAAGAAGGAGCATATTTCCCTGGGGAGGCAAAGAACGGGGCAGTCACATTTGTTAGGTAACAAAGGGAGTTTGTGCTGGTGTGGCCTATGGACCTGTTCTCATTTATATGACAGCGGGGCCCCTGTTGGCATTTGAGTTTACCCCCCATGCTTGAGGCTCCCCAGTGCCCCTGCCTTAGTCACAGGCCCTCATTCTTCCAAGCAGGAAACCTCTTTGTAAGAGCTTTCTAGCAGGTCTCTCCACCTTCTGGTGTTCCCACTCTGTTCTCCTCTGCGAGCCATTGTTCTTTTTAATTCCCTATACGGCCATCACACCAGATGGGGGCAGTGAATCCCCTTTAATCTTTGCTTCCCTTCTTGAGCCTTAGGCCAGAGACCCTCTTGGGCTCGAGGGAACGACTTGTGTGCCAACGCATGGCTCTCCTGCTGCCATCTGCTTTCACGATAGTGGGGTAGATTTGGGGTGGGGGTGAACTGTAAATAAGATATTTCATTCTTCCTCCTTTTAATATTTTTCTCTTCTTAAATTAGACGTGCTTTGTGCTATAATTGGACCCTCCTGTTGGGAGCCTGAGGCAGCAGAATATCAAGAGGGTAGCCAATGAATTTTTAATTTAAATGTCAGCCATGAAACCTACCACCTAGTGAAAGGGGGGTGCGTGGAATTCGGGCTCAAAGCCTATTACCGGATATTTGGTTTCCCTCCTTGGCGTCTCTTCTGCCTGTGGGTGTGCACTTGACTCTTATTAACTTTAACAGGAATTATGTATGTGCCCTTAGGGGAGAGCATAACTTTTAACAGGGGCCTCCTCACACTGCTTTTATTTGCTGTTTAATTTTAATGAATCACACCCTGTGGAAGTGTAAGAACAAAACAGGATGAGCTTGAAAATGGAGAAGGGGTTATTACATATTTGACTCTTCTTTATTTTGGGTTTAGATGTCAGCTCTTCCATTTGTCTCCTTTGATTGTCAATGGGACTTAATCTTGGCTGCTTGTTTTTCAAATCAGAAACCGAAGTCAAATTTCTAACCTTTCCTAGATAAAAATTCACACATCATTTCATTTTTGAGAGTTTGTATAAGTCTTGAGCAAGGTGCTGGGAATAAAAAGATGAATTTGTTGAATTTAACTGATACTTACATAGTTTAATATGTTCCAGGCACTATTTTGGATTGTATCAGTTACCTGTTTTGGCATCCCAGATCAGGCAAGACAGTTGTTAAAGCAACGGCCATTTTCTTTGCTCATGACTTTGGGTCAGTAGGTTGGGCTGGGCTTAGCTGGGTGGTTCTTCGGCCACTCTCACTTGGGACGTTTATTCATTCAAGGTCATCTGGTCATTCACCTGGAGCCAGTGGTCTACAATGACCTCACTCACATGTATAGGAGTTGGTGCTGGCTGTTACCTGGGCCTCTTTCCAGCAGGCTAGCTCAGGCTTGCTAATATGGTGGCTATGTTTTAAGAGGACAGCTATGGAGGCCACATTCCCCTTGCAAGTTGCACAGCAACACTTCCGTTGCAGTCTCTTGGTCAAAGCAAGTCACAAGGCCAGCCCAGATTCAAAAGGTGTGGAGAGCTAGACCCCGTTCTTGCTGGGAGAGCTCTAGAGAATTTGTGGTCATTTAAAAATATACCTCAATATACCTCAAAAACTCCCTATAAGTCGTGGCTCTATTAATCCTCATGTCAACCTTAGAAGGTATGTTCCATTACTCTTCCCACTATTCAATAAATGAGGAAAGTGAGGCACAACAGAGAGGTTTAGTAACTTACTCCAGGTCACACGGCTTGGGACAATCAGTGTTGACAAGTGATTCGAAAGCTGTTCATTATTAAGTTTTTCAGCCACTCTTAGGACTGAGATATTTTTTCTTTCTAGCCTTGTAGAGAAACAGTGTCACATTGTCATGTGGCTGCCATATGTTAGAAGCTCCATGTATGTTGTGCCACTGAACTATCACAACTAATCTGAAATGGAGGTGTTATTTCCATTATTTAGGTGAGAAAACTGAGGCTCATGGAAAGTAAGTACAAGTCATACAAGGCAGTGCTAACTCACTGTTCCATATGCAAGAATGATCTCCTTAAGTAAAAGTTATAAAATGTCCTGGGGCAGACTTTTTAAATCTTCTATTGTAATGACAAAATGTTTAAAACAATTTTTCTGTTGATTGTTAATGGCTGTCGCACATTTTGGAAAAGTAGCTGGAATAATAAACATGCTTTTCAGATGTCCGGTGGAGCCCCAGAATAGAAGCAAGATGAATATTCCATTCCGCATTGGCAATGCCAAAGGAGATGATGCTTTAGAAAAAAGATTTCTCGATAAAGCTCTCGAACTCAATATGATCTCCTTGAAAGGGCATAGGTGAGTATGCTTCCAGATCAGAAGCTCAGGTCACTGGTGTAATGTTCCTTTTTTTTTTTTTTTTTGAAAATTTTTATTTATTTATTTTTTTAAGTTTATTCATTTATTATTTCTGAGAGAGAGAGAGAGCGAGTGAGCACATGTGGGGGAGGGGCAGAGAGAGAGAAACACACACAGAATCTGAAGCAGGCTCCAGGCTCTGAGCTGTCAGCACAGAGCCAGATGCGGGGCTCAAACTCACAAACGGGAAGATCATGACCTGAGCCGAAGTTGGACACTTCACCAACTGAGCCACACAGGTACCCCGTAGATTTTATTTTTAAGTGATCTCCACACCCAACACAGGGCTCGAATTCACTATGCTGAGATCAAGAGTCTCATGCTCTACTGGCTGAGCCAGCCAGGCGCCCCTCTCCTCTTGCTTATAGAGCCCTTAGCATGATTCCCTGGCTGGGTGCATGGTGGAGCCAGATCTACAGGCTTTTGTCAACATTACTTTTGAAGATGTGTTAGATGACCTTTCTGGCACAGAGGTTGCCGTCTCATGTCTGGTGAGAAAGGATCACTCTTGCTCCTGCTGGGCATCAGAAAGTCCTGCATGCTCTATGAAAAAATGTGTCCTCGCCATGCGGGAGGTGAGACATCTGTCCTGCAGTGGTTGCTAGCCCCCTCCTCCCTACCCGGCAGGCCCATGGGTAGCTGAGTTAATCTAGGTCATGTGTGAGCATGATGGTCCTTCACTGCATTTGGGAGAATTTCCTAATGATGAGAGGTTTGAAGCTCCTGGCCATCTGTGAGGCTTTTAGGTGACAAGTTGGGCATGCTGGCCTCGGGTGCTGCGTCGGTCTCAGGAGCCGGTGACTGGGAACTGGAAAGACGGTTGTCTTGATGCTAAATTGGATGCTTTTGTTTTTCATGGTGGCATCTTTGGTCCCTCTAGGTCTGTGGGAGGCATCCGGGCGTCTCTGTATAACGCCGTCACGATTGAGGATGTGCAGAAGCTGGCTGCCTTCATGAAGAACTTTCTGGAGATGCATCAGCTGTGAACACATCTTTACCAGTGTGTACTCTGCCCTTGAACAGTGTACAAAATTGAAAGTAACTCGGCGATGACGACAGAAACTTAGCAGACACGGTATTTTTCTCGGGTGAACATGCTTATCATAGATCTCGTTTTTCAAAGAACAGCAACATGTCCACAGCTGTGCAGAGCTGGGGAGACTTAACGGCCACCACCTTAATTCTGACTTGAACTGGAAGCATTTTAAAAACCTTTTGCTTTCCTAGTGAGTTCCAGCTGATTTTGTCCTTGCTGCTGCTTTTCCTGGCTAGATCTCAGTATTCAAACTCGCCTGTGGACTCAATTATGCAAATTGAAGTTACTTTCTCTGGAAACACAAAAACAAGGCATGGAGGCTGGGTGGGGACCTCTAGGTGCTGAATCTTGATCCTTTACAGAATGACACAGAGGGGTGTCCTGGGTTCTGCACCTGTTACTTCCAAGTCCACACTGACCAGGTAGTGAGTGTTTAGGGGTTCTAGGCTAAAAGGCAAACTGGGGATCTTTCTTTATACTGTTATTCTCATAAAGAGATAAAAGTGATATACTGTATGTTTATATAGCAAGGTGTGTTTTTTAATACCCAATAGTTTATATTCTATGCAACATGTTTCTAATAATATGGTTCCTAGTGATGCATGTAGAGACCTTAGAATCATCGATCTCACATAGTATGCGTTACGCTTGCAACGGTATGTCCCTCCCCTCTCTTCCCTCTTAAAAAAACTGCTTTGCAAGATTTCAAAGTTCCCAAATTCCCTTTTATGTTCCTTTTAGTGGGGAGAAGAGAAGGTTGCTTGGTGGCTTTGCTCTTCATTTTTCAGGGAGGCTGTTAAATTAAAATTCTCTGTTAAACTCCCTTCTCCTTTGTTCACTTGACGGTTCTCTTTAGAGTGTTGGACCAGTGATGCTGTGAGTTCCGGAAGATCTTTGCTGAAGAGTCTTTTCCCCTATTGTTTATCCGTTGTCAGTATTTTCTCATGACTATGTGGAGGACATTAAAGTCTTAAAACATCTAAACCTTTGTCAGTGAATTTCTTTACCTGCTTTTTATTTATTGATTTTTTTTCAAGCCCCCCAACTTGGGGCTCAAACTTACAACCCGGAGAGCCAGCCAGGCGCCCCCACTTTACCTGCTTTTTAGGCGCATTGTTCTGTTAAAAAATTTATGATGGAAAAACTTGTGTGTGAAAGTAGCATCGGATGAGGGTAATTTAGTTCCACCAATGGTATGTAGGTGTAAGACCTGAGACCTGGGTGCGTCCATTTTTTTTTTTTTTTTTTTTTTTTAATGATTCCATGCACTGGTGGCTTTCCATTGGCTTTTGGAATGGACGTTATCAGGAAACCACCTTACAGCACAGCTCTTGGTATAAAGGTCTATGAACTCTGTCACATGGAGGCCGGAAACATGTCAGCAGGACTGTTCTGAGTGATCTATGTTTCATTGGTTTGTGTAATAGGGACTTCTGATCTCTTATCCCAGCTCTGCACCAATAGGTTGGGTTATTGAGGTTCCCTGGTCAGGGCTAAGCTTCCCTGGTCTTAGTTCTTTCAGCTGTAAAAAGAAGGATTGAAATAATTCCCCCACTTGTCCCAGAGATGTTTAAGAGCTTAAAACAAGAGCTCAATGCAAGATATGAATAATAACTATAAGAAATGTTTATTTTTTTTCCCAACGTTTATTTATTTTTGGGACAGAGAGAGACAGAGCATGAACGGGGGAGGGGCAGAGAGAGAGGGAGACACAGAATAGGAAACAGGCTCCAGGCTCTGAGCCATCAGCCCAGAGCCTGACGCGGGGCTCAAACTCACAGACCGCGAGATCGTGACCTGGCTGAAGTCGGACGCTTAACCGACTGCGCCACCCAGGCGCCCCAAGAAATGTTTAAATAGTGAGAGCCAGCCAGCCCATGGAGGCCACTCAGGTATTCACATGGAATAGTGCTCAGCGTCTGCCTCACCTTCTTCATACTTTCATGATGGTAAGTTCCTGTGGTTTGTACCAATCCCGAGTCTCCCAAATGCCACTCCTTCTCTTTTTTTAATGTTTTATTTTTTGAGAGAGTGTGAGCGGGGGAGGGGCAGAGAGAGGGCGACACAGGATCCGAAGTGGGTTCTGCACCAACTGGTTGACAGCAGAGAGCCCAGTGTGGGGTTTGAACTCACGAACCGTGACACCACAACCTGAGCCAAAGTCAGATGCTCAACTGACAGAGTCACCCATGTGCCCCTCATGGCCACTTCTATCCACTCCTGTTGCTGTGGCCTGCTCTGCTGTCTGCCCTTGGCGGATTACTTCTGCAGCCTCCTCTCTCCCAGCCCCCACCCCTGCACAGCCAGCTGGAGTATTACCTCCCCTCATGCTCCTCCCTGGTAGGTAAAGAAAAAAACAACAACCAGGGTTCTCAGTCTGGCGTTGTAACTTTGCAGCATCTGGCCTGACCTCGTTATGGTTCTTGGAATGGTCCGTGCATTCGTTCTCCCACGCTGTGACACATACACAATGGCCTAGAGTTCCTGCCTTATTTGTGCCTCCATTGGAACAATGCTCCTTTCCTTTGTTCTCACAAGGGTGACCCTTTATCCCATCACACACCTGCATTCTCTCCTGAGACATCTGCTTATGTCCCTTTCCCCATAGAGCACTGTGGAAGGAGCCTTGTCTCTACTTCCAGCACCGGCATCCTTCCCCTTAGGAGGGACCCAACAACGGTCTGTTTAAGGAATGAAAAGTCTTAATGAAGGTCATATCGGTCTTCCTGAGTTTCACAAACTGAACCTGGAGTAAAGGCAAAGGTACAATCTTACATACGTGGATTATTTTTAAAGCTTAGGGTACAACATCCATTTTCCGCTAAACTGATCCAATAGGTGTGCGGTTGAATGGGGAGATTTAAAATCTTGGAGGGCTCCCAGACCCATTCTTCTAAATCTGTGAACGCTTTTGGGAAATGGTCACAACAGCATTGTATGAGTGCCAAGGGTAGCGACTTGTTGGGACTCCGATTGCTGGGAGGTGTGTGTCCGGTGAAAACCTTGCCCTTTGTATTGTCTCAAGTGAATGAACTGATGCCAACCTGCTTAGCACGTGGAGAGCGGTGGAAGGGGATGCAGGCTCCCGGGTCAGCAGGCTGCAGGAGCCAGAACTGGCTGGTCTTCCCTCTAAGATTAAAAGCAAAGCAGATAAAACAAGTTTCTTTCAGACGTTGGTCAGTCTGTAAGGCATAGTGGCCTCACATTCCTCCGGATGCTCCAAATTCTACTCACTCCAAACTGAACTTGGAGTTTTACTTTTCTCCTTCAAAATTCTTGCCCATACATAAATCATTCTAATGCCACTTGAGTGAGAAAAAACAAAATCGTTCCCATGTTCTTCGTGTTTATCTCCGCACACTATTTGGTCTCCAACACTGTGGTTCTGTTCTTCGCACGAGAAACAAAATTCGTGTTCTGTCCCGGTCTTCATTCCCCCGCTACTGTATGTTTATCTGAATGTTCAATGCTGCTTCATCACAATGTAGCTGATCCTGGAAGGTTTGACAAGCCCTTTGGTGAACTATGCGATGTAACAAATAATTCTCTCGCCCCCACCTCCTTTGGAGGTGAAAGCACCACTAAGACCCATGAAATGGACGAGACCCACTGATAGATGAGATGTTCATTTCTGCCGAAGGCATTAGCTGGTCTGGCCTCGTATCACTTCATGATTAATGTTTGTTGTAATGTGTTCTTTGGAAGGAAAATAAAATGAGGAAGAATTTTCTCACATTTGATCAGAATGAACATAATTAAAAAGTGAAATGCTACTGGGTTTGGGAAGAAATCAATCACTTTAATTGGAAAGAAGATTCCTTGCCTCTGTCGGTAATTGGACTCTTGGTAATTTAGAATTGGAATCCATGACAGTTTGTGATAAATTGGCTCCTTTTGGGCCTAAAGAAGGTAAGAAGTTCTAATTACCTCTGGATTATTCCAGAGTGGATGGAAAAGCTTGATAAAAGAAAGAGATATTGGGGAAGAGGTAGAAAAGCCAGCAGTGAGCAAAGGTTTATTGAATTTCTTCTTAAGAAGGTAAAGGATAAAATAGTTTATTTGATGTGATAAAAACAACAGCATGGTATTTGTGGTATTTGACATCCCAGAGATGTAAATTGGATTTTCTAGGAAAATAGGGACCTGGGCATATTAGAAAAACTCTGCGTGCACAGAAGTTCTGCAATTAGGCTATAGTATTTAGTGCATGAGAATATTGACAACCTTGGGCCCCACTGGGGGAAAGTATGGAATTTGTACTTGGAGTGTTTAAGCATATTAGCAATTAGCACTAAGTTTAGGGAAGTCCCATGCATTTTATTCAAATGAAACATACTTTGTGGTACTAGAAATGTAGACAGGGCCATAATTAATGAAGCTGCTGACCGGGTCACTGTTGGTATCCTATCCTTGTTTCTATACAGATTGCCTAATGGTGCCTGAGAAATAGACTGGAGTTTAGGTTGCTGCACTGGGTGATGAGTTTATTTTGAATTTTGTGGTTTGTTTTATATATCTATATAGTTGTAGAGGTATAGATGTAGATAGATATCATTTCAAACAGTCAAGTTGAAAGATTAGTACAAAGAACTCTTGTGTTACTTAGATTCACCAATTATTAACATTTAGCTTCATTTGCTTTGTCATTCCCCCTCTCTCCATAGATACATTCCCCCCCCCCCAAACCATTTAAGGATAAATTGGAGACATTGTGCCCCTTTACCTCCAACTGGTGATGATTTCTTAAGAACGGCAACATTCTCTATCCCCACAGTGCGATGATCTGAATCAGAAATGTAACATTGAGACAGTTGACTCATCCATAGTCCATATTTCAAGTTTTGCCAGTTATTCTAGTCACATTCTTCATAGCTATTTCTTTTAGCCCGAGAAACAGCCCACAATCATGCACTGTACTTAGTTGTCATGTCTGTTTCAGTTAAATATGGAACAGTTCTTTGGTCTGGCCTCGTTGTTCTTCTTGCTATTGAGCGTGAAGAGTGTAAGCTGCGTGTGGTGTAAAATGATAGTGTCAGTTTGAGTTTGTCCTGTTTCCTCGTGATTGTTTTGGCAGAAGTGATACAATGTCCTCCGTGCGTCCTCGCCAGAGGCACCTGCTGTCTATCTGCCTCACCGGTGTCTTGCTTAAGGTGGTGCCATGAGGTTTCTCCACTGCCAAGTTATCATTTGTCCCTTTGTGGTTAGTAAGTAGTTTATGGAGAGTTATTTCGACTATTCTGCTCTTCATGATGGAAAAGGTAAAGTGATTTATTGCTGATGTTCCACCAGTAATTCTACAACCTACTCCTCTCTCTCGCAAAGGGAAAAACAAAACAAAACACTAAAATATAAGCAAAGGTGTGCAAAAAAAAGTACACTGGGAAGTCAGAAGCCAACAGCTGGGGATATATATCCCAGGAGCCCTGAAGAGTAACAAATGTATTTTGGAAATGTGAATAGTATGGGTAAAGTGTGCTTTTTGGGGAACCAGGAGAGAAGGGGAAAAAATCTTATCAGGATATAGGGGCCAACTTGTGGAACTTTTCTTCTCTGTCCAGTCAAGTTTGTTTATATCTCAATATTTTTAGAAGTACAGGGCTTTGGCAACACAGGCCTTTAATCTAATAGCCGGATCATGAACCACACAGCCTCATTATACTTTGAAAGATACCATATAACAACCTAAAGTTAAGGTTGCTTCTGAAGATTCTGGCCTAGCAGAAGAGCCCCCAAGAGAAAAATAAAATCTCGGCTTCCATCTAGGCAGGTAAAAAGCCGGAAGCATCTTAAATGACTGAGAAATAAAACTTGAAGCTGAAATGTAAGAAACATAAGAGGTTATAGGTCATTCTGGGAGGAAAAATAATGATCTTATCCAGCAGAGTAGAAGGCTGCTGCCGGCTAAATATTTTTTCCTGTTCCCTTCCCCCGCTTGAAAAATACACTTTCTTTAGGGTGAAAGTCCAGGGGTTGAAGCAGAAATCCTTAGGAGTTCTTAGGAAATGACAGGTAAGCAAGTTAATAACCTCAGGTAGCAACCATTCTATAAAATACACTGGGGGAAATATTTCTGAATTTTTGATGCATTTAAATCTAGGGTGGGGCACCTGGGTGGCTCAGTTGGTTGAGCATCCAACTCTTGGTTTCAGCTCATGTTATGATCTCATGGTTCATGAGTTTGAGCCCTCCAACGGGTTCTACGCTGATAGCTTGGAGTCTGTTTGCAATTCTCTCTCTCCCCTTCTCCGCACCTCCCCTGCTTGTGCTTTCTCTCTCTCTCTTAAAATAAATAAACTTAAAAAATACATAAATCTAGGATAATCTTACACACTTTCTAAAGAAATCTGCTCAAATGAAGGCTCCAGCTGACTATCACCCAGTCATTTTCCCCTTAAGACATTTCCCATCTCCTGGTAGCACATTGGTCAGTGGATATGTAATTCAGTGTCTTCCATGAGCATTCTTCGGGATACAGGGGCAAGCCAAATAATCAAGGTATTGTATCATTTAGGATTTTGTTGGTCACAATAGATAGAAAAATTGATCTAAACTGGCAAAAAAAAAAAAAAAAAAAAAAAGCAGGGAAGGAATCCATTGGTTAACATAACTGAAACATTCAAGGGCAAGGCCCACCAGGTCTGGTTTGCTCCAGAGGCCCATGATGTGTAGCCTTTGGGTTCACCTTTCTAGGACCTTTAGACCTTCCTGCTTTGCTTCATGATAATATTGTGGCAATGTGAGTTCCAGACATCGGCTCTTAGTACTTAGGTTGACCAGGGGATGACAACAGACCTGTGTTTCCGCCTCCCCAGTGAGAGTGTCCAGGCTCGCTCTGCTGGGGTTGTCCTAGTCAGGTTCTCATTCCTGAACCAAATAGTAGGGTGGGTGGCCAACCACACCGAAACCATATGGAAGCCTGTGCGGTTTGGCAAATCAATTCTGCTTTCTGTTGCCTTCATAGAGCCCACAGCCTAGTAGGGGAGGCAGACAATAAATAAATAATTGGGTACAAGATATGAAGTAAAGGAATGGACCTGTGAGACTCTGCCAAGGGGATGCAGTCTAGTTTGGGAAGTGGGGAGTGATGTTTGAATTGATATCTGAATAGGAGAGCAGGAGTTCATCAAGAAAAGAGATCAGGGAGATTCAAGAGCCATTTGGGCCTTTGGGGGGAACATTTATCATTTTATTTTCTTTTGGAAGAGTTGGTTCGTGATGCCACAGTTCCTATAAGTGACCACATGAGGATGACTGCAGGAAAGCACCAGCTGACCACAGGTGACCACAACCACAGGGGGCGGGATGAGCACCCTGCATTGGCCACTGTGGTGCCTGGGGCACTCCCTTTCCTGCAGGGGTCTGAGGGCCAGCAGGGCTGGGGCTTGGATGGTGACAGTGAACTATGTAGGACGGAAGTAGATAAGTAGGTAAACAACTATATAGCAGGAGAGTGTGTACTTGCTGGATTTCAACCCTGAGCGTATCTTGTTCTTCTTAGCCTCTTCCCACTGTCAAGGGACCACCAAACCTTCCATATGTGATATCCAGTAAATGTTGACTAAACACAGGGATGACTATATTGACAGCCATTGGAAAATAACTTACGTTCATGCCTGATTGATACTGATAAGATTTCACCCCAGAACAAATTAGCAAACGCTTCCCTAGATTCTGAAGTGTCTTAGGCATTGATTCTCTACTAGAAGCTTCTGGAAGTTGAATCAACATCTGCCCGAGGTTTGCAGGGTGAGGGGCTCTAAGCATGGAGATACATGTTGATGGCATTTTTCAGTTTTGGAAGCCCATACAGAGTGATAAATTCAGTTGTGTTTTGTTTGAACCATTTACTACTTATTATTAAATTAATGGCCACATTAAAAAATCATGAGAAGGAGCATTCTTGATTCTTGTCTTTTCTTGAAGGGGTAAAACATTCTGGCCTGGTGTGGTGACAAACGTCTGGAACCAGTAGATGCTGCTTGTTATGGTGAGAAAGGCTTTAATTTGCCTTTCTTCTACCTTGCCCAGTTTTGGGGTCATATTTGTTACCCACCTGGCCTTGGGTACTGGGTCTGCAAATAGCAAGGTTTAAGCTTTCTAATAGAAAACCATCCCAAGGCAAAAAGCATAAGACATCTTATCCTTGGTACCACCATTCTGGCCTCTTCCGCCATTTTTACCTTTGCAGAAGTATAAAAACGAGCTTTATAGCTGTGTGAAGGACTCTCAGAACTGAGCTAGAACAATCCCCAAACCAATTGGCGTCGGTCTGTTGGCTCTGTGCAGCCTGAAAGCATGAAATCATCATTGCCAGTTATGCCCTCTTGTCATTCCCCTTCGTTCTACAGTTTCCTCTCATGGCCTGAAAGCCTGGCCCAGAACTGACCCTCTCCAGCTTGGTCTCCTTTTAGTACCTGAAGTGTCTTTCCTGTTTAGGTCTGAAGTCCAGGCCTTTAGAATTTTTTAAACTTATTTATGTATTTGGAGAGAGAAGACCGAGAATGAGAAGGGAAGGGACAGAGTGAAAGGTGTGAAAGGACAGAGTGAAAGCGAATAGAGGATCTGAAGTGAGTGGGTTCCATGCCGACAGCAGACGGACCCGACGTGGGGCTTGAACCCGTGAACCTGTGAGATCATGACCTGAGCCGAAGTCAGATGCTTAACCAACTGAGCCACCCAGGCGCCCCCAGTCCTTTAGAAGTTTGAGTAAAAATCCCACACCCAAGTCATTCATCCATCCACCCAAGGCACTCACACTTACCTATTCATTTAACGAAATGGGGAACAGCGTTGGCAAGATCATTATCCTGAAAGGATTTGGAGCCTGGTAGGAAAATGAAAATGTTTATGTGCAATTGTCATACTCCGGGTCAAGTGCAAAACCAGGTTGGGCTGCCACATAAAATACAAGAAGTCCAGTGAAACTTGCATGGTTTATTTGCTAAATCTGGTAACCCCCCCACCTGGGAAAGTGTCAGGTGCAAGGGAACACATACAAGGGGGCTAGTGAAAGCTTCCTAGAACTGCCATGGAGGCCCACGCATCAGGGGTTAGTAGGGAGAGGGAGGGGGTAGGGCAGTCTTCCATGAAGAGCATGATATACTGCATGTGTGAAGACCGGGACTCAAGCCACCCCAGGGAACTCAGGGACATGAAGTTCAGGACATGGTGGGTGGAGAAGTTTTGTCATAGAAGGAAGACAGTGAGGCAACGAAGTCCTGCCATGGAATCTGGACTTGATCCTAAGCACAGACATTAGCCATTGTAGGCCGTTAAGCAGCATAGTGATGCAAGATGTGCATTCGAGAAAGGTCCTGATCAGAGGGGGGAGTCTGGAGATGGGAGATGGTGGGTGATGGTGGTGGCTGTGGGGAGCAGAGGGGGATGGACGAGCTCCCACTGCATGTGGGAGGTGAGGGGAAGGGACGGTCAAGTGTGATGTGAAGAGTGGAAGATGGTCCCACTCACCGGGATGGGGGACGCAGGGAGAAGGAGGTACCGTGCTGTCATTTGCCTGTTTGCTCCCTGCCTTTCCACTGCTGTGCTCGGGGCTGGGGCTGCCCCTGCAACCCGTCTCTCAGATTGTCTCGCAACTCTTCCAGACAGGGTCAGCCGTGGAAAGCATTGGCAGGGGCTTGGAGGGTGGGAGGAAGGTCGAAGACAGGGCATCTCTCCCTCGGGCCCTCTTCTCTCTTGGGGCAACTGCAGCTGGGCCTCTGAGTCCCTGCCCCACCAGGCAGCCATTCCCACTGCGCCTTCAGGTCCTTCCTGGCAGCCTGGCTCTGGCCTTGGCAACACCACCCGCTTCTTTGTCCCTCCAGCCATGAGGTGACTGTGGCTTCTGCTGCTGTGACTCTGGGCTGTCTTGCCGTTCCGTCTGGCTTTTTAGATTTCCATCACTGATGAAAGTTGCTCTATCAAACTGCTTGTCTTGGGGCTCCTTCCTTTCCCTTCCCTTGCCTCCCCTCCCCTCCGCTCCCCTTCCCTTCCCTCCCCTTCCCTTCCCTGCCTTGCCTTCCCTTCCCTTCCCTCCCCTGCCCTCCCCTGCCCTCCTCTGCCCTCCCCTGCCTTCCATTCCTTTCCCTCCCCTTCCCTTCCCTTCCCTCCCCTTCCCTCCCCTGCCTTGCCTTCCCTTCCCTTCCCTTCCCTCCCCTGCCCTCCCCTGCCTTCCATTCTTTTCCCTCCCCTTCCCTTCCCTTCCCTCCCCTCCACTCCCCTTCCCTTCCCTTCCCTCCCCTCCCCTCTCCTCCCCTCCCCTCCCCTCTACTCCCCTTCCCTTCCCTTTCTTCAGTAGGCTTCACGCCCAGTGCAGAGCCCAACATAGGGCTTGAACTCACCAGCCCAGGGATCAGGACCTGAGCTGAGATCAGGAGTTGGATTGCTTGATCGACTGAGCCACCCAGGTGCCCCGGGGGGCTATTTTTCTGAGTGGCCACGGAGTAATATGGACATGGTAAGTTCGAGGGGCCTGCACGAGACATTTAAATGGAGCTGTTCAACAGGTGGTCACATCCACAGGTGGAAAGCTGCAGCAAGTGGTGACTGATGGAGATGGGTTTCCACGGTAGTTGAAGCCGGGGGAATGGGTGAGATCCTCTGAGAGGCAGCGTAGGGGAAGAAGGGCAGAGAGCCGCCTGAGACCAGGTCTCAGGGGACGACAGGGCAGGGCGAGAGAGAAAACCTTGGGGAGGGTTGGCCAGCACGGAAACCAAGGGAGGAAGATACTGTCCCGATAGAGACATTGTGTGAGATGGTAAC
This sequence comes from Felis catus, assembly GCF_018350175.1. Classification (NCBI taxonomy): domain Eukaryota; kingdom Metazoa; phylum Chordata; class Mammalia; order Carnivora; family Felidae; genus Felis; species Felis catus. Next base: position 19,974,550 of record NC_058380.1, read on the forward strand.
TTTGCTTACAGGTCACGTAGATGAGGCTTGAGAAGCACAGCTTTGAACCCGTCAACCGAGAAATCACCGCGCGTCCAGGAGAGCGCATTCAGGCAAGTGGTGGGGCAGCAATGGCGGGTATCTGCTTAAAAAAACACAAAAGGGGAGACACTTCAGTATGAGCCTGCAAGCCCTGAGGTTTCCCGAGAGGACGGCAGACTCACACCCCACGTCCCTCTCACTCTGGCCGTGAGCTCCTCCTGCACAATGAGAGGTACAATCACTGACGTGGCTGAAATGATCATTTTCGTCTCGTTTTTATTCAGAGCAGATCTAACAGAATTTGTATAAAGTATGCGAATTAAATGTCCATATAGTGGGACTTGACTGTATCCTCACGATCCCCCTTCCCTTCTCGGTTTTGACACCTGCCCTTTTTGGCTCTTCAGAGCTGGACCCTACTTCTTCAGTCCACTGTCAGTTCACTGTGCGTGGCTTCTTTCTTGCCCGCATGGTCCTCGTTGACATCTTGCTTTCTCCCCTGCCTCCTGGTGGTCTCACCCCTCCCTGGCAGCTGTTAGGTCCCTTGAGATTGGTTCACTGCAGGCAAGGAACTGTCAACAGCGTAGGTAGGGGGAGGTGATGGGGCAGCCACGTGAGCCAGCCCTGAGTTGATGCACCGGCGGATGGGGGTCAAGGGCAACGGGAGAGAGAGCAGGTGGGCTGTGCTTCAGTTCTGAGACAGGTGTGCTTGGATCCACACCCAGCTTTGCCTTTAAAAAAAAAAAAATTTTTTTTTAACATTTATTCATTTTTGAGAGAGAGACATAAACAGAGCATGAGTGGGGAAGGGAAAGAGAGGGAGAGGGAGACACAGAACCAGAAGTAGGCTCCAGGCCCTGAGCTGTCAGCACAGAGCCTGACGCAGGGCTAGAACTCACAAACTGTGAGATCATGACCTGAGCCAAAGTCAGATGCTTAACTGACTAAGCCACCCAGGTGCCCCATAGCTTTGCCTTTCTTTATTGTCTCTTTGTTTAAAAATTTTTTTAAGTTTATTTATTTATTTATTTTGAGAGCGAGAGAGAGAGAGAGAGAGAGAGAGAGAGCAGAGGAGGGGCAGAGAGAATCCCAAGCAGGCTCCATGTTGAATCCAAAGTCAGTGTGGAGCCTGATGCAGAGCTCGAACCCATGCCATGAACCGGGAGATCATGACCTGAGCCGAAGTCTGACGTTTAACTGAGACTCCCAGGCGCCCCTCTTCATTTTCTCTTTTGACCCCATCCGGCTTTCTGCTGCCCTTGTCCTTCAGGGGACGGAAGTCAGCACCAGCCCAAGTCTAGTCCCCAAACGCTTCCTACTTCCGAGCCCTAATGAGACTTGTGTACCTACCTCCTGCTTGGGTTGCCCTGGCATTCTTTATAATGGGGCGAGTGATTCCTGCCCTAGGCTATCTTTCCTGGTATCTTTCCTTGTTCTTGTTGATACTGCTGGAGGAGGTCATCGAGAGGTCATGACCCCCAGGTGACCCGCAAGCTGGGTCTGGGCCAGCGGAGGCTCTTCGCCCCACACCCTCCTGCCAGCCATTCCTACGGCGGCACACAGTCTTGGGAGAGCAATATGTCGCTGAGAACTTCTGAACGCTGTTAAGGCTTCAACATAAACTCTGAAGATTCTGGCAGAGACGCTCTTGCCTCGCGGCCGCCCGAGACCAGCCTCGTAAGTTCCCTTGCTCGTTAAGACCAACACCTGTCCGTCTGCAGCGGCCTGCCCCTGTCCTCTGTCTTCCCCTACCTCCATGGCCGCGGCCAGTATGCAAACCAACAGGTACTCTTTTTAAGTTTATTTTTTTATTTGAGAGAGAGAGAGAGAGAGAGAGAGAGAATGCACGCGTGAGTGCTCAAGCACAAACAGGGGAAGGGCAGAAAGAAGGGGAGAGAGAGAACCCCAGGCAGGCTCTGCACCCACACAGAGCCCAGCTCGGGGCTTGAGCTCACAAACCATGAGATCATGACCTGAGCTGATCAAGAGTCTGATGCTTAAGAGACTCTTAAAAACTGAGAACAAACTGAGGGTTGATGGGCGGTGGGAGGGAGGGGAGGGTGGGTGATGGAAACCAATTTGACAATAAATTTCATATATTGAAAAAAAATTAAAAAGTAAAATAAAATGTGAAAAAAAAGAGTCTGATGCTTGATCGACTGAGCCACCAGCAACAGATAATCTTAATGCTTTGTTTTCTTCCAAGTATATACAAATCAAATCACGCTTTTGTGATCAAAACTATACAAAGAACCAAACATATACTTTCCATTTTATCCTTCAGGCATGGTTGGTGTTATACCGACCTGTTTCTTCACCCTCGTTTGTTCTTTGGATTCTTTTTTCATCGAAATCTGTTTCTCTTCAGACGATTGTCTACTAATTCATAAAAATCGTACGTGAATCTGGCTGTGCTCGGTGTATTTTACTCTCAGTAGTCTTTGACCAGAGTGCTGCTTTTAAGATGCCCATGCAGGATTCACAACAACAGTAAAATGCTTTTAAAAAGTAGTATCTTATGTTTGCAGAGCAGCTTAAATATATTTTTTTTAATTTTTAATTTTATTTTTGAGAGAGAAAGCATGTGAGCAGGGAGGGGCAAAGAGAGAGGGAGACACAGAATCTGAAGCAGGCTCCAGGCTCTGAGCTGTCAGCACAGAGCCCGATGCGGGGCTCGAACTCAAGAACTGTGAGATCATGACCCGAGCTGAAGTCACGCCCAACCGACTGAGTCACCCAGCACTCCTGTTTGCAGAACAGTTTATACAGCGTATGTTATGCTGTTAATTATCCCTTAAAACCCAGTTTATCATGGCTGAGATTGCTCGCACACCTGTGGGATCAGCTCAGGACTGACTGTCAGTGGGGCTGGGGCCTCATGTCTCATCCCTCAGCAGATTTGTGCTCATGGTGGTGACGGGCTTCCAGGAGGCAGAGTAGACACTGCGTCTTGAGGCCTGGCTCTCAACTAGCACACCGTCGTCCCTGCTACATTCCACTGGCCATCGCCTGCAAAATGGTGAACCCAGATTCTAGGGTGGGGAAACTGCATCTACCTCTCCATGGGAGAAGCTATAAAGTCACCTTGCCAAGGATGAGGATACAAGGAGATCATGTGGGCCATTTTTGCAGTTTTGGAAGACAACTGTTGCCTTCCTCAAAGTGGTGGTCAGGAACCCTCATTTTCCAGACCTCTCAGATTCCTAGAATTCTCCATCTCTGGCTTGGTGGTCCCTTAAGACTCCCCATCACTTTGGGTGAGGGGGCGTTTTGAGACCGGTGTTGTCATTCCAAATGAGGAGTTCTGGGATTGACATCCTATCACTCCTCATACATTATTGAGAAGGTTCCCTCTGTGTATGAGCAATTATATTTCTGTGTATATTTTGAGAAATAAATTGTACAGGCCTCTTTTCTTTCACACCCCCTAGAGATGTTATAGAGGTAGTAAAAGTGTCCAAATTTGTGAGAAATTGGAATAATCAAGAGTTACCTGTATGGAATGCTATTAACGATAGCAATTCACGCTAGAGTACCTTTCATCTGAGACGCTCAGGGTCTGTTAACAGATTAAAAGTAGTAAAAGACACTGATCTAGAGAATTTTCATTATCTTGTGCTCTGCAAACTCAGATTTTCATTGGTTTGAATGGGCCTGAAAATACATTTTTATTACTAGGGGCCTAGAAGCCTCTAGCAGTGTTCTTAATAAAGCAAGGTGAGTTATAAGCAATCATCTGATGAAGGGTAAATGTACCATACTCCATTTTAAGAAAAATACAATATAAAAGTCTTACCATGGAAGAAAATCTTTATATGGTCTTTTAAGAAAACTTCAAGAAAAATGAAGACATGACACTATATTAAATTTAAAGCCAGTGACTTATAAGCAAAGAAAAGCAAAGATGGTCTGATTAAGGCTGTTGCATTGTTCTGGCATTTTTTACGTCTCCCCCATTTCTGTGGCCTTTTTAGATCATAAGCTTTTAGGGCACAGAGAACGAGTCCATTTTGATGTAGCACTGAGCAAATGCACAGAGAGGTTCTCAATAAATAGGTATTAAATTCTCCGTCCAGAAAGGGCCTTGAGACACCTTCTCTTTACTCCCTGGTAGCACTGTTTTAGCCAGCCCAGAAAAAGATTTTTTTTTCTCCTTTAAATCTCGAAATTCAGAGATTCCATGATAAGAATTTCCTTCTCCCCGTTGTTTCGTGCTCTGCTGAGGACATTGGCAGAGTGGTGTGAACCTGCGGTCCTGATGCACGGCTTGGGCCGCTGTGGTGTGGCCCTGTGCTGAGGGGCCTTTCTGACAGGGGCTCTGGGCTCCAGTGTGCCTTGGTCACGTTCTCTGGAGGAACGTTGGGTGCCTGACCACTCTGACCCTCGGTATCATTTGCAGTCCTGGGCGGGGGGGGGGGATTCAGTGAGCTTGTGTGGTACCAGGTGACTGAGGCAGAGTAGGCATGGAATGAATCTTTTTCTCCTTTTAATGAGTGGCAGAGAAGAACTTGGCCCTAGGGATGGGCCACTTGGACTCTAGCTTGGCGCTTCTCAAACTTTAATATTGTCTGCATCTCCTGTAGATCTTGTGAAAATGCAGGATCTGATTCAGTAGTTCTCGTGTGGAGCCTGGATCTGTTCCCAGCAAGCTCCCAGGTGATGGTCCTGCTGCTGGATCGTGGACCATACTTGTAATGGCAAAGGTGAGGGGCCCTTGTCTTTGTCCTGGCACCAGATGTCTGCTGCTGAAAAAACTTCTGTGATGGGAAGTATTATTTTTTTTAATGTTTATTTATTTTTGAGAGAGAGAGAGAGAGAGAGAGAGAGAGAGAGCGAGCATGAGTGGGGGAGGGGCAGAGAGAGGGAGACACAGAATCTGAAGCAGGCTCCAGGCTCTGAGCTGTCAGCACAGAGCCCGACGCGGGGCTTGAACCCGTGAACCGTGAGATCATGCCCTGAGCCAAGGTCAGACCCTTAACCGACTGGGCCACCCAGGTGCCCCTGTAATGGGATTTCTGAAACCTATTTCCCTCACAGGCAAGAGGCCTGTGCCACCAGGTCAAGGAGAGCAAAAGAGACCTGTAGGCTGTGGGTCTGGTTTCCGGCACCTGGAATTGGAGGCAGAGAGTCTGGGTTTAAAAACTAGGAGCACCTGGGTGGTTTAGTTGGTTGAGCCTCTGACCTTCAGCTCAGGTCATGATCTCAGGGTTTGTGAGTTCGAGCCCCCCGCATCAGGCTCTGTGCTGACAGCTCAGAGCCTGCAGCCTGCTTCGAGTTCTGTGTCTCCCACTCTCTCTTCCCCTCCCCTGCTCGCGTTCTCTCTCTCTCTCTCTCTCAAAAATAAAAATAAACATTATAAAAATACAAATAAAAACTGGCTCTCATATCCCCTGGCTGTGTGTTCCTGGGTAAATTATTTAACCTTCTGTGTCTGTATCTCCATCAGCAGCATGGAGATAATCATAATCTCCCAGGGGCTATTATGGGGATTGAATGAGATAACAGCACAGGCACATAGTGAACACCCAGGTTGTGTTACCTTAGCTCTGATTTTTACCAGGAGACAAGTACTGTTAGAAGACGAGGTGTCAGCAGAACTAGGGAATCTGTAAGACAAACGTTCCTACAGAATGTGAGCCTTCTGGCCTCCTGCAGCTGGGACGCACAGCGGAGAAATTGGTGGCGTAAATAAGTCCACACCAGGGGCCTCTCGCCTCCAGCAGGCAGGGTCAAAGGTTGGCTTTCAGGGTCAGAAGGTCAGCCCCTGTCATTCCTGTTCTTTATTTCACTCCTTCCCCTTCTCCCCTGTGGGTGGATTCACCTTTTATTGCAAGAGAGAAGGAGCATGCATTAAAACAAACCTATGCTTACTTGGAAACTTCACGACTTTTTAAATTGAAAAAACTCCCGACCAAGAGAAAGGAGCCGATTTAGGACAGACTTTAATTGGCTATTAGCGCGCTTACTGGGCGGTGGAAATTGCCTGGCCTTTGGCTTCAGACCATGCCGGGCACCCACGGCAGGCATTAATAGCCTATTAATGTACACCCTGTCACTGCTTTATTTCCTAATTAATACTTCCTGCTTTAGGGGTAGGGGAACACAGCTATAAAATTGTTTTATCTATTGCTTCAGCAATGAGGGAGAAAAAGTGTTATTAGCACCTCATGCCTGTCACATTAATGGCTGCACTAGAAAATCAGAAGGATTAGTATGGGTTTTATTTTCTTAATCTTTACCTCAGGGTGGAGAAAGGTCAATCCCAAACCCGACCCCAAGCTTAGGTCAGGAAGCTAGAATTTTGACAGTGTAGTCAGCTCTCAGGTTCCTCATAGCGTCTTAGAAGTATGGGAAATAGAAAGGAATGATGCAGTGTGGGGCAGATTCTCATTCTCTTTTGAGTCTTGAGAGGGAACGAGGAGGAAGAGGACTGCTCTGTGCATTTGGGCAGGTTGTGCACTCTACCACAACACTGATGTAGAACATTTGCTTGTGTTATTATGACAGCTTTCTGACAGATGGAAGTCGTGTCTTGAGGAAGTACTGTTTGCTCTTTTTCTTAGAGGATAGAGAAGCTCTCAATGGGTGCGATTTTATCCCCGAGGGGGTATTTGACAGTGTCCAGAGACATTTTTGGTTGTCACAAGTGGGTGGTGTGCTACTGGCATCTAGTCGGTAGGGGCCAAGGGTGCCGATAGACATCCTACAGCATACATGGCAACCGTTCCCACTCCCAACAAACAAAGATCTAGCTCAAACTGTCACTAGAGCCAGGGTCAAGAAACTCCGGCCTGGAGGATGAAGGCAGTCTTCCCTGCCTCTCAGTCTGGCATCTTTTCCCCTGCTCGTTCTGGAGGAATAGCTGCTGGAGAGGGAGGGAGCCACTTCTGAGTCCACATCAGGTATATGTGCCCACTGGAGCCAACATGCCTGGAAGAGCCCCAGGCCCCTTGCCGGCAGGGCTGTGGCTCGGGATGACCGCCATGGTGGGGAAGACCTTCCTGCCTCTGGGCCCTCAGTGCATCAGGCCCACGTGGAGCTTCCTTCCGTCCCACGGGCCTTCAAGAGGAGCCGGCTTTCCTGGTCTCTCCAATGCTACCCAGCTGGCGATCCCCAGCCTCTCAAGAGGCGGCACGGTATCCTCGCGTTTGCTTTCCATGCTGCCTCCTAGACCAGTTTTGAAAGGTTTTATAGATGGCCGTTAGGGAGATACAGGCAGAAACTTTTTTCAAGTTTATTTATTTACTTTCCGAGAGACAGAGTGTGAGAGCAGGGGAGGGGCAGAGAGAGAATGAGAGACAGAATCCCAAGCAGGCTCCACACTGTCAGCACAGAGCCCAGTGTGGGGCTCGAAGCCACAAACCGTGAGATCGTGACCTGAACCAAAATCAAGAGTCAGATGGTTAACCAACTGGGCCACTCAGGCACCCCACCGGCAGAAATCTGAGGACAAATAGAACTCCCAGACCAGTAAGTGGCTTCACGTTCCAGTTTTTCCACATGCTAGACATAAGGCCTTAGGCACCTCACTGAACCCCTCTGTGCCTCAGTTTCTTCATCTGTAAAATGGGGCTGAGAATAATAGTGCCTTGTGTTTAGTTCAGTGCTTGTCATGTACCGGCTGTCCCATACTTCCTTCCATGTTCATTTTTGGGGCACCGTATTAGTTTGCTGGAGTTACCATAACAAAACACCACAGTCTGGGGTAGTATAAACAGTAGAGATTTATTTTTGCTCTGTTCTGGAGGCTGGAAGTCCAAGATCACGGTGTCAGCGAGGTTGTTTCCTTCTGATGGCTGTGAGAAGGATCTTTGCAGACTTCCCACCTTGGCTATTAGACAACCACCTTCTCCCTACATCCTCACATGGTCTTTTCTCTGTGGGCATCCCTGGATCCTAATCTCCTTATAAGGACACCAGTCAGAATGGACTAGTGGCCTAATTTTAATTTAGTTACCACCTTGAAGGCCCTGTTTCCGAATACAGTTCCATTCTGAAGTATGGGGTTAGGGCTTCATATGAGTTGGGGAGACACAATTCAGCCCACAACACCTGACAAGCACCTGGTAATAACACCAACATGGTCCTTAATGTTTAACTGTGATACCGACTGAAAAAGCCAGGATGGACCTTGAGAGCATCATGCTAAGTGAAAAAAGCCGGAGAAAGAAAAATACTGTATGTTTTCACTTACATGTGGAATCTAAGGAAACTGGGCTTCTACAGACAGAGAACTGCCTGGTGGTTTTCAGAGGTAGGGGAGGGGCGATGTGGGGGAAGGGCGTCAAAGGTATAAATATCCAGTTATAAAATAAGTCCTGGAGGGGCACCCTGGTGGCTCAGTCGGTTAAATGTCTGACTTCAGCTCAGGTCATGATCTCATGGTTCATGAGCTTGAGTCCCCTGTCCAGCTCTGTGCTCACAGCTCAGAGCCTGGACCTGCTTCAGATTCTGTGTCTTCCTCTTTCTCTGCCCCTCCCCCACTCACACATTAAAAAAAAAATTAAAATTAGTCCTGGGGATGTAATGTACAGCATGGTGACTGTAGCTCATACTGTGTTGTTTCTTTGGAAATCGCTAAGTAGAAAAGTGCTCCTCACAAGAAAATTGCAACCACGTGAGGTGATGGATTCTTTTAAAAGTTTATTTATTTACTTAAGCACTGTCTACACCCAATGTGGGGCTTGAACTCGTGACCCTGAGATCAAGAGCCGGCCAGGCGCCCCAAGGCGATGGATGTTGACGAGACTTGGTGTGGTGGTCATTACACAAATACACGTATATCAAATTATTATGTTGTATAACTTAAACTAATGTTATTCCTTAGTTATACCTCAATAACACTGGGGGGGAAAAGCCAGCATCTCAAGTGGAAAGCCTTATGTTTCAGGTGCGACCTCAGGCCCAGGTTTTATGTCTGCCTTAATGATATTCGTGTGTCAATAAATGACAGGTGCTTCCCTTACCAAACCTCCTGCTAGTTGTTCGAGAGATATGTCAGAGCCTCACTATTAGAGTGATCATATAACACAAGGTGTCTAACATATCAAGATGGCCACTTGGAGGATGGGGAGGGATGGGCAGGTGACAGGTGGGCGAGGTCAGCCAGAGGGAGGAGAGAAAAAAAAAGAGCGAGAAAATCTGTAACTCTAGAACAATCCCCAAATACTAATAACGGTTTTCTATGGCATTGAGTACTAGCCTCTAGGTTATTCCTTAAATATCATACTAGTGGGAACATTTAATACAAAATTTCCTAGCTAAAATGGAAGTATTAAAATTTTTTTAACATTTATTTATTATTGACAGAGACAGAGCATGAGCAGGGGAGGGGCAGAGAGAGGGGGAGACACAGAATCTGAGGCAGGATCCAGGCTCCGAGCTGTCAGCACAGAGCCCAACGCAGGGCTCGAACCCACAAACCGAGAGATAATGATCTGAGCCAAAGTTGGATGCTTAATTGACTGAGCCACCCAGGTGCTGCCCCCCCAACATTTTTTAAAGTTTATTTATCTTGAGAAAGAAAGCACAAGCGGGAAGGGAAAGAGAATCCCAAGCAGGCTCTGTACTGTCAGTGTGGATCCCAATGTGGGACTTGAACTCCTGAACCATGAGATCATGACCTAAGCCAAAGTCAAGAGCCAGATGCTTAACTGACTGAGCCACCCAGGCACCCCAAATGGAAGTATTAATACTTGCTTGTTTGAAGGTTATTTCAAGGAGTGATGCTAACATGAATAAAGCCCTTTGAAAAGGAACCAAAGTAATGTAGAAAGTATTACCTTTCCTCTCACTCTTTATCACTCACCAAGCATGCTTCTATCTGTCCCGACTCCTGGAATTCTCTCTGAATCCTGACAGTATTGCAATGAGCCTCTTCATACCCACACACGCATTGTGTATCCATGCACACTGCGTGCAAATGATTATGGCTGGGCTCTTGGACCTCATCTAGGAGCTACTGCACGAGGGGATCCAATCGATACCCATTACGGCATCCTCAAGGGTCTTTGGCAAGGCCCTATGGATTATTTTGCTGAAGCCATTTGTTAATTTGTCAGCAGACCCTGAATGGACAAGTGCAGTGTACTTGTCAGCCGGGAAAAAGCCCCTTCAAAAATCAACAGACACAACCAAAGTCATCTCAGTGTGAAGGCTGATTAGAACATGGCTTGTATCTCAGACAATGAGCTCTATTTATGATGGTCTCCCTGTCGTTAAGTACCTCTGCTACAAGAGGAAACTGGGGCTATTAAGTCTTCCAGACAGAACCAGGGGGAAGAGCCATCATTTCTTGTATAAGCAGAAGGGAAGGTTCTGCTCAATAAAGATCAATTAAACATCTCTGTTAAAAGGTTGCTTGGGAGTCGGTGCCAGTAGAAACTCAATTGTATGAAGCCACACACCCTCCTTGCCACCCGCCCTCCCACCTCTGTGTCTTGCACTGGGGGGACATCTTAAGAGGTTGTTGGCTGTTGTAAGCTGTATAAGGTGACAGAGGCCCTCACACTCGTGGCTGAATGGTCTGTGATGTTGAGTGACTTTTCATGCCTTTGGGCAGGGGCATCCCCAGAGGACAACAGGCACATGACATGCTTTTCGGGCTTCAGCCAAGTATCAGTCATCCTGATGCAGGAGTGAAAAGTAGGTGCCCTGAAAGATTACTTGGTGGCCAGAGCTACTAGTAACCAGGACGTAGGAAGAGATCTGGGGGCCCTTGGGGTCCATTACCCAAAGAACATAGTCCAAAGCCCCCCACCATCTCTAACATTTTACCCTTACAACCTCATTCTAGTTCTTTAAAATACTGTGCACTTCTTTTCTCTGGCTTAGATGGTGGCCTCTCAGGTAAATCCCATCTTTTTCTGATGGGAATTAACTGTCCTGCTTTCCAAGCCCCTGTACGATTTTCTTACATTTCAGTTATAATGCCTCCCTGGCAGTTATTTTTTCAAACATCTGTCCCTCACTCATCCAAGATGTAAACTTCATCCCTGATCTCCCATCCACCTCCCAATACCTGGTTTGATGCTTTGCATATGACAGGTGTGTTGAAAGAAGCCTGCAAGTTGATCTTGGATAAACATCATTGCAGTAGGCATCTTTTTTTTTTTTATGTTTGTTTATTCATTTTGAGAGAGAGAGAGAGAGAGAGAACGAGAGAGAGAGCTGTGCCCAAGTTGGGAGGGGCACAGAGAAGGAAAGACAGAATCCAAAGCAGGCTCCACACCATCAGAGCAGAGCCCCCTGCAGGGCTCGAACTCACAAACTGTGAGATGGATGACCTGAGCTCAGATCAAGAGTCAGACGCTTAACTGACTGAGCCACCCAGGCACCCCTTGCAGTAGGCATCTTTAACTAGACTCTCGAAAGGTGGGCAGTGCACGTAGGCCTGCATCACAGGAGGCAGGCACGATGGATGAATATGGCTATAAAGGACACATCCACCTATATTTAAACCCAGAAATTGTTGGACTTAAAAATCTCTAACAGTCATGGAGGCACCAAAGCCCTGGGCCTCTCTGTAATAGGTTTCTATTGCTGTGTAACAAATGAGCACAAAGTTGGCAGTTTTCCATACATCACTTTATTGTCTCACAGTTTCTGGAGGTCAGAAGCCCAGGCATGTCGTGGCTGGATCTCTGCTCTGCTGGAGTCTCACCCCGTTGATGTCAAGGTGTTGGCTGGGGTTCGGTGCTCACCTGGGGTCCCGGCATCCTCTTCCAAACTCACTAGTCATTGGAAGAACTCGTTTCCTTATGGTTGTAGGACTGAGTACACCTAACCTGGCTGCCTATCAGCTGGGGAACTCTCAGCTCCTATAGGTCACCCACTTTTCCTGCCTCGTGGCCCTCTCTATCTCTAACGCCAAAAATAGAGACTCTTCCCTCAAGTCATATCTTCCTCTCATGTTGGTTCTGACTCCATGACTTCTGGATTCAGGGTTAAAGGACTTAATTGATTTGATCAGGCTCACTAGGGTGATTTCCTTCTTTGTTTTTGTTTTTGTTTTATTTATTTATTTTGAGAGAGACAGAGGCAGTGCGATTGGGGGAGGGGGAGAGAGAGAGAGAGAGAGAGAGAGAGAGAGCGAGCGAGCGAGCGCACTCGAGAGAGAGCGAATACCAAGCAGGATCTGCACCATCAGCTCAGAGCCCGATGTTGGCTCAAATCCATGAAATTGTGAGATCATGATCTGAGCTGAAACCTAGAGCCAGGACCTTCACAGACTGAGCCGCCCAGGCGCCCCAGATGATTTCCATATCTTAAGGAATGGATTAACCGATTTGGGGCCTTAATTACATCTGCATAATTGCTGCAGAGAGGCACTTAAATTCCTGTGTAATCGGATAATTGGAAGAAGGTGTGTATTCAGGGAGCTGGAAAACATGGGGGCCATCGTAGAATTCTGCCTACCGCACTTACCAACAGGCGGAAGTGAAAGCTTTGCCTATTGGCCTGTGCCTGACCTACGTATGTCTTCCCCTATGTCATGAGTTGCGATGACAGAGTTGGTCACAAACCTGCATCCGACATTAGAAGTGCTGCTCCCTGAAGAGGGAGGGAAGACACAACTTTGACTATACCTCTTGATGTAGGTGATGCCTCATGGTGTTGGGGAGATTTTCACTGGATCAGTCGCCCAATTGAGAAGCAACCTTAGTACGGTGACAAACAGCAAGCATTAATGGCTCTTCTTAATGACACCATGAACGTCTGAGATAAGGACTAGCAAACTAGAGCCAGCCACCTGTTGTTTGTAAATTAAATATTGGACCACAGCCACACCATTCATTTATGAAATTTCTCTGGCTACTTTTGCATTGCCATGACAACTGAATGGTTGTGAGAGAGACCATATGTTCCACAAAGCCAAAAATACTCTCTGGCCCTTTACCTTGCTGACCCCTGGTCTGAGACCATTCCCGTAATTTTCTGAGGATAAGAATCACCTGGATCATTTGTTAAAACCACGGTTTCTTGGTATTTGAGGAGTCAGAATCTCCAGGGCAGGGAGTTCAGGAAACTGTAGTGGATAAGCTTTCCAGGTGAATCTTATCACCAGAGAAATACTGGTCTCAGGTGCGCTTTCTTGCCTGGTAAGGGAGGAGCTTTTAAAAGAGGTGGTGTAGGGGCATATGAGTGGTCCAGTTGGTTGAGCCTCTGACTTTGGCTCGCGTTGTGGTCTCGAGGTTCGTGGGTTGAAGCCCACAGCGGGCTTTGTGCTGGCGGTATGGAGCCTGCTTGGGATTCTCTCCTTCTCTCCCACATGCTCACACTCTGTCAGAAGAAGTAAATAAACTTAAAAAAGCCCAAAGAGGCAGCATTGCCCTCAGGAGCACAGACATCCAGTTTCCGTTGTCTAGAACCGTGGCTCTGCCTCTCACCTAACCTGCTGTTTCAGGTAAGTTACTTTAAATTCTGTTTCTTAGGCTGGGAAAGAAAATAATCATGACTCATTGTATATGTGCATGGTGCCTAATACAATGCTCAGTAGTGGTCAGGAGCAGCATTGTGCGGATACCAGATGACCCCACCGTGGAAACAGTTCGTAATTAAAGTGGGCCCAGCAGTAGGCCATGGTGCACGGACATCTGCCTCAAAAAGACAAACTCCCTTAAAAGGAATCTTCCATGGCTTTATGGAAGCATGAGGCCCTTTAGAAAATTCACAGTGCCCTGCGTATCCCTGAATATTGCAAGAGGTCACAGTTGATTATTTTAGGATATAACTGAGTTTACAAAAAAGATTTCTGATACTTGGCAGGAAACTTGAGTCCCCCCCCCCCCAGTTTTGAAGATAATGCTTTCAAAAATCATTGCCTGATGAGATCATGCAAATCCAGCCTTCTGTATAGCTGTTGAAGGAAAGTTTTTAAATTGCTATGTCTTTGCCGCATAAATTCTTGCAAGATACAAGCCTCCAGTCATACTTCAGGTTGCTGGGGAGTTTCGTATTTTACTAAAAAGGGGAGAAAAATCAATCTTGAATCTTTTAGTCCAGTGACCAAGGAATCTCTCCATTGATTTTGTTCAGTTACCCAGGTGGTGTGCAATTTACCCGGATTTTTTCTGATTTAAAGTTTATTTTTTTCTGGGAAGTATTAATCTGAGTGTTATATGGATAACACTGTAATACCAGACTCTCTTTAAAGCCACTTTACACAGCTTATGTAAACATCCTAGGGTAGAGTTCCTCTTAAGAGTTTTCTCAAATTTGGAACTTGGATCTGCTGCATGTCATTTCTCTTTTCAACAGAAGAGGGAGGCAAAGACTTGGCTAAACAGTATACTTGAACCCCAGGTTAGAGAGGAATGAGTTGTTTTTCTTCTTAAAGGAACAGGTAAACAAGAACAGGAAGAATTCTGCCAGCTGTGATACAGCCTCCGTGAATGGAAACACACACATTTAGCAAGCCAGAGTATTTTTCCGGTTTCTTATTTATTTACTTCAGTTTTAAAAGAGTACCATTGGGAACAGAGAAAAATCAAATCCTCAGAAGGCAGGGGGGTAGAGATAGACTTCATTTTTATCAAGTGCAGTGTTGGGATCTTGCAATACCCTAAAACGGCGCTGGACAGAAAGGGCCGTTTAGGGGCTGCCTGAACTAACTCCCTAAGCAAACTTCCAGGTCACCAGGCCACCTGGCTGAGCTTTTAGGTTTGCGGCTGATGGTGCTATATTATCCCTTTTGCTAATAATGTCTAAGAGAAACACTGGACGTGCTGACCACCAGTAGTGGCTTGCATTCCTGTTAGCTTTTTCTAACTCAGATTCTCTTAGATTAAGGTCTCCTGGGCAGTGCACCCCTTCCCCCAGGCTTGCAAAAACTTTCTATGGCTCGCACCTGGTCCCAACCCACAGCCACGGACCTGCTTGTAAGCCCTCATGAAAGGTTGCTCCTGGTGGTGCGGCCATCTTGACTGGAGGGTGCCTTCATCTTCTATGGGCTTCTGCCTGCTGTGGTTGCTAAGGGAGCAAGGCGGATGCACAGCCTTATTTGATGAAGATGTGAATATCTGGGTTACGTTTCGCTTCAGAGATTCACTTCTCTTTGATACGAGAACAGTATCATTTTTTTTCGTGTGTGCCCAGTGCCATGGAAACACTATGGGGTGGGAATCATTGGAGTCAGCTGAACTGGGTTGAGTTCTATGCCACTTAGCAGTGCGCCCTTGGATGGGTGTCTTAACCTTTCTAGTCTTGCATCTGTAGAATGGGAATTACAATACCTGTCTTGTTTTCCTCCAAGATTATTGTAAAGAATTGGTGAAATAGGTATGTGAAAATACTTTTGCAATGACCGCGTGCTCTGTATTGTGTGTGTGGCAGATAGCATCCAGCTTGCATTTAAATGGGACTCGGGGGGCATCTGGGTGGCTCATTTGGTTGAGTGTCCGACTTCAGCTCAGGTCACAGTCTTGTGGTTCTGTGTCTCCCTCTCTCTGCTCCTCCCTTGCTTGCACACTCCTGTGCTCATGCTTTCGCATGCTCTCAAATAAGCATTAAAAATTAAAAAAAAAAAAAAAAACACATAGGTTTCAGAGCTCTGAGAGTTAACTGGAAAAGCCAGGACTGGGGTGAGGCCAGCAGGGTGGCTAGGGTGCTAAATTTAAGCAAGCAGCTCCTCATGGGGGCGTTTGCTGACAGAGCTGGCAAGACCCTGAGAGCCAATGCTTCCTTAAACTCTGCACCCTACTTGCCTCACCCAAATTCCTGTCTGAGTGTTAGTAAGAGACAGAGCTGTTAAGAGCATGGATATAATACATGTTCATTGTAACAAAGTCCATTAGTACCTAATCTAACTTTGCAGAGGTAACCACTGGGACAATTTCTGGAATGTCTTTCCTTGGTCCTTTCTTAAACCTGCAGCCTTCGACTAGGCTCCTTATTCTCACCTCATAGGCAGCACAGAAACAGGCAAAAGAAACACAAGCCTGATTCCCAAACCTCACTGGTGTTCTAGATCTTGGTCATGGGTTTATTGGCAGACTCCGTGGAGGGGTTACATGGGACTTGACCAAGTGGTGGATGCTTACATCCTACTTCAGCCAGATTTTTCTCCTCCCATGGTCCAGATTTTAAGCAGTTGGAGACAATTCAGCCAACTGAGGGCTCTTAGCACTTGTCTTTGTCTCCCAGGTAAGTTCTAAAATGGATCCATGTAGTAAGAAACCACTCCGCTTTAGGAATGGGGGTGGGGGAAATGTCAGTACTACAACAGGCTTTGTTCCTGACATATACCATATATACCCCTTTCTTTCCTCCTCCACCATCCTCCATTTTGAAATGGGATCACATTATGCCTAATGTCTCCTGATTGTATAACTGAACCCACGTTTGTCCACGCATGCAGCAAAAGCCAATCACTGAGACATGAAGTACACAGTGAGGAAGGGGTTTATTCAAGAGGTAGCCACAGGAGGAGGGGACAGGATGGTAAGCCTCAAATCTACCTCTGGGAAGGGGAAGAGTCCGGGATCTTTTTTTTCTTTCTTTTTTTTTTTTTTTTTTTTTTTTTTTTTTTTTTTTTTTTTGAGAGAGAGTGAGAACGAGGCAGAGTGTGAGCAGGGGAGGGGTAGTGAGAGGGGGAGAATCCAAAGCAGTCTCCAGGTTCTGAGCTGTCAGCACAGAGCTCAATGTGGGGTTTGAACCCACGAACCTCGAGATCATGACCTGAGCTGAAGTTGGGTGCTGAACCAGCTGAGCCACCCAGGTGCCCCCCATGATCTTTAAAGGCATGTGGAAAAGGGTCTGGGTGAAGGGGATAGGAGCTGTGTGACTCAAAATCTGATAAAGGGAAGTTACTAAGTAGGGGAGGGTTTTTCATTTTGTTGTACTCAAAGAGGAGGTCAGTGGTCCTGACTGGTTCTGGCCAGCTTCTTGAAACCTGGAGTATCTGCAAAAACGCTTAACACTTGCCTATCATGGTGTCAGGCAAGAATCTGGGAGAAACGTGTAGTATGCTTCATTCCTAGAATGAGCAGATTGGGGTAAAAGCGTGGGGCTGTGCCTACCTGCCGTGTTAACTCTTTGGTTACCGGTTTTGACAGACTGCTTTTACTGAATGCACCTTGGATCTTCCATAGCAGTACTGTTGAGCTAACCTCCTCGTTTTTAATAGCCCCCTGTCATCCTACCATAGAAATGTCACAACCCTTTCTATACCTGGTATTCTTCGGCATGCTAACTAAGGATCTGTAGTGAACATCCTCCCACACTTTTCACTCACACGCTCTGATATTTAATTTGGGTCAAAGAGGATCTGCTTTCTGACAGCAGTGTATGGGAGACCATGATGAGCATAGAATGGGATCTGTCCCTGGTATTTGTCTTCCTGACCCACCTGTATCGGATGGTTGTCATTTATAGTTTAGGGGCTGTAATGAAAACCTTGGAAGTAGTCTTTTTGTTTAAAAAAAAAAAATTCCCTGGTGGGGCACTCAGTGTGTTAAGCGTCCCTCTTCTGCTCAGGCCATGATCTCATGGTTGGTGAGATTGAGCTCTGCTGCACTGACAGCTCAGGGCCTGCTTTGGATTCTCTGTCTCCTCTCTATCCCCCTCCCCCTGCTCATGCTCCCTCTCTTTCTCAAAAATCTTAAAAAAATTCCTTGGTAAAATAGTATGTGTGGCACAAAGATGCCTGCTTTGGGAGGGGTAGCTCAAAAGCAAGCAAGCAGGGTTTTCTCCTGCTCTCGATGAACCAACCATCCTGCAGCTTCTGGCCCTGCAGGGGTCTGGGGCAAGGGGTGCGAGAAGGAGCTGGAGACAGAGCCTTGCAGACGCAGCGCCCCCCAGCGGCTGTCTGGAGAGCATGAACTCATTTGCAGGCACCGGTACAAAATTCCCGGCAACTCCTAGAAATGCTTGAGGGTCATTTTATTTATTTGAAGAATGCATTTTGGTGGAGGCTGAAGTACGGCTGAATAGGGCAAGATTGGTGCCAGTGACACCGGGGCTGGTGCCTGGGGTGACTCTGGTTACTGTTGCTTTTCAGTGAATTTGCATTTTAGGTCTCTCACTGTGTCTACATTTATGAGAACACGATAGCGGCCATGTTCCGGGAGCAAGTCATTCTCCAGGCAGCGCTTACTTGACTTCGGGGACCGCTGCCGTAACTCTGTGGCCTGTAAGATGGGAACCACTGAGACAGGATATTGAAAAGCTGAGTGCAAATGAAATCACTGACTCAGTGTCAAGGGGAGTGTGTTGTTTAAAGCAGTCCTGGGGTGAGTTCTCTCCTTCCGTTGGAACACCCTGTTACTCCTACTCAAGACCCTAAAATGATTCCCCGAGGTAGCAAATCAACTTCTCAGGCAGCTTATTAGCTTTTCCTCTACGGCCAGCCTCCACCCTATAATAAGCCCTATTTCCTGCAGCCCTGGTCAGGGCCGGGGCTGTCCTAGCTATTGGCAAACAGGAGGCTTGTTTCTGCTGCTAGATCTTGGCTTGTGTTCTATCTCTTCCAAATGCCTCCTCCACCCCTTTAGTGATCTAAAGCCTACCATCTTTCAAGGCCTTCAACACCCACTGCTCCATATCCTATCAGTCAAGTTGGTCCTGGAGTGACTTTCTTTTTTGTAAACTCCTGAAGCTTTAAAGTTGGTGTCATATATTTGATATGATCTTTGTTTTGGGCATATCCCTTTATCTTAGCTGGATTGTCTATTCTGACATAAGTGATGTCGAACGTCTTCATAGCTTCTTGAAGGAAGATGTTAGACACAAAAATAGTGTAATGTTTAACTTGTTACATGATAAAAGCCAAGGTGTTTTTTTTTTTTCTTTCCAAACTTGTTTTTGTATATTGGATCTGCTTCAGGTAGATGAAAAAAAATCCATTCATCCATCCATTCAGTTTGTGTGTGTGTGTGTGTGTGTGCGTGTGTGGTGCCAGATATATTTCAGCCATGTCTCTCTTTGGCAGAGAGTGGAGAAAACACCTTGGTTTTCTAGAACAGGGGTAGATGAGCCAGTCCATGCTCTATGGACAAGACCCTCATGACTTGTTAACCATGGCTTTGAAGATGCCTGTTTCCCCAGTTGTGGTGATAAAGTTGTTCTCTAATTCTTACCTGTGCTCTGTAGACCTACATTAAATGCTCATATGAGGCTGGGCACGTGTCTAGGGGCATAGTCTTCCTCTTAGGATGGACACGTATTCCCACGAAAAGCATGCTCACCGATATGGAAAATCAAGCCATTTACTCACAAAAATGAAGGTAATCTGCCTGGATCAGGGATTCAGAACCCAGACCACCTGCATCATGTATCCCTACATTCCTGCACCTGCTCCAACAGCCCAGGAAACACGTGTTGGATGGGCGGTGTTCACATTTGGTTGGCTTCAGCTCTGCTTCCTCTTCTTCTCTGTGTGGACTTTCTCTATGTTTTGCTTTCTCTATGTTTTGCTGTCCCCTGGGTTAAGAGTAGTGATTGAATGCACACAGGTCAACAGACAACTGCTAACTGGTAGAAGTTCAGGGGA
Organism: Felis catus; assembly: GCF_018350175.1. NCBI lineage: Eukaryota > Metazoa > Chordata > Mammalia > Carnivora > Felidae > Felis > Felis catus. Next base: position 19,994,060 of record NC_058380.1, read on the forward strand.
TCGAATACCTTGGGAGGATTTATACTAATTCCTTAACTGCCTGAATACCAAGTTCCTTCACATGAGCTTTATAACAAGATGAGCTAGGTCACACATTTATCCCAAGAAGACAGACTTATCCAAATCATCTATATTTTAACAGGGAGAACCAAACTTGAGGCCTCAGAAACACGTTTTAAATAATTCTTGCTGTGCCATATATTTTAAATATCATTAAAAAGCCATTTTCTTTTAAAAATATGTGCACGATATATTTTATGAAACCTATAACAAGTCTATGAAAAATTGATTATTTTTTCCACAGGGATGTGTTCAGATGATTTCTCATTCTGCTGGCCAAATGAGAAATCTAGCGTGTGCTAGGCCCTTTATCTTACTTATTCCCTCTTGTGAGTATAATCACCATGTTCCCAAACAAAGAGAAAGGGGTTACACTGTAGGAGTAACCAAATAATTTCCTGGGGTGGGCAAAAGTGTTGGTGCAGATCTAAACTAGGGTTTCCCTTTGAAAATCCTGCTTTTCCTGATCTGTGCCTCTTTTCAGTCAGCTCCATATAAACTGGGTCAGAAGAGAACACACGTGCTGAGGTAAGTTTCAGGTACTGGGCAATGTACATGTGATTGAAGTAGGTCAGTTGAGGACCTGAGGAAGATGAACTTGACTGTCAAAGATGGTAATTCTGTCTTTTAGTTAGGATATATATCTATATATATATATCTATATATATATCTATCTATATATCTTTAATGAAACAATAGGTGCTGATGCTCTCACTTACTTTGGTTTTGGAGTTCTTTGGATATCTTGCTATGAACTGGTTATGGCAGCCCACATCTCCTTAGACTCAGAACCATATTGTGCACAGAGGATAGGAAAGGATGGGCTGTCATTAATGCTTCTCTGGCGGTGGGGGGCAGGGTGGAGAGGGAGGGGTCTTTTCTGAGCTAGTCCCTTCACCCTTCTATCTGGGGGTCTTGGACACTCGTTATGTCCCCAGAACAGGCAGAGGCTGGGCCTTCAGGGGTGACCGTGGACTAGAGGTAGAGCCTCACCCATGACTAAGGTGGGAATAGAAGTAGCCTTCCCAGCTGGGGTAGCGGTTGAGCACCACTGCCTTTGTGTCACAGTGATCGACGAGGCATCACAGAGAGTCCTGGGGCTCCATTCTGGTGGGAGTCTGGGAAAAGAAGCCAGGAGGCTGGTGTCTTAGGCTCTTGCTCTGTGGCATCAGGCAGCAACACTTCTGTTTTACTTATGGAGCCTCTAGGTAAGATTTCTTTCATTTTTATTGTGGTAAGAACCCATAACATAAAATTTACCATCTTAATCACTTGAAGGCTCAGTAGTGTTAAGTATATTCACGTTGTTGTGAAACACGTCTCTAGAACTTGTTCATCTTGCGGAAACTGAAACTCCAACCCCTTTAAACAACAACTCCCCTTTCCCCACCACACTGCCCCAGCCCTTAGTAAACACCATTCTACTTCCTGTGTCTATGAATTTGGCTAGCCAAGTAGAATTTCTTTTAAGAAAACAGTCCTGGGGCGCCCTGGTGGCTTAGTTGGTTAAGGATCTGATTCTTGATCTCAGCTCAGGTGATGATCTCACGTTTTGTGTCTTGGGGCTCCACATCCAGCTCTGTGCTGATGGTGATAGAGCTGAGCCTGTTTGGGGCTCTGTCTCTCCTTCTCTCTGCCCCTCCCCCACTTGTGCTTGCACTTTCTCTCTCTGAAAATAAATCAACTTAAAAAAAAAGTCTTGTAGTTGAGGTTTGGAAGGCTACTGATCCATCATCCCCACCGCCCCCCCCGGCCCCTGCCATTTTTCCTACCCTCTTTAGAGAGGAAACAGGGATTCTGGAGGTCCTGGGAGGCCAAAGTGGCCACAGTGGTGATATCTGGAACCCAGATACTTAAACAGGATTCCCTGGCTTAAATTCTGGTTCTGACCCAAGCTGGGTATGTGAAAATGGGCAGTTAATTGAACTCAGTGCCTCGGTTTTTCAGTCTGTTAAAGGGACATGATAACAGTATCTGCTTGACAGCCTGTTCCGGGGATTAAGTGAGGTAATTTACACAAAGCACTTGATTAAAGCCTGGCATTTATATAAGTGTTTGTTGTTATTAATGTTAAGTGACTTCCTAGCACGACATAGCTCTTCCTGAGAAGAGCTGTTTTTGAGCCTCCCACCAGCTCCTTTGGTGCGTGTCTCTTGAGAGTTTCCACTTAAGGCTAAATAGATGGTTTTGGCTCACATGCTTTCCTCCTACACATCCTTATTTCTCATCAGGGCATGCCATTGATCTTGAAGGAAGCTCCATCAGTATCTGAATTCTCAAGGGGAGAGTGGTGCCAGACCTATCCTACAGCACAAGGACTGTCATCCTGTGACATTAATCAACTAACGTCTATCGTATTCTTTTGATTTGGACACACTGGGTTAGGTGCTGGGGTCACTGAATGAACAAACCAGGCAGAAATTCCTGCTCTCATGGAGCTTGTGGTCTCGTGTGGCAAGCCTTCGCCCTGCAGCCCATATAATAAATGAAATGTTTCTTCTTGGGCTTATCTAGCCCAGGAAGATGAAAAGTTTGCATAAAAATGCTCAAGTTTGGAAATGAACGCTCTAGACTTATTGCTAGCGGTGACTTTTGAAAAATGGTTTGCAAAAATAGATACTAAAAATGGTGCAGAAAAACTGGCGCTCTCAGGTTGAGACCATTTTTCAGAGAGAAAGTTTCCCAATCAATTTATCTCAAGTTCTTATTCAAGGGTTGTGTGTATAGCACAGTCCATCATATTTAGAACTTGGTGAGGACAGCATAAGGCTCATTTCACTTGTGCTTCAATCAGATGTCAGAACGAATGTGGGGTTCCACCTGCCTGTGCCTCTCCTGGGCTTTATCCTTTCTTCCTCAATGTGAGTTTCTGACATTCAGACACAGAGGGAGCAGAAGTTGGCATAGCAGGGTTGAGACTAGCCTTGTTGGGGAAGAAAATAGGAATTGCCATCAGAGTAGGACACGCTGAGGCTCACCTGTCACAGGCTGGGGACTAGCTAGCTAGGAAGAAAAGATTTGTGATCCAGGCACTTCTGCTCGTTACTCCCCTGTGCAATGTGCATCACAGCTTTTGATAGAAAGTACCGTTGGCCATTGAGCTACCAGGGACAGGGGAGTTGGGGCACCAACCCCCACCCCCTGCACAGTTGGAAATCGGTATATAATTTTGGACTCGCCAAAAACTTAACTGCTAATAGCCTACTGTTGACCACAAGTCTTACTGATAACATAGTAGATAGAGTGGGGGCCAGTCATGGGATTCCTCCTAGATGCTTGCGGGGACGTGGCTGTGCTCTGCGCCACGTAGGACACCCCAGGGAAGTTGTGAGCTGGAGAGTCATGTATCGGATCATGTGTTCGCCGCGATGACAGAGTGGGGGGTGGCACAGGAAGGGGAGATGGCTGGCAGGTCATTTCGATTATCCACCTCTGACCAAGGTGGTTGCAGGAGGAGAAGTGAGAACTGACTGGATTCTGGTATATTTTGAAAGTATGTGCATGATGTCATGACAAATTGGAAGTAGTTACACAACAAAGTGGACTCAAGGACGATTCTAGGTGTGAGTGAGTGTGAACGTGTGCATGCATGTGTCTCTCTCTCTCTTTTTTTTTTTTAAGCAACTTTAGGGGGAAGAATGTGGAGGAGGGATCAAGTCTGAGGGGGAAACAGCTCAGCCTTGGACAAGCTAGGTTTGACTTGCTTGTAAAACATGCAAGTAGAGGTGTTTACTAATCACTTGTCTATAACCCATTGGAATGCACATCTGGAGTTTAGGGACAAGGTAGAGGCTGAAGACATGCACTTGGAGATGCGTTCAGCAAATACATTGTACTTAATGTGGTAGCCTGGATGAAAACCCTTAGGAGTGAGCATCTGGGGAGAAGAGGTGTAACTTCAAAGTTACAGGTCAGAGGGTGACTAGAAACTTGAGAAGGAGCAGCTAGAAGAAAGAGGAAGAGTGTGAAGAGTTGGAAGCTGAAGATATTTCCAGAAGGGTGGAGTGATCAGCTGAGTCACATGCTGCTGGTTGGTCAAGTAGGATGAGGACCGAAAGTTTCCCTTGGATTTAGCAAGGGAAGTGCTGAGAACTTAGCTAAGTGACTCCATAACATAGCTGTCTTGGCATCCATTTGTTTGGCTCAGTGGCCCACAGAACTGATGCTAGCCCCTCATGCAAACACATGCCCTGGATAACAGCCCACAGAGTTATAAGAAGATGTAAGTTCTTGCTAGAAATTCCCCAATAGCACTTGTGATCAAGAGTCTTCCCCTGCCTCCTGGGGTCTTCCCGTTATGTTCCCCTTAGATAAGACCCCTGTAGAGCTTATCAAACCTCTACTCTTTTGGTTTGAATTGACCAATCCAGTCATAGCCCATGAACCCCAAAGCACTCTACCCGCAGACCCTAATGCATGTGCCCCAAGTCTTGCCTCTCTGTCTGCATTCTGCCTTGACTTCCCAGGGTGGCCACACAAGGTGTACCACACCCCTCCACCAGAATCTGTGAGTAATCATCTTGATGATCTAAATTTCTCCTAAGGTCTGTTGAAGTGCAATTCACCTATGGGCACTCTGTGCTCCACTTAACAAGTGTTGATTTAACAAAGTCCTGATCGGAGTTCATTGGTGAGGTCGACTGGGCAGTTTTGGTGGAGTGGTGGGTACAGAAGTCAGAGTGGAGTGGGGTGGACTGGGGGACAGGATATACTCAAGTCTAAGAAGGAGTTTTGCTGTAAAAGGGAACAGAAATGGGGGGAGGGGTTAGCGGAAGGGGGATTCAGGGTCCAAGAAGGAAGAATATTTTGTCAAGGCAAAAACTAACCTGTACAGAGCAAAACTGGCAAGGAAGATTTTGTTAAAGGCTATTGCAATAGAGGAGAGAGGACACAATTTGGTCTGCATTCAACTGTCCTCAACTGCTCTCATCCTAGAAACTGGGTGATGAGGGTATATCTCTTTTGATTGCATTTCAGGAGATGGTTCCCAAGTCTTTAAGACAGTCCTGGACTGTGAAACTGGCAAGAGGCTTTTTTACCAAGATGTATGTATACTTCAAACGGGCAGAGAAAGAATTTATGTTTTCTAAACAAAATGCTCTAAGAAAAGGGAGGTCAGGTGCTTAGGAAGAAATTTAGTCAAGCCGAGGGGAGTATTGAGGCAATCTTGGTTGATTTCTAAAACAGATACATCATTAATTTAAAATTTATCTTGTGTGTAGGATAATCCAGGCTGTTTCCAATGTCTGCCTCTATAGCTTCATCTGTTGTCATACTGCCTTTTCCTAAAGCCTACTAATGCTCCCTGGCGTTATTGGCTGTGCCTACACCGTTCTAGAAAGCGACCTGAAGTCTTACCTTGTCCTGGCTGTTCTCTGCTCTCTGGATGCCTTTCATAATTCTCTGGGACCTCCCGTCCAGACACTGCTCCTGACTCTCTCTGGTGCTCAGTTCCAAGTGATCGGTGCTTCCTTCCTCCCTGGACCCCTAGAGTCTACGCTGCTTTTATGGCACTGTCTCAGTTTTAAGGGCCTCAGTTGATTTTGAGTTCCTCAGGGCACAAGCATATTTTATTCATCTTACTGGTTCCACCTGAAGAATGTTTGGTTCTCAATAATCCATGTGGTATAAGGTATGATGTATCTTGTGGGAAGATCTGTCATTTTTTTTCCTCCTAAAATTTAGACCTCCCCAACTAGGGAAAAAGGCCTAGAGTATTTTATTTATAATACTTTCCATGCTATGTCTCTAGTGCTTTTGGAGTACAGGTCTTACAGTGGCTTCCACTAAGAAGCATGTATGATATAAAGGGAATAATTGCCTGCGTTTCTGTTTATGGCAAGAATTTTATTCTGAATATCCAAATGCTGTTAGGAACGTGTTTAATAATCCTGCTACTGTAAAATGCTCTTGTTAAGATCTCAGGGTGATGAGGCTTTACCCACCATAGGGGTTCTGAGTAAAACAGTTCATAAATTATTAGAATTTTAGATGATATGGAAATAGATGTAGAGGGGTCATGTGGGTGTCGGTCAGAATCTTTGGCCAAGCTGCATGAAATGAGAGAGTGGAATTGCGCAATTACGGATTGACAAGTTGGTTTAATATCAGCTCGAGAGAAGGCATCCACTATAGAGTCGCTGCATTGATGAAGCAATACAGCATCGCAGGCTCTAATGGCTTTGGGTTTGCAAAAGGTTTCATGGGATGTGGACCTTCAGGGTTCAGCTTTGGAACCCATGAGAAGAGCCAAGGTTTGCACCTATAATTGTTCTGGGGGCATCCTATGATTATAGCTTCAGACCTTTGAATGGGGCTGAAGATGGGAAAAAAGGCTTTAGAATTAGCAGAAGAAAATGAACATGAAGACAAAAAAACCAATAAGTGGTCACAGAGCTGCCAAGAGTGAAGACAGTAATGAGACAGAATTAGTTCTTACTGACAACTTGAAATTGCCTGGAACATTATAAAAATCAATCAGCCTGTTAAAAGCAGACTTGGTGACCACTGGATGGTGTGATGTTTGCAATTTGTCTGCACACAAATTTAGAGAAGCCAGTGGAGATTTAACCTAATACGTAGCTTTTGGTTGGTACACAGCTTTTGGAAGAGAAGGCTCAAAATTAGTTTCAACCCGGGTTATTTTTCTCCAGCAATCTTAAAAATCCGTGGGACTGAAGTTAGTTGATTACTTAGTTCTCCAAAGTCTATCTATTGCTGTCTTGATGTCCTTACTACATATGAGAAATTTCAGTCTCTTTTTTTTTTTTTTTTTTACCTGCTGAATATTCCTTTGTGGCTTATGTTTCTCTTTTTCTCCCCTGCTCTAGTGGCATTTAACCTTATTATTGTAGCCCTCAAAATTTTGATTTTGAAGAGGTGTGGGAAAGTATTAGCCTACTAAATTCTATCAGAGGTGGTGGGTGCTGAATATGTAGAAACTCTGCAAGGAATTTTTGATCTCTAGGAGAAGATGAGTAAATCAATAATTGCAATTTGTACAAAGCCTTGACAGGAATTGCCTAGCCTTGAACTTGTACAACTTGGCACATGGGTAGAATTTTGTCTGATCGCTTAAACTCTCAGGGAGATGGATGTGTTGAGAAAGGAGATTGTAGACATAGTGGAAAGCAAATACAAAGTGTCAAGAGTATGAACAAATCTTGAGGCCATTATGTGATGTTGGGGGATTGTGAAGGCTGCAGGAGGTCAAAATGCCAATGGAGGTTGACTCAACTCACAAAGGGCCTGTGGTCAAAGGGCACCTTCTGAAGCCTGCGAGGAGCTGTGGAAGTTCCTGCCTGCCCCGGGTGTTGATCAGAGCTCATCACGCGGCCAGGGAGGCTCGTGGTTAGCTTGTCTTAGATTTCTCCTGCCGCTATGGGAAATGGTCTCGAAGGGATGAGTCTAGAACCGGGTTCTCAAATGGGAGCATTTTTTCTCCCCAAGGAACATTTGGCAATGTCTGGAGGTATTTTAGGTTGTTACAATGTGGGGATTGCTACTGGCACTTACTTTGTGAGACCAGGGATGCTGCGACACCTCAGGATGCACAGGACCCTTCCTTCCCTGCCTCTGCACCCCTACCCTGCTACCCAAACAGTAACCCAGGCCAAAATGCTGTTAGTGCTGAAGTTGAGAAAGCCTGGTCTAGAATGAGAAGGTCATTAGGGAATACATAGAGTTGCAAATTTACTTAAACTACAAATGAGGTGTGTGGAGAAAGCAGGTTTAAAAAAAAAAAATGCTTATTTTTTGTGGAGTGGGGGCAGGGCAGGGACAGAGAGAGGGAGAGAGAGAATCCCAAGCAGGGTCCATGCTGTCAATGCAGAGCCTGACATAGGGCTCCATCTCATGACTGAGATCATGACCCGAGCCGAGATCAAGAGTCAGGAGCTTGGGATGCCTGGGTGGCTCAGTCGGTTAAATGTCCGACTTTGGCTCAGGTCATGATCTTGTAGTTTGTGAGTTCCAGCCCCAAGTTGGGCTCTGTGCTGACAGCTCAGAGCCTGGAGCCTGCTTCAGAATCTGTGTCCCCCCTCTCTCTGCCCCTGCCATGCTCCTGCTCTGTCTCCCTCTGTCTCCCAAAAATAAACGTTTAAAAAAAAAAAAAAAAGAAAAGTCGGGAGTTTAACTGATTAAGCCAGCCAGGTGCCCCGAGAAAGCCTAGCTGCTTAGACTTGTCTCCAGCTGATCTGATATTCCTCAAGAGCCCACTTAGAGTGAGAAGGAAAAAAAAAATGAACATTATTTACTTGAATGCACTTTAGAACTTGTATGACCCAATAATTTTGGCAAATCCCTTTAGAGAGGGATCGGTCTTTGGGGGATCATTTCAGTCTCTTGGCTTGTAAGACCATCTCCTCCCCTACTTTTCCTGATCTTAAAGTTAGTATCTGAGTTTATTGGAGGAGGGGGCTCATGAGACCTCATATTGATCTCAGAGTCTGGAAAATTCTTTGAAGAGCTCAGGAATCACTGATGGGTGGAAGGAACTGCTGTCCTATGGTTTTGAACGCAGAGTGACTCAGCAATGTTTTGTCTTCATTTATATATTTGAGTTTCATCTAAGATTTTGATTGAGAAAGGGTTGCGCTGAAAACATTTAAAAACTGCTTGAAGCAGTTTGAAGCCATCTATGCTGGAATGTGAGATAAAGACTTAACTCAGTGTCCTGTGACCCATCAAGGCATTTTTATGGGTATCATGACATTTGTTTCTAGGTTTTGTCCCTGAGAAGTAGACTGCCCGAAACCTTTTAATCATAGCCAGTTTTGTCATCACTGCGTAGATTTGGATAAAATCTTTCCATCATGGTCAATATGTTCTTTACAAATGTAGCAATTTCTCATTGAATAGTGCCCTCCTAAGGGAACATAATAGATTTCATGGTTCTCCAATGAAGAGAGAAGGTGCTAACTAGCCGTGTGGCTCAAAGTACATCATTACAGTAACTACTTCCCTTTGAGGAATAAAGAGCCGGTATTACAGCCTGAAAATTCCCTTTTAATGCCAATAAAAAGAAATTTTCACACTTGTTCTATGAATATAGTTTTTTCAATAGACTCACTATTGCTGAGTCTTAGGTTTCAACCATGATATCAGAGGACAGTTAAATGAGACAAGGGTTGAACAGGGCTGAAAGGTTTATGATTAAGAATTAATAATATATCAATTACTATAAATAGCAGTCAGTATTTTTTAAGCTTGTTTTGAGAGAAAGTGTGAGTAGGGGAGGGACAGAGAGACAGAGAAAATCCCAAGGAGGCTCCTTACTGTTGATGTGGAGCTCGACTTGGGGCTTGATCTCATGAACCATGACGACATGACCTGAGCCAAAATCAAGAATTGGATTCTTAACTGAGCTACTCAGGTCCCCTGACAGTCAGTATTTACTGAGTACTTACTATGATCTAAGCACTGCTCTGAGCACTTCTCATTTACTAATGCTAATCCTCTCCACAACCCTACAGGTCAGTGCTTAGACAAGAAACTGAGGCATGAGGAGGTTAAGTACCTGCTTATGGTCACATGTGACTGACTGTGATTCAAACCCAGGTGGTCTGGTTCCAAAGCCCAAGTGCTGTGTTTTTTTGCCTTTGGATGGATTGTTTTCTCGCTTTAAGGCTTTCTGCAGTGAGATAGTCCATCTGTCCTCAGTAGGAAAACAACATTGTGTCATCCATCAGTGTCCTTAAGCAAAGATCTGGAACACTTGGATCTTTAAAGGGCAAGGCACAGAGATGTGTTTTGTGGGGGGATTTAGTGAAAATTCTAGTAGGAGTTGTGAGCTCCAGAATTCTACCCATTTGTGACCATCATGTTGTCATGGATGGCCTACCCTGGATTTGTGTGACTCCAGGATGTGGAGCCAAGAAGGCGTTGAGGATGCATTCATGCACTTAGCAAATCCTGAAAGTCTGTGGTGGAAACCGTTCCTTGCCAGTGTTGTGGGTAGATCTATGGCTATTTATTCACAAAGGATTTATGATCTATTAGAGAGGATGCACATTTATTAAATACCAGCTTTGTGCCAAGTAATGTGCTAGGCATTTTACATTGATCTTTGGATTCTTTTGGAATCTTTGGATTCTTCAAATGAGAGAATTCTTAGGAGTAGGTACTGTCCCTATTAGATTGATGGAAAACTGCATCTCAGCCAAGAGACTTGCTTAAGGTCACATAGCCAATAAAGAATGAAGCTTGAATCCAGTCCTAGAGTCAACCAAATAAAAGTGTCATTTTTTGATGAGACCTGTTTATGTATGGAGCTCACGGAATCCAAAGAAATGAAGAGTCTGATAGCTCTGGAGATGAGTGTTTTTTAAACTACTTTGCATAGAATTAAATTCCAGAAGATGTTTCTTTGGGGAGGGGAAAAAACCCTAAGTCTTTCTGTAGTCAAATGAATGTGAGAAGTAGCATACCATTTTCTTCTCAGGGATTCACAAAGTTCATTAGCATGATGAGACCCCCCAAAATCCTGCAGAAGGAAGGTTTTTAACATGTTAAATCCATCCAGTATTTCCAGACTTCCTGAGGAGTGGTCATCAGCAAAAGACCAGGGTTGGGGATTGTGATTTGAGGGAAGAAAGTCTTAGGAGAAACCAAAACATGGGTAACCTGCTGTTGCAGAATTAAAGTACCAATTCATTTATGGCATCCAGAGTCTCTCTGAGTCATCCTAGATGTCAAAGGAGAAGGCACCAAACCCATGTGGCCCAAAGTCCTCTCTACTCAAAGTAATTTTATAAGGTCACTTCCTTTCTTTTAAACTGACAGATGATTTTTATTTTAGTTTGAGGTAGAATTCACATACTGTAAAATTGGCCTTTTGTACAATTCAGTGATCTTAGGTTATTCATAAGGTTAATATAAGAATATTCATAGGGGCGCCTGGGTGGCTCAGTTGGTTAAGCATCCCACTTCAGCTCAGGTCTTGATCTCCTGGCTTGTGAGTTCAAGCCTGGCATCAGGCTCTGAGCTGTCAGCACCTCTGGCCGCCCCCCCCCCCCCCCCAATGCTCGGGGTCTCTCTCAAAAACAAACAGTAAAAAAAAAAAAAATATTCACAAGTGTAACCATGACACGAATTTGAGAACATTTCATCACCCTGAAAAGAAACAACATGCCCATTAGCGGTCGCTCCCCTGTTCCCCTTCACCCCACTGCTTGGCAACCACTGGTCGGCTTCCTGTGTCTGGATTTGCCTATTTTCGATATCTCCTATAAATGGAACCACAGAGTATGTGGGTTTTTTAGGCCTAGCCTCTTTCAACTAGCAACATGTTTGCAAGGTTTGCGTTTGTTGTAGCATGTGTCAGGACTTTATTCCTTTTTATGGCTAAATAAAAGGGATTGTTGGATGTGCCTTGCATTGGCAGTTGGGAAAGGATAGTGATGGGAGAGGACCCATCTTATCTATGATGGGGGAAGGGCAGAGGTGGGCCATCTGTTTATGTACACAGGTTCCTCACTCAGAGGCCATGTTGGTTTCATTGGAGGAAACCGGTGCTCAGGGCAGGGGAGGGGAACCAAGCTTGGACCATCCGAGGTTTATTCTATTTGAGGCATGTGATCCACACATGCCTGGATTCATAGGAACAGAGGCCTCTGTCCCCTGTTTAGGGTCACTGTGGACAAGTGTGTTGACCTTTCTGTCACAACTTAACAGTGGATCTGTTTGAGTGGATAGAAGATAAAGGAAAGCAGAGGTCTTATAAATCTACCTACCAATTAAAAACCCTTAGATGGGTTTTCTTTTTTAAAATTGAAGTATAGTTGACACACAGGGTTATCAGCTTCAAGTGCACAACATAGTGATTTGACAATTCTGTATATATGTTGCCCTATGCTCACAAGTATGGCTACTGCTATACTCCCTAGAGGTAAAAGCCGGAAATGATATTTACTATTCTTAAAAGGGATAGGAATATCTTAAAAATACTTGGCCAATCCATATAACTTAAATATCTTTAAGTTCACCACTAAAAACACCTTCCTGAGGTGCCTGGGTAACTCAGTCCATTAAGCATCTGACTTCAGCTCAGGTCATGATCTCTCGGTTCAGGAGTTTGAGCCCTGAGTCGAGCTCTGTGCTGACCGCTCAGAGCCTGGAGCCTGTTTCAGATTCTGTCTCTGTGTCTGTCTCTATGTCTCTGTCTCTCTCTGACCCTCCCCTGCTCATATGCACTCTCTCAAAAATAAATAAAAACATTAAAAAATTAAAAAGAAAAACATTCCTAACATCCATCGTGATAGTTAGCCACTGTTTACTCATAATCGTTTTTTTTTTTTTTTTAACTTCATTTATTTTGAGAGAGAATGTGCTGGGTAGCATGGGGGAGGGGCAGAGGAGAGAGAATCCCAAGTAGGCTCTGCACAATTAGCACAGAGACTAACTCGGGGCTCCATCCCACAAACTGTGAGATGGAGACCTGAGCTGAAGTTGGACACTTCAAGGACTGAGCCACCCAAGCACCCCTATAGTCACTGTGTTAATTGGCAAAGCCTTTGGTGTTGACAGATCATAAAAGTGTATGCATTTTTGCCTCTGGTGGGTTTCCCTTTTTATGCAATGTTTTTAAAAAAATTTTTTAATGTCTATTTATTTTTGAGAGACAGAGCATGAGCGGGGGAGGGGCAGAGAGAGAGGGAGACACAGAATCTGAAGCAGGCTCCAGGCTTTCAGATGTCAGCACAGAGCTTGACACGAGGCTTGAACCCATAAACTGTGAGATTGTGACCTGAGCCGAATTTGGACGTTTAACTGACTGAGCCACCCAGGCACCCTTTTATGCAATGTTTCTATCAGGACTGCACATTGTCTCTAGAATTAAAGCTTAACATATACATGATTTCATATTGTCTGTGCTGAAGCATATGTGAGTTACAGATCTAACTTCTGACTGTTGTAGAAACCCTGGATCAAGCTGTTCCCAATGATGTATTTCTGTGAATTTGACCATTATGTGAGTCAACTCTACGTTTTAGCTTAAGCTGATATGAATTGAGTTCCTGACGGTTACTCTGAAAATATTTCTGAAAAAGTGGAGTATTAGAAATATAGAATGGAGGGTAGATGAGCCTATATTGGTCCCTCTTAACTCTTTTCTCAATTTTCAACTAAACAATTTCTGATATTTGTAACTTAATGCTTACAGAAAATAGTAAAACCTTCAATATTTTAAGCTAGGCCCAGTTTTTTCCTGCCAGAAAATGCAAATATCCTCTACTGTGACGTTAAGTATTCTTCTAAATTTTAAAGCTGCCTTAGTGAAACCATCTTCTGAATTTATGCCCCTCCCCACCAAGCCAAGCTTCATGGGTGGGCACTTTGTTAGGCAGCTTTCCTAGAAGACTGAAGCCCTGGGACAAAAATGGAAAGCTTTATTTCGTAAACACATGTTAATAGCACAGGAAGTACTAGGATCCTCAAAACTAAAGATCATCAGGAAAGAATAGTTATTTCTTTTTTTTCTTTCTTCCATGGAAATCACTTCCAGAAGGCTCCAACATTAAAAAAAAAAATAAAACCCAAAACAAAACCCAACTGATATTGAAAGGTACTGAATGGTCTCCTCATAAATCCCTATCCCTTCTCCAGGGTGAAGACATGATATTTTCAATTGGATCTCTGCCTTTTTTGGCTCTGGGTCTATCTATGCTTCTTACAAGAGGAACAAGGGTGGTTCAAAAGCCTCCATGCAAAGAAGGCGTGGGCACCCTGCAACTTGTAGGAGGCCTGTGGTTCATGTACCCCAGTGGTTTCTTTGCCCCAATTGCTTTGTGATGGTGAAAGGCAGGACCTTGTGCTGCCTTGATGAGTTTATTGGGGCCTGGAAATAGACATGCACTGGTGGACCTTACCCTCCAGTGGGAAGCTGGACAATAAGCAAGGAAAGGGTTATGTCAACTGTTTTTGTTGTTTTGTTTGTTGGAATACCACTACCCCATTTTAACAGTCACTGTAACAGTGCCGGGAGGGAGACTGTTGATAGTCCTGTTGGCAGAGGCAGGGTTGAGAGACTGGGGTTGGGCAGGGGTCTGCTTCCTATTGAGGTTGGCCCCACAAGCTCTGAGATGAATAGGGGACAAATATCATTTGTCCATGTGCCTGAATTGTTTGTAGTAACAAGAAGCCTAATTACATGAGGTCCTACTGTAGGTCTATTAGACCTAAGCCTTGGCAGGTGGACTTGGCAGCAGGTCATGTGACAACCATGGCAGGGGGAGGAGGGAAAGAAGTGGGTAATCATTCCAGCCTTGTGTTCTTAGCACCGAGGTTGTGACAGAGGCCTTCCTACTCGGGGTGTGGTCCACTGACTGGCAGCAGTGGCTTTCCTGGCAGCCTGTTAGAGTGTCAGGCCCCATCCCAGACTTGGTGAATTGGTCTGCTTTAAAAAAAACTTTTTTTTTTTTAAATGTTTTCATTCATTTTTGAGAGAGGGATAGAGTGTGAGCAGGGGAGGGACAGAGAGAGAGACACACACACACACACACACACACACACACACACACACACAGAACCTGAAGCAGGTTCCAGGCTCTGAGCTGTCAGCACAGAGCCCGACACAGGGCTTGAATCCACAAGCTGCGAGATCATGACCTGAGCCAAAGTTGGACTTAACTGAGCCCCCCAGGCACCCCTGAATTAGTCTGCTTTTTAAAAAAGATCTCTGATGGCTGACTGAGGCACCTTGAGAAGCATGAGCAACAGAGCTAAGAATGACTAGGGCTGAAACCTGCCCTCAACTAGGTCATGAATTTGTTGATGGAGATGGAAATGCAGGTATGTGTGTACTTAGGTGAAAGCTACAGTCAGGTAATAAGGGGCTAGGAGCACAGAAGTGGGTGTGGGCTGTGCTTAACGGGCACAGGTGCAATGAACAGTGGAAGAAGCTTGGGGAGGGCTTTCCTGGGTAATGGCACCCAAGCTAAGATGTGGAAGAACTGGTCAAATGCAATGTTTTCGGGTTGCATAGATTTGAAGAACTCTGGGTTTGTACAAAGATGGGCTGAGGAAGGGTGAAACAGAACTCAGAAGACCAGTGTTCCAGATAAGACAAGCAGGACCTGAAACCATGTGGTTGGATTCTTCCAGACTTGGGAATGGTCCTAGGACCACTGCTGGAAGGTTTAGGGAGAGATAGTACAGAACAGGGCAGGACTAGAAGGCTTGGAAGGAGCATGATGTACCCTCTTGGTGCTCAAGCTGACTTTACTGAATCTTTCCAGAAAAACCTGCAGGAGTCTTCCCCTCAGTAGTAATGATGGATTTTCCCCCAGCTGGATTGCTCCCTTTCTTTGTGCACTCACCCAGGTTGGAGCTGGCCCTAAATGGCGGTTCCTGAGTTTAACGGCAGAGGGAGAGGACAGGCTGGCTTCCATTATTGGCAGATCATCACCCCTACTTTCCACTTTAGTTTCTTTCTCATAAATATATGTAGACGTAGACTTTCTCAAAGTGTTGGAGAACTTTGAAGGGAAGGAGGGAAAACAGTGCCATTGATAGCAATTTAGGTGATTCTATTTTTAGCAAACAAGATGGGAGATTGAATGACTATTGCGAGGGACCAAGTCTGAATGTCTCCTGGACTTGATTTTAGAACAGTGGTTTCTCAAACTATTAATTTGAAACAGAAGAACTTTTATTCTCGCTTGACACAAAAGCTCAGTATGTGAAATAGTTTGGGGCTGGGGAGGGTGGGAGCATGAGTCTCCCCTCCCAAGTTGTGGCTCCTACTCACCCAGAAGGACTGTGTGGAACCAGGGCGCTCTTGACAAACCATTTGGAAATCAGTGTTGTGGTATTAAAAAGATACGCCAACTTAGGAGACAGATGGCAACTGTTAGCAAATCATATATACTCCTACAAAGACACTCCTATGCCTTTGCATCCTAAAACTAAAATAAAAAAAAAAACAACCGTTGTTAAGCATTTGCGTGGTGGTCAATTTGGATTACAAAAAAACACATTAAGCTGTCAAGTGAGTGTTTAAATCATGAGGAAGTGAAATAACCCTTCTTGGGAAGGTGATGAGATGTCTCCCAGTGCATCTCACTCAGTTTCCTGGGGAAGAGGCTGGTGTGGAGTGTAGCTGAGATAAGCTGTCTGCCTTTACCTTATGAGTAGGTGCTGGCTCCAGCCACAGAGTGTTCCAGAAGACAGCCTCTCGGGGTGAGTCAGCGTCTTCAAGGTGGCAAGCCTTCAAGAGGCTGGACTAGTGAGTCTGTTTGCTTCTTCCCACTCCCAAGCTCTAGCCTTCTCTCAAGACAGAATTCGTTTAAAAAAAAAAAAAAGTAAAAAATAAATAAAAAAATAGGGGAAAAAAAAAAAAAACCAACAACAAATGAAGGAAATTCCCCGAAGAATCTTCCCGGGGAGCAACAAAAACATCCATTGTAAACAGCAGGTTTGTCTTCTGACAGGTTTTGTTTGCAAATGATAACAATTACAGGTAATTTTTCATTTCAATTGGAGGAGCAGGTATTAAAAGGAGAGCAGGGGGGAGGGGGAATGAGAGCGGGAGGATCTCCCAAGTGCCTTATTCACTCCCGGGTCTACAACCTAACACGAGTGTGGAGGGCTAGGTAGTGTCTCCTCATTCCATTAAGTGAGATCTAATTGTGGCTGTTCGGTCTGTTGGCAGATGCAGTTTCTACATAACAACAGCCCAGAGACAGAGCTGCGTGATTAATGCCTCCAGCTGTCATATGCCCCATTATCTGTGCATTTGCATAACTTAATGGTTTAGGACAGGGGAGAGAGGATGCTTAATTTAATGTTTAGCAGGCCCTTGATAGCTGAATAATTTAAGAACTGTCAAGGGGGGTCAGTCCTACAGCGATTCAGCAAAGACAGCTATGATTTCTGCATATCGTTAAAATTCTTAGGATAATTTTTTTCTTCAGGAAAAAAAAACCCACAATGCCTTAAAGGAAGCACGGACTCCCCCCCCCCCCCCTTAACCATTTCCTCCCTGAGGCAAATGGAAATTTCATTTTTGACAAAGGTTAGGTGGCCTGAGACAGCTGGTTGGGGGGGGTGGGGGGATGCGGTTACACTCACCTCCTAGCTCCTTCTCCCTGGACCCCCGGGCACCCTCTCTC
Organism: Felis catus; assembly: GCF_018350175.1. Lineage (NCBI taxonomy): Eukaryota > Metazoa > Chordata > Mammalia > Carnivora > Felidae > Felis > Felis catus. The sequence continues at coordinate 20,011,231 of NC_058380.1, forward strand.
CACCACTCAGATTTTGTCTCTAGTTCTCTTTGTCTCCTCAACCATCTCACCTCACGCACCCGGTTTTGTGACCCATTTACAATCTACCCTCCTCCCCTCGCTCACTTAGCCCGAAGGCTGATAGGGGAGGGGGCCCGCAGGCTGGAGGGGAGGAGCAGAATTTGCTTAAAATCCTCGACCTGCTTTCTGTAGGAAACACTGTCAGTTTCATTAGTTGTTAATGAATATTATTAAACTAATCTGTCATTTGTTGTCTAATTACGTGTCACCAGGCATCACAGTGGCAGCTGAGGTGACTGGTAGTGAACAATTTTCCTCCTTGAATCCTTTTTTTTTTTTTTTTAAATAGTAACAGGGAGAAATGATTAGCAATAAATTGAAGCTAGGTAATATTTTTTCCTTTTCCCCACTCTTTCAATAATTGTTTCCCCCTACATTCCGAACACCCCCTGGCCTAGCAGCCCACCCCCACAGTGAGGTGAGACCCCAGCCATGCCAAACTTGGGATAGCCGTACTTCTGATGTCTCCATCTTGCCTGAGACCCCAACTTCTCATGTTATGTCATGACTCTGTGGGCCTGGAGTTTGGGTAACACCTAGTGGCTCCACGTTGCACAGACTGGGTGCAGTGCTCAGGTAGTCTGGAGGGTCCAATTTAGCTTTGGCACCTTGATGGCTGCAGCTGGATGAACGCAGGGCTTAGCTGGGCACCATTTTCTGTGTTGACTCACCCTCTCCACATGGTCCCTCCAGCAGGTAGTTGAACTTCTTTATATGGTGGCTCAGGGCCACCAGAATGAATATTGCAAAGACTGGATGTAGAAGCTGGCAGTGTCTAAAGGTGTGACCTAGCAGCTTTTATAGCATCGTTTCTACCATATCTGTTGGATGGTGCAGTCAAGGTCCACCCAAACTCAGTGTACTCCTAACTTGAGCTGCTGGGTGCAGTCCAAAAAATGGCACATCCCTATGAGGTGGACCCTCTGAAAAGTGGGTTCAGATCTCAGTTGGGTCCTCAAAGCTGCCTAGCCAACATCTTGTGTTTGTGATTTCTCTCCAACTTCCCACGGCAGTTCTCTGAAATGTTCACTCCTCCCTGGAATGCCAAATCGAGCTTTTTCTCTCCAAGGATCTCATTTGAGTTAATCCTTAGGTGGTCTGGCTTCTATTTCTCAGAGGTGGCACGAACCTTCTGTTGCCTGAACACATCTATTTCAAACCCCAATCTATCACACATGTCCTTGCTTCCTTTCAAATCAGTCCTCCCATTGACTACATCCTTCATTTCCACTCTTTTCCTCAGGGACTGATGACTATTAATCCTTGCTTTTCTGGGTCCATTCTCTCCCCCTATAAACATGCTCAATCTCACCATGCAATAATAGCAATATAGTTTTTGGAAGAGTTGTCTGTGTAGAATACAATTGCGTGTTCTACTCTTGTTTTTCATCTATTGCTTCTTGTAGTCAGATTCTAGGACCTCCCCTCCCGGACATCACATTAGAGAAGGTTACTGGGACTAATCAAGTATCCAAAAGTCCAAGGTGTGTTGTGTGTGTGTGTCTTTTGAAAGAGAGGGAGAGAGAGACTCTTGAGCAGGCACCATGTTCAACACAGTGCCCGACTTGGGGCTCAATCCCATGACCCTGGGATCACGACCTGTGCCAAAACCAAGAATCGGATGCTCAACCAACTGAGCCATCCAGGTGTCCCCAAAGTCCATTTTTAGCCCTTATCTTGCTTTCTTTGCACCATTAACCTCCTTCCCTCTCAAACTTTGTCTTCAGCTGCTTCAATTTTACCAGCTCTCATTTCTTCTATCCTTCTGTTTGCTTGCAGAATCACTTTAAGGTTTTCTTGTTACTTATTTTTTATTGTATGTATGTATTAAAGTTTTTTGCATGTTTATTTTAGAGAGTGGGGGAGGGACAGAGAAGGAGAGACAGAATCCCAAGCAGGCTTCACACTGTCAGCACAGAGCCTGATGCGGGGCTCAGACCGAGGAACCGTGAGATCATGACCTGAGTTGAGATCAAGAGTCCAACGTCCTACCACCTGAGCCACCCAGGCACCTCAAGGTTTTCTTTTTAGATTTCTCTTTCCCAAATGTTAATGTTTCCCTGAAGTGTGTCCTTATGTCTTTACTCCTGCCTTTCTCCCTACATGGTGGCAAGTCATGGGCATATCAATTGCTGCCTATTCTGATGAAGATTCCCAAGCACATCTGGCCCAGATCCCTTTTCTGAGCAACAAGCATTCCTATTTCTATACGTGTGCATGTGGATAGTTAGTTACTAGACTTTTTTTTTTTTTTTTTTTGGAGAAAGCATGTGCATGAGAGCTGGGGAGGGGCCAAGTGGCAGAGAGCCCTGATGCAGGGCTCCATTCCATGACCCTGGGATCATGATCTGAGCTGAAATCAAGACTTGGATGCTTAACCAACTGAGCCATCCAGGTGCCTGACTTAATAGATGTTGTGACCTGGATGTCTGCAGATGACTCAAACTCCACACATCTGAAGTAGGACCCACGTTGGGGCGCCTGGGTGGCTCAGTCGGTTGAGCGGCCGACTTCGGTTCGGGTCATGATCTCGCGGTCTGTGAGTTCGAGCCCTGCGTCGGGCTCTGTGCTGACAGCTCGGAGCCTGGAGCCTGTTTTGGATTCTGTGTCTCCCTCTCTCTGACCCTCCCCTGTTCATGCTCTGTCTCTCCCTGTCTCAAAAATAAATAAGAAACAAACGTTGAAGTAGGACCCATGTTCAACCTCCATTTCCACATTGTTTCAAGCCTATAATTCTTCTACTCCTTTCTTTTCATGTTTAGTCACTAAATTCTACAGACTCCCTGAGTATGTCTCTTCTTTATGGCCTTCATATCAGTCCTTATTATCTTCCCAGCATGATGGCAACCAGTTACCTATGTTCCTTCCTTTGCACCTCCTCCACCCTCACTCTGTTACTACATGGCCACCAAAGAAATGCTTCCAAACTGCAAATTCGAGTACATCACTGCCTTACTCAAAATCCTTTAGTGGTTCCCCAATCTGAAAGATTAAAGTTCAAAGTTTAACCTTGAAATAGGACATACTTTTTGCCTCCCAGCTTTATTTCTCCAGGTTCCTCCCCATGCCCTATGCTCCAGCCCCATTGCTGGTTTATGCATTCATGCCTTGGCATGTGATTGGTTTTTCTGCCCAGAGTCCCGCCCTTCCTCTTTCACTAGGCAATTCCTTCCTATTCTCTAACTCTCCACTTAAGTTTAAGATGCTTTAGATCTTGCTTCTTGGGAAACATTTGGGAATGGCCGGAGGAATTTGTGGTTGTCACAAATTTGGGTAGTACTGGCCAGGAATGCTGGTAAACATCATATAATACCCAGGATAGCCCCCTCCCCCTCCCAACAAAGAATTTTCTGGCCTAAAATGCCAGCAGTGCTGCGTTTGAGAAACTACTAAAGTTTGCACTGTACTACTACTCCTTTTTATTTGCCTGTTATATATGTATTTGCCACATGGCATTTTACTTATTTGAACTGTTTCTCCCTTTAGATGATATGAACTGGAGGACAAGATTTTTTATCCTGGAATATAGAACATCTTAAGCATTATTTTAGGAAATGACTTTTGTTGATATTATTTATACATTTCTCCTGTCTACTCTCCTAGCTGTTCTCGAAACTGCTATCAATCTTTTGCACTTTAGAGTGAATGAGACTTGGTTTGTTTCTTGAATAGCTTTATTGGCACAGAAGGGTAGCTTAAGAAGGAGATGGAATGCAAAGGGAGCATTGAAGGAACTCCTGGCTTGTCAATTGAGCATGTGACTCTTGATCTTGGGGTTGAGTTTCAGGCCCACATTGGGTGGAAATAACATTAAATTTAAAAAGTACTAAAGTTGTTGATTGTCTCATGAGCTTTTCTTCCTCCATTCTCTGGATTTTGATATTTTCTTTTTAATTTTTATTTAAAAATTTTTAATGTTTGTATTTTTGAGAGGGAGAAGGAGAAGGGGAGAGAGGGAGAGGGAGAGACAGTGTGAGCAGGGGAGGGGCAGAGAGAGAGAGGACAGAATCCAAAGCAGGCTCCAGGCTCCCAGCTTTCAGCACAGAGCCCCATGCAGGGCTCAAACCAATGAACCATGTGATCATGATCTGAACCAAAGTTAGACACACAACTGACTGAGCCATCTAGGTGCCTCTGTTTTAATTGGAAAGAGAGAGAGAGAGAAAGAGGGAGAGGGAGAGAGAGAGAGAATGCAAGTGGAGGGGAGGGGCAGAGGGGGAGAGAGAGTCTTAAGCAGCCTTCATGCTCAGTATGGATCCCAATGTGGGGCTTGATCCCATGACCCTGGGATCAAGAGTCAGACTCTCAACTGACTGAGTCACCCAGGTGCTCCTCTTTTTTTCTCTTAAATTTCAAATGCTTTTCAGAATGTCTTCAGGCAGGCTTGATTACTGTCACTTCCTAGGACTTCTAACAGTGAGGACCAAGATGAGGGGTGCTGTTTGTATGTTGGTTCCTGGTTTACTCTCCCTTTCCCATGCTCTCTGTATTGCTGGGGGTGGGGGGGCAAAATCTGCCAACTCCATTATCAAAATTCCCTTGCTGCATGGCTTCCTCTGCAAATGGGAGGCACTGGTAGAGATATGAAGGCAGGAGAAAGGAGATATTTACTGTGCTTCTGAAGTAGAGGCAGTAGTGGTGATAGATAAGTCTAGACTCCTGGCATCCTGCCAGGCAGTGGGTACTCCTGCAACAAAGCCCTTGTGGATTCTGGGTCCAGTAGCAACAATGACTGCTGTGGACAACTTGAGGCTCCACAATTTCTGCAAAGAAACCACAGCTATGGTTCTAACCCTCCCCAGAGATGGGTACAGTGGCAGTGGTGTGGAGGTCATGGACTCTGAGAGATCTTTTCCTTTTTGATGCCCCAGTCTTGGGGATGGGAGCAACTTTTTGCAAATACTTGCAATTTCTCTAACTTCATCTGTTGGCCACCACCACCCCCTCCAATATCTCTTCCCAGATGTTTTCATTTCCTGTGTTAAATTCCCTCTCTTTGAAATACCTAGAGTGGTTTCTGTTTTTCTGATGAGACATGGAACGATACAGTACGAGTATGACACATTTCCTTTCCCAGGAATGTTTATTTCCTGGGTTATTGATGTTTAGATTAATCCTTAGGAAATTTAAGTTCTTGGAGATGAGTATGAACCCTAGGAACTGTGGTGTTTGAATTCTAATACAAAGGGAAATGGTCTTTGACCATTAAAGATGAGATTTGCTACCTTTTTTGATAGGACATTTAGGATTCAAGGCAAGATTGCCCACCTCACTACTTTAAAAATTGATAGCCTTTTCCCATTGAATAAATCAATAGATTTGATAGAATTTTCTACTCTGTGAAGTTAGAAACGAGTCACTATTTTTTCTCATTGAGGAAAACACATTACTTGGATACAACATAAGTCTCAGAAGTATGTGGTGCTTTGATGATCTCATGTGCTATATGAGCATGAAATGATTATGCAGGAGCTAGAATAACCTCATTTGCTCCCTCACATAACCATGCCCCTATCAGGTATGTTTTCTGGAAGCTATTTAACACATTGTGATGTTTTCTTATCATAATCAGAATAAAATTCAAACTATTTACCCTAGCCTCTGTTTGTGATTTTAAGCTCTCCTAGATTCCCATGCCATACCTTCTCCCAGTAATCACTGTGTTTTTGCCAATACTGGCTTTTCTGTGCTTCAAATACTGAAGCTTGTGCCCGTCTCTGGGTTTTCATCCTTATTGCCTAGAACACGCTCTCTATGGATCCTTTCTTGGTTGACCCTTTCTGATCCAAATCTCCACTTCTTCAGGGATGATTTCATTAATGATTCTATATTAGATCACCCCTGTAAGCCTCCACTCCCTAGTTCTCTTGGATGTTTAGTAGCTCAGACTGCTGTGGTGTCATCTGAAGTTATCATTGGCTAGTTTACTTGCCATTTGCCCTTCTCCTGCTATGAATGTAACCTCCACTGGGGGTTGATGCGTTTTCTTCACAGCTTTACCTCTAGAGTTTCATATATTCTGTGGGACACAGTAAATGCCTAATAGACAGTTGGTGAATGACTTAATTATATGCCTACTGTGCTTTCTACTCAATTTCAGTACTGAACATGTGCTTTGTGAACAGGACTATGGTGAGGGAGAAAGGTGAGACATGATACCTCTCTGAACTGGTGTTGAATGAGGTGGAAGGGGTCAATAACCACAGTCCCCACCCCAGCAGCAACCAATTGATACTGAACGTGATATACCAGGTACTTTGCTAAGTGTCTATAGATCTCATTGAATTCTCTTAACACTAGATGACCTAGGTCTGAATAACCCCAAATTACATAAAAGCTGAAAGAGAGAGGGGTAGTAACTACCCCAAATCACATAGGAAGTCGATGGCAAAGCCCAAAGTTGAATGTTAAATCAGTTGAATCGAAAGCTGTACTTGTAATGTCTCTACAGCACAGGTTTTCAAACACCTAATTTTGCTTTTCAGGATCCTTGTTATATCAAAAAAATCTGGATTTGATTCTTTAGATCATCTCCATTTTAAAGAGGTAGATGAGAGAAAGATAATTCTATTTTCTATTGAAAGGCAAAAATATTAGCTAAACAATGAAAGTTTCCTCCAAACTCTGGGTCATTGCCCTTGAATTTATGGCTAATTCAGACCTCCATCCTATTCCTCATCCTTCAGGAGAGTTGAAAGAGTGGTGCAGAGAGAAAAGGTGAAGGGGGTACACACAGGAGGTAAAGATAATGTGATAAAATTTAGAGTCCAGTTTTAAAATGTGCTTTTTCAAGATGCCTCAGAAGATTCTCTCCTCTTTGTCTATTTTGTCTTTCTGCCAATCAGAAATTTATTTTATTTTTATTTATTTTTATTTATGTAAAATGTTTATTTTGAGAGTACTAAAGTGGGGAAGGGTCAGAGAGCAGGGAGAGAGAATCTGAAGCATGCCCCATGCTTGGTATGGAGCCTGACCTGGGGCTCAATCTCACCACATGTGAGATCATGACCTGAGCTGAAATCAAGAGTCAGATGCTCAACTGACTAAGCTACCCAGGTGCCCCCACCATTTTAAAGGAAATTTATTCTCATTACCAATAATCTACTAGACTAGCTGTAGAATAGATATTGACATCAGGGTCAATTGGTTTAATCATTAGAATGCTTTCTGCCTATTTCATGTGTGTTGATTAGAGGAAACAGGAGATGGGATAGCAGAGAGTTGGACACCTACATGGGGAGGGCAGGTGAAGTTCTAATCTGTTGTGGTGTTATAGGAGGGTGCTGGCTGGTTGGGGTTCAAAAATGGGGAGCGAGATCTAGTGGGATTGAGGCATAGAGATAACCAAGATAAATGGTTTTCCAGCCTCAAAGGACCACAGGTGACTGAACCCTACAGGGCATACAGAAGCAGCTCTTGATAGAAGCAATGATCCCCTCTCTTTCTGTGGGCCAGCATCGAAACCCCTGCTTTCATCTTCCTTTTGACACACTTGGCAACTGATTATTGATCCAGGGTTCAGGGCTGGGGAGAGGCAAGATCTTAGGCTCTGCTGGGAAGATGAAGGTCTCTGAGATGACTACCTATTTCTTGGGCTTTGCGAGGATTTCGCTGATTAGCCTGAGTCATTCACCCCTGGCCAGAGTTAAACCCCATGGTGAGTAAAGAAATAGAGGAAACAGGAGAGGCCACATGTAAGCATTAAACTCACAGAGTGAGCATTCGGATATTCTTGTCTTGGCTCTTTGTCCATGGCTCTAGAATGAGCTTCAGGTGGGGGTGTGGGGAAACTCTCTCATTTTAGGGGGAGAGGAGCAGAGGGAACTCCTAGCTTTCCCTAAATTTCTGTAAGAAACAGATCTGCTTCACCCTACTGGAAACTATCAACTTTAAACAAACAAACCCTAGGAAGCTTCTCCGTAATGGCAGAATAAATCTACGCTTACATTTCTCTTGAAATAACAAGGAGATGAAATACAAAGAAAAAACCTTGCGCTCACTAACATAAATCAGCCCTGTTGTTGTGATCAGCACATATGGTATGGTAACGTTGCCCACTGCTCTGAGACCCGCTAATAGAAGACCATATGTGCTTCCGCAAGATCAAAACACAACAGGCCTGGTTTAAGACTCCGTGGTGGCCCTGACTCTGAACTTACTTGTGTTTATTGGTTTGTGTTTCTGCTTTAGCACATTCTTACTGCCATAGTCTCTCCCCTTCCCTCATTTTTTTCTTTCCTATCTTTCGGATGCTGAGAGGGCTGGATAATTTAAAAACTTGTGCTTGGACTTTGTAGAGTTCTGGTAATGGGCTGAGGCCTTGAGACACAGGAGCCAGGAAGGGGAGTCATTATTGATGATGCCTGTAGGATAGAGCCCTCTCTTACTGCTTGAAGGTTTGTCCTTCTTCCCCCCAGCTTTGAAATATTGACAGGGGTTCCTGGGTGGCTCAGTCGGTTGAGCGAATGACTTTGGCTCAGGTCATGATCTCATGGTTTGTGAGTCTGAGCTGCCGCATCGGGCTCTGTGCTGACAGCTCAGAGCCTGGAGCCTGCCTGTGATTCTGTGTCTCCTTCTATCTCTCTCCCCTTCCCCAACTTGTGCGTGCGCTCGCGTGCACTTTCTCTATCTCTCTCTCTCAAAAAAAAAAAAAGTGTAAAAAAAAAATAAAAAAAAAGAAACATAATTGACAAAACTCCACACATTTAAGGTGTCAAAGGTGATCACTGGATATGCATAGACATGGTGAACAGATTACCAGCCAAGCTAATTAACATCTGTCACCTCACATAGTCCACTTTGTGCCGAAAATACTTCAGATCTACTTCCAGCAAATATCAAATAGACAACACAGTATTATTAACAAGTCACCATGCTATACATTAGATCACCATGCTATACAGAAAAACACTTGACTGTTGGAATACACTAATTACAAGGAGTTTAGAGATTGAGGTTTAAGCAATGAAAAGAGGCTTTGTTTGGTTTTTCTGTCCCCCTTTGAAGTGTAGGAATACAGATTTGTGGTGGGGCAGAGTGAGAGGACCCACTGTTTACTTTGCTACATAAATTTAAAGTGAACGAGGAGCTTCTGGGTGGCTGAGTCAGTTAAGCCTCTGAGTCTTGATTTTGGCTCAGGTCATAATGTCATGGTCCTGAGGTGCAGCCCCATGTTGAGCCCCATGTCGGGCTTCGCGATGGGGATGGAGCCTGCTTAGGTTTCTCTCTTCATTTCCCTCTGCCTCTCTCCAGCATGTTAACTGTCTCAAAAAAAAAAAAAAAAAAAAGAAAGAAAAGTCTTTATCCAGCCAGCAAACGTATACTGAATCCTGACTATGCACAAGGCTCTATGCTAATTATTAGATTGTTCATTAGACCTTGTAATGCTCCACAGCCACACGTGCACAGATGCCCTCTCCATCCTGCCAAGGTCAAAAACAAATTCTTAAATCCATGAAGAGCATTCTTGCTACTCTTTCCTGGAGCCCGTTGTCACTGTAAGCAACATGCAGAAAATTAAATTGAGCTGTTAAATCGCATTTCTGTATCTGGTCATTCACTTCCTAGAACCTGCCTGTTCTCCCAAAGACACCACTGACGATCAGAAGAAATGAAAACACCATCTGTGCTCCAAGTGTGTTCTCTTCCTTGAACTTCAAAGTGACTGGAGATCCATTTGCATCAAGAATGAGAGTATCTTTGGGGCACCTGGGTGGCTCAGTTGGTTAGGCTTCTGACTCTCGGTTTGAGCTCAGGTCATGATCTCACGGTTCCCGAGTTGGAGCCCTGCATCCACATCTGGCTCTGTGGTCACAGTGCTCTGTGGTCACAGCACTGAGCCTGCTTAGGATCCTGTGTCTGCCTCTTCCTGTCCCTCCCCTGCTCGTTGCATGTCTCTCTGTCTCTCAAAAATACATGTTACAAGAACTTTTTAAAAGTAAACAGGTGAGGATGCGCAAATGAAGACCCAAGGTATAAATGGGACTGGATGCACGGCGCATCGTATTTTGGGAGCTGAAAGAACCGTGGGAACATAAATGTGTTTATCTTTGGGATGAACGTTTGAGAGTCGTGCCTGGTTAACATGTTACCTTCTGACTTGTTATGACCTGTGTTTACCTGCTTTTCCTGTTTACGGGAGATCCCAGATAGGTCTGAATAAGCTCCTGATGGATGCTGGGCTTTACGGGAGCCAAAGATTCTGATGGGAGGGGGGTATAAAATGCCAAACTTGTTACTGAAGTAAAACTTGGTTATCGTTTGAAGGAAAAAAATATCCTCTTTGTCATATTAATAATGACCTCATTCAGTGATGTCATTTTCTGAGTCCTGGGCCTTAGCATCCCCATGAAACCAGGATATCTGCCAAGACTCCTTCATTGCAGGCTGGGTGACCATGGTTTCATTAAGTTTGATGTATCTGGGCTTTACATATTTTCCCATGCTGATTAATCCTATGCCATGTTAGTGCCACAGAATTATATTGTTTCAAAGTCAACATTGACACCTTAATCCAATTTGGGTTAAAAGGGGCAACTACCTTGAAAATGGTGTCCTTTATTTAGAAAATTTTTCAGTGGTGACTTGGGACATCATTGACTTCCTAACTGTAAAGGGGGATGTGGTTCTCTGTGTAGCAATGTGACACAGTGGAACAAATGCCAAATAGTTCGAGGTGTGTTAGGTATGAAGAGGTAGCATTGTTTAGGGCAGTGGTTCCTAAACCCAGGTGATCATTGGAGTGAATGGGGCAGGAAGGCTGTTAACATCACCAGGCTCCCACATCTGAGGATTCCGATTCAAGAGGCCTGGGCTGGGTCCAGGCATCTATCTAGAAAGCTTCTTTAGGTAATGCTGGTGATCCCTGGGGTTGGGAAACACCAGCTGGAAAACCCTTATCTCGAGTTTCAGTTCAGGTTCTGCTATATTTTCATTCAGTCAACTGCCCAGCTAATCAACCAGCTGTTACATGCCAGGCCCTGGGCAGGGGGCTGGGGGGCAGAGGTTAACAAGACTGATGTCCCCTGCCAAACCATTTAATGGCTCTGGGCTCCATTTTCTCATTTCTGAATAGAGGTTAGATGAGATTTCAAGTCTTGCCCAACTCTGTATCACCATCTGTGATACTTAAGAAACCGAGTCCCTGAACTCAAGTGCCTTTCAACTTCTTTTTGGTTCTTAGTGCCAAGTTGACATTTTCCAATTCCAGTTTTCTACCTTGCGTTAGACCTTTGCCTCAAAGCAATGGTGCTTCCTGTCTGCCTGATGGAAATGATAAAAGATTTCCTCTCTACTTATGGAAGCTTCTGAGCTGAGAACTTCCCCAAGGCTTTATCAGGGCCCTCTTACTCCTCTTCATCATGGTAGCGCTACTGACACAACTTAAAAAAAAAAGGTGGCTCCCTCTTTGTTGGGTGAAAAGCCCTTGCATTTTCCTCTTCTAGTCCCATCAGACGCCCAGATGAGCTAGATACAAAGCTCTAAAGGCAGGTGAAAATGGTACAAATGTGGACCTTTCAAAGCAAAGGGGCTGAACTAAGGGGGAGAGCACATTTTCTCAGCACCTACCAGGATGGGATGGAGAGTGGGCTGGGTGAGGGGGTTGCAGTCAGAGACCCAGTCTGCCTTTAGTGCACAGTAAAACCTAAACCAACACGCAACCTGAAAAGTAAAGAGGTTTTCACCCACTGGCTCTATGTGAACTTGGAACTTTCAAAATGTAGATAGAATGGAGTTTATTGTTTTCTATAGAACTCTTTCTATGATCCAGGGAAGTTATTGTTTGTTAGTGTCATTAGAGTAAAGCTGATGCAACTTCTTAGGATCAAGGAGATTGTCTCTCATTCACAAGGGTCTGAAAATTTCAGGACTCCTCAGAGTGAGCTTTGAAGGTTGTTGTATCCCCTGAAAAGTGTCTTGTAGCTCTGCCTTGGAGAAGGGAAAGGTCAGGAACCTACTGTGTGTTTTCAGGCTTGCCCCACTCAGATGGTTCTAGAAGCTATCAGTTAATATAGGTTAGTGAAGCAGGTGGTGAAATTCCTGGTCTAAAGGGCAGTACTGTTAGCCCCAGTGATGGTGGGTTTTTGGGGATGTGAAATCAGTGTTGCTAGATCTTTGGAATTTTTCCAACTAGAGATCCAGATTTTTTTTTATGGTGGCGGACAATGCATTTTTTTTTTCTTCTCATCTACTTAAGAGAGCATGAGCAGGGGCAGAGAGAGGGAGACCCAGAATCCAAAGCAAGCCCCAGCCTCTGAGCTGTCAACGCAGAGCCTGACACGGGGCTTGAACTCAATGAGCTGCAAGATCATGACCTGAGCCTAAGTCAAACACTTAGCTGAGTGACACCCAGGTGCCCCTATTGTGGTGGACCATTTAAATTATAACTGCACACATACCCCTGACAGCTTTTGAAGCTAGTCTTATCACAGCCCAATTTCTGTTTGTTACTCACATGAAAGACTTTGGCTACTCCGAAGTAACCTGAGGGAATGCACACACCCACAATCCTCTGAAAGGTTGAACCACTTCTTCGTGTTTATTGTGATGGAATCCAGTTACGGAAGCTTGAGGTTGGAAAGCAGAGTGTAACACCTGGTCTAGGTAATCATTCTGAGGTACTGTGTGAGGATGTGCCATCTTAGTTAGATGCAGCAGGGCTATTTCTGATATGGCCTTTCTGTTCAGTAGCACAGCGTGTGGTGCTCTGGGAGTTGGATGTTAGAAAAGCTGAGTAACTGTCCATAATGGTTTTGTATCAAGGCATCTCCACATGGAGGTTCTTTCAGCTGGACGTGGAGTTTGATTGTGAACACTATTGCTTTCTCGTATCCTGTGCCTGCTTAGTTCAGAGCTGGGTTCTTTTAATGCTTTCCCCTTCTCTGAGAAGTTACCACCTTCCTTCTCTTCCGAAGGTGTGCTTTCCCCAGATCCCTCCTTCTTTGACTTACAGAGTAGGGTGTAAATCACCTAAGTTCTTTCTCCTCCTTATTTGTGCTTTGGGGGTAAGGGTCATACATCCCATTTCAAGAGTTGTGAAGAGAGCAAAGAAGGGTGCTTTTCAACTGGGTGTGGGGACTTAAATTTTTTTCCCTTTTAAGTTTCTATGGAGATCAGAAAAAGTTCTTAGATGTCTCCTGTGTAAGATTTAACACCTTGCCATTAAGTCAAAATGTAAGACACATCTCCTACAACTGCGTAACTTTTGAATCTTATTTTTTAATAGAGCATCTATATCCTTGATCTCAAGTTGCATTACAAAATCAACTGAGCACCATGTTGGTGACAGTCAGTGTTCTGAAAAAAATCAAATGTCATACTATAGTTGGATAATTTGTAGTGAATTTGGTAGAATCTTTATAAATGTGTACATCAGAATCACAAGTGATTGTGTGGTATGCTCGGATTAGAAACAGTGAAGTACTTGTGGGGCTCTTTTGCTAGTATCCAATCTCCACAGTGGAAATACTCTTGAGTCTGGGGATAGGATAGGCGGGCTGGAAGTGGCTGACAACCAGCTGTGGTGGTCTTGCAGAGGAAGAGCCAGGGAGGTAAGTATTCCAACCTCATTGTCCTGTCTACTGTCTGGTCTCTGTATTGGCCAAACCCAACTGGAAGCTTATTAATATTGTCCATTTGGGTCACAGAATAGAAAGGGTGGAGAGTGGGTGTGGAATAACAAATGGAAGTGATCTGACAGATAACAGACTTCCAGATAAAGTTATGAGATGCCAGTTTGTTCTGGATTCAGGTAAGTGTAATATTTAGCATTTCTGTATTGGAATGTTCAAACTGTATTCAAAAGAAGCATTTGAATAAACACTGTTAAAGGAATGTAATTTCTTTGCAAGGGATAAACTGTATGGTTCATAAAATTCAACAAACATTTAGTGAATCTTTACTGTATTCCTAGCATTGTGGCCGTCTTTTCTGTGACCCGTATTGACACTGTAATAGAGGGTAAGATTAAATGAAAATTACTTTGGGAGCAGCTGGAACTACCTTTGCTTTGTAAATCTGTTTAAGAAGCTGTCCCTCTGCCTTTCATATGTTGTATAGAGTGATTGTTTGATATCAACGAACCTTTGTACTGTTATATTCTGTAAGAAGATGGTTTCCAGGAGCAAGCAAATGAATCTTCTCAACAGCTCAATTATTGTGCAAGTTTTAAATTATGGAACAAACAACCTTAGAGTTGCAGTTAGTTTCCTCCTTATAAAATGAAGGTTAAATGAGATAATACATATATTTGACCTTTTTAAAAGACTTTAATGAAGGTTAACTGATTTAAAATAAGAGGAAAAACCTATCCCTGTCACTACCCTCAAAATTCAATATTTTCAGGTTTCCTTAGTCTTTTAAACCTTAACCTTCTGCACGGTAAATGGTTTTTTTTTGTTTGCAAGTGAAATAAACCCACACTTCAAGTGGGATTAGGTGTGAGAGCATCAGGGCATTGTTACCATTTCTTTCTCAGGAGGTCTGCCCTTCTCCAGAGGTCTCCATCCCCAGGTTGACTTTCTTCAGGGGATAAAGATGACTGCTCCATTTCAGACTTCACCCCTACTTACCGATGTCTCTGTCAGTTTGGGTTCTGTAAAATGGTGCAGAGTGAGTGGTTTCAACAACAGGAATTTAGCTCTTAACAATTGTACAAACTGGAAAACCAAGATCAAAGTGCCAGAAGGGTCAGTATTGAGAGTTTTCTCCTTGGGTTGCAGGCAAATGGCTGTCATCTTGGCCTTGGGGTGTGTGTGTGTGTGTGTGTGTGTGTGTGTGTGTGTGTGTGTGTGTGTGTGTGTGTGTGTGTGTGTGTGTAGAGATTGAGAGGGAGAGGGAGGGAGGGGAAGCAAGCTATCTGGTGTCTGTTCTTATAAGGGTGCCGTCCTGTCATGAGGACCTCCCCTTCGTTACTTCATGCAAACCTCGTTACCTCCTGAAGGTCCCATCTTCAAATACTATGACACAAGGGACAAGGGCTTCAACACCGGAATTTAAGGGGAATGCAGTTCAATCTCTAACGCCGGATTTTGCCGGCAGAGATCTTCTCCCCATTGAACAAAAGTGGTTTTCAGTTTGGAGTAAACTAAACCAGTCATGGTAGCCAGGGAATACCCCTAAGTGATGAGCAAAGTTTTGCCCACAGTTGATAGAATCATTTTAGCAAGGAGTAGGGGGATGAGCTGAGGTGGACTGGCTTGTTTGGGGGTGGGAGGAATTCTGTCCAAGCAGTGTGGCTGCTCTGTAAGACGGGAGGGGAAGAAAGGCATCCACAGGGTGAGCTGAATTTAACACACCTATTCCCCTTGCATGGGCTAGTCAGCTTGTTTCAGTGATAGATTTCTTGTCAGTAACATAACTAAATTGAATTTCAGAATTTCTCATGAATGTGTATTAGTGTTAGGTTTTCAGAATTTTTGTCTGATCCCCTCAGCAGTGATTGCTGCATAATGCACAAAAGCTACTACTACTGAAACCATGGGTTCTAGACAATCCATATTCCCACAGCAGTGGAGCCCCTGCTCCCATAGTGGTCTCCCCTGAAGAAATCCAGCCTTGGCATGATTTTTGAGCTGCTTTTCTCAGCCCACATTGCTCCAGAAAATGTTAGTAGGTTACTGTCAAAGCCTAAGGCTGTCAACTTTTGTCCTCTCATAGAAGGAAAGGATATCTAAAAGTTATTTATTTTTTAATTTCTTAAATGATGAATCAGGTCATTGGGATTGTGTTGGCCACAATTAAGTCTTATATTTGCTTATTTTGAAGAAAGTGAATTTTAATCCTTACATTTATGCTTTTGTCATTGTATTCTCAATATCTCATTACACGTGACTTTCTTAAAGATTTAAACAGAGCCTCTGCTATGTCGTCTGTATCATGCTAGCTATGCCGGGAAACATACGTGTACAAGAGACCGTTGCCAACCCTATCCTAAGTGTGATAAAAGATCAGAACAATAGATACTTAGAGGAAGAAAGATCCCCATGGATTGAGCTTTCATGGGGGCTTTGTGGGGATAGTGGCCCTTGAACTGGGCTCTGAAGGATACATAGGAGCTGAATCTGAAAAAGAAAAGAATAGGGGGGAAGAGCTTTTGAAAGGCTTTGGGAATAAGTACTGGCATGATGTGTGTTGGGACTTCTGACAAGTCCAAGCAGAGAGAGACTCATGTGTGGGAAAGGAGGGTGAATGGAAAGTTCTTGATTTTGTATCTTCCCATTCCAAAAGGTAACAGCTTTCAGTTGCTTTAGAAAACAACAACATGTAAACCATGAAGTTTGGAATTCTTTTAGATTTTTATACTCAATGGACATGACCTTCTGTAACTGTCTCATTGATGACACCCTCCCCTCCACCTTTAAGTTTTTTCTGGTTGATTCCTTGGACATTTTTTTTTTTTAATTTTCATCTTCTTTTTTTTTTTTTTTCAACGTTTATTTATTTTTGGGACAGAGACGGAGCATGAACGGGGGAGGGGCAGAGAGAGAGGGAGACACAGAATCGGTAACAGGCTCCAGGCTCTGAGCCATCAGCCCAGAGCCTGACGCAGGGCTCGAACTCACGGACCGCGAGATCGTGACCTGGCTGAAGTCGGACGCTTAACCGACTGTGCCACCCAGGCACCCCCCTTGGACATTTTTTTAAATTATTTTTTTATTAAATATAATTTATAGTCAAAATGGTTTCCATAGAACACCCAGTGTTCGTCCCAACAGGTGCCCTCCTCAATGTCCATCACCCACTTTGCCCTCTCCCCCACCCTTCCACTAACCCTCCGTTTGTTCTCAGTATTGAAGAGTCTCTTATGGTTTGCCTCCCTCCCTCCCTCTCTGTAACTTTTCCCTAACTTTTCTGTTAGGTTTCTCAGTATCCACATAGGAGTGAAAATACATGGTATCTGTCTTGCTCTGCCTGAAATATTTCACTTAGCATAATACCCTCCAGTTCCATCCATGTTGCTGGAAATGGCCAGATTTCATTCTTTCTCATTGCCAAGCAGTATTCCATTGTATATATAAACCACATCTTCTTTATCCATTTGAATTCCTTGGACATTTTTTATGTGTTTAGAGGCACAGTTTACTAGGGTTTGCAGATGGCACCCCCCTCTCCTAGTGGGGGTCTCTGTCCTTTGCTGAAATTCAGCCCTGACTCTAACCGAAAAAGCATGAATGCTATAGGCTAGAAAAGGAGGGGAATTGAAACCAGGAATGAAATGCAGAAGGGAAAGGCAGGGAGATTCTGAAACTGCGACAATTCCAAAAACTCTAAAGCAAGCCCATAGTTTTGGGTTAAATTAAAATACATATTTTCATTGTCGGTACTTAGGGTGAGTTACGCTTTGGAAATATTAAGACATGGTACTATTGTCTTGATAATTCCAGTTGGATTTTCTCAAAGCATAATAAAATATGTACGTGTGTGTATATGTAGATACTTGTCAACTTGATTAGAAAATGTGAATTTTAATTTACCAAAGAATCGCTTTTCATGTTTACTACTTGAAATTTTGGATTTAGATCTATGTTCCTTACTAACTTCTGGAGATGTCTAAAATCACATTCTGAAAATGTCTTAAAAGGGGTGACGTAGGTGTTTGTTTCTTAAGGGGCTCCTTAATTCTGTTTGTGTTATTTCTTGGGATTCTTTGATTGACTCTCCAGTGGAACACAAAACCCGGTATTCTAAACAAATGTATGGTCGATAAATTTCTGACATTTTTGTTGGGGACTCTGTGACGTTGGTTTCTGGATTGTCATTGGAAGTAAAATATTTTGAGGTTAAAATTCTCAGCGTCCTACTCAACAGGACCACAGGTGATTATTCTTAGCGTGAAAGTAGGCAAAACTTTCCTATCCTCATGTTGCTGATGATATGCTCCATTTACACAAATGTCATCTAGTTAAGATAACTGCTCATTTATTTGTCCATTTGTGGTTTCTAACCCGTGACTCTTCTGGTGTAAATTGCTGAGCATTACGTTGGAGGCCTCTCCAAAGGTGTCTACTTACAATGGTCAATTGCCTTAACTCTCTACCTTAAGGCTTTCTTACTCCCTTCTTCTTTCCTCCTTTTGACTCCACTCTTGATTATGTAGCTCACCTTTGGCTTTTTGATTTCATTTTTCTTTAAACTCCATCCCCTAGTAGCAACATGGTGGTCAGGAGTGCAAATTCTGGAGTGTAATCCTGGTTCCATGACTTAGTTGCTGTGTGATATTGGACAGGTTACTTCTTTGTTTCTTCCGTGAAGTGGAATCGTAATGGACTGTATCTTATCAGGTTGTTGTGAGGAATAAGGGAGATAATGCATGTGAAGGGCCCAGGACTGACTCCTATTAAACACCATGTTAGTCAAGGTGTTATTGTAACCATCAACACAGGGTTTAAGTATCTTTAAAACACATTTGTTTTTCATTCACTTAATATTGCCTGTGGGTCTGGAACACTCTTCCAAAGATTGGCTCAATGATAAAGTCTGGTCTGACCTTGTGACATGTCTATCTCAACATGTATTTTCTTGGTTGAGGGTGCAGGTGGGGGTAGATGGAGGGTCTCACTGTCAGTCAAGTGCTTGGGCTCAGAAATGACAGGCATCAGTGTCATGCCGAATTGGCCAGAGTTGGTCACATGACCCAAAGGTAAAAGAAGCAGAGACATCATCTTCCTGTGAGTCCAGCACTCAATGTGGCCATGTATAAAGAAAAATTGACAGCACTGAGTGCAGCCACAGATGGGGAAAATGTCCTCCAAGGAGCCTGCTGATGTTGGAACCATAGTCCCATTAATAAAAGGACCTTAAGTGTTTCATTAGTTTTCAGAATTCTGAGGCTCCGTATGGCCTGGGCAATCTGAAATAATGGCTGAAATTTAGAAGAAGGCTGTTGCTTCATGGAGAATGCATGAAGGATACAATGAAATGATCCCGAATGGCTTTGAGAGATTCGGTGCTGGTGATGAGGGTGGGGGCGTGACAGTTATCTGTCGGAATCCCATCTGGCGTGGTTCAGTAAGGGCATAGACCTGGCATTTTGATCTTTCCCTTAATGCTGTTTTTTCAAGGGAAGAATGGATGGCGCTATTGGTGGAGCGAGAAGAAAGACAGCCCAGCACGGCTTTGGGCCTGGTGGCTGAGAGAGTTCCCGCTCCCTGACAGTTGAATCAATTCTGTCACACAGGCACAGATAATTAAAGAAGTACAAAATGACCAGCGGAAATGGAGCCAGGCTTCATGTTCCAACAGGATTGGCACCAGCTGGTGGCCACGAATCACTTCTGGGGGTTTCTGGGAGTATTTCAAGTACTGCCTGTCACCAATATCTTCTGCAGTAGGGGCCCCTTGTCTGCTTCTGCAGTGACAGGTATTGGCAGTCCCTTGAAATGGTGAGCCGTTCTGGTGCCCAGGGGAGAGGTCCCTCTGTCAGCACTGATTTTGTTTGGAGTAAGTGTGTAAAGAACCCTTACCTGAAGAGAGGCAGGATGGAACATGGGCGTTTGAACAGAATTGTGCCAGAAACCAAGGTACCTTGATTTTCATATAGCTTCCTGTAAAAGGTTACTGTGAGAAACTGGACATGTCACTTTATTTTCTTTGGACCTGTTTCATTAAAAAACATCCCCCCACCCAACAAACCTCTGCCTATTTTGGAGCATTAACCGGAAAGGCAAATGTGAGGAATTTGCAGATTTGTAAAAAGCATGAAGATCATGGAATGGATATTTTTCTCTTTACAAAGTAATAGAGGGGTGCCTGGGTGGCTCAGTCGGTTAAGTGTCTGCCTTTGACTGAGGTCATGATCTCACGGTTCGTGAGTTAGAGTGCCACATAGGGCTCTCTGCTGTCAGCCTGTTGGTGCAGAACCCACTTCGAACCCTCTGTCCCCCTGTCTCTGCCTCTCCCCCACTGGTGTGTGTGCTCTCTCTCTCTCTGTCTCTCTGTCTCTCTCTCAAACTTAAAAACACAATACATTTTATTATAAAACTTTGGAAAATATGAATAAGCACAAGTAAAAGTTTAACACAAAAATGATGAAAACCAAACACGATGCCAAGGCATAGAGATGATTGCCATTAACAAAGCGCTGTATATCTTTGTAAGAATTCTATAATCTACTCTGTCCATATAAATGCACATTTAGAACATCTTTTTCTATTGTCACATGTTTTAAGTGGATGTGTAGCAGTTCACTGAATGATAGTTTAACTTGTAAAACCAATGCCCTGTGAAGGATATTGAGGTTGTGTTCAGTTTTGCCCTGCTTTGTAGAACTTGTCCACTGTTATCGGTTATGCGGTTTGGGTGGGATTTTCCGTCTCTCTCTCTCCCCCCTCAGATTAGCCCTCTTTGGCTTCAACTACTTCATGGAACCCCATGCCCCTTGCTGCAGATTTGTTGAGGAGGGAACAAGGAACCTGAGTTACTTCAGTTGGAATGAACCTCAGCTTGTGTTCTTTGGTTGGGAAAAGAGAAAAATCTCTCTGCTTCTTGAACAGCTGCAGCCATTTTTTCCTTAAGTCCCACTGAAGCCAAAGGAAGGACAAAGTCAGCACATGGAGAAAGGCAGAGCCAGGGAGAGTGGGAGAAAATGAAGCTGGGTGCACCTAAAACTATGGTGGAGACTCCAATTACTTTGGGGTCTTGGTGTGTGCTAATGAGCAGATTGCTTCATTACTGAACCCAGTACGAGTCGAGGTTCTGTTGTTTGAAACATGCCGTGTGATACATCCTTTTAAAATTTTTGTTTGGGGCGCCTGGGTGGCTCAGTCGGTTGAGTGGCCGACTTCGGCTCAGATCATGATCTCGCGGTCTGTGAGTTAGAGCCCCGCGTCGGGCTCTGTGCTGACAGCTCAGAGCCTGGAGCCTGCTTCGGATTCTGTGTCTCCCTCTCTCTGACCCTCCCCCGTTCATGCTCTCTCTGTCTCAAAAATAAATGTTAAAAAAAATAATAATAAAATTTTTGTTTATTTTTAAGAGAGCGTGAGCAGGGCAGGGGGAAAGGGGGAAAGAGAATCTCAAGCAGGCTCCATGCCAGTGTGGAGCCTCATGTGGGACTCAATCTCATGACCATGAGATTAAGACCTGAGCCTAAATGGAGTCAGATGCTTAATGACAGCCACCCAGGCACCCCAACACATCCATTTTATTTTGTTTATTGTTACTTTTGTGTAGCATTTATTTTTGTGAGACAGAGCACAAGCGGGGGAGGGGCAGAGAGAGAGGGAGACACAGAATCTGAAGCAGGCTCCAGGCTCTGAGCTGTCAGCGCAAAGCCCGACGTGGGGCTCGAACTCACAAACCGTGCGATCATGACCTGAGCCAAAGTTGGACACTTACTCAACTAAGCCACCCAGGTGCCCCAAGACACATCCATTTTAAATAGCACTGCAACCTGGGTGGCTCAGTCGATTGAGTGTCCAACTCTTGATTTTGGTTCAGGCTATGATCTCATGGTCGTGGGATCGAGTCCTGCATTGGGCTCTGTGCTAGGCATGGAGCCTGCTTGGGATTCTCTCTCTCCCTCTCTCTCTGCCACTCCCCCACTCATGCTTGCACTCTTTCAAAATAAATAAGCATTTTTAAAACACTGCAACAACATACCGCGTTAAATTGTCATGCACATCCGTGACTTTTTCCTTTGTGTACATTTTAGGAAACAGGGCATACGTAGTTCAAATCCCCTTGGGTTTCTTTTTACAGTTTTTGTGTTCCCCCTGGCTTTGATGGGCTTTCACTGCCAACAGAAGTTTCCTGAAGCTCCTTCTAGGACAAAGTGCGGTTGGACTACTAGAATTTGCCCGGATAGCCAGAGGGACTGCAGTGTCTGGAAATCACGCGGGTGCAGCCCTTAAGCAGTGTTGAGTGGGAGAAAGAGTAGGAAAACTCAGCTCCTCTGTCCCAGTTCTGAGGCAGGCTTTGCGTGTCCTGATGGCCTAGTTCCTCGAGGGACCTTGATGAAGCTATACGTTTTGCAGGACTTGCCACGCATGCACCTTGTTGTGGACTCCTCTCTACCCTGTCCTGCTCGGGCCCCCTCCCTTGCCAGGTCTCCCCTGGGAGCATGTGTGTACTAAACCACATGTGCACGAATCTTCATTCCAGGTTCTGCTCCTGCAGCCCCATCTAAGCCAGCTAGTGAACAATATTCAGGTTTTTGATGGAACTAGCTTTTAGTTAAGATGACGAAAGGCTACTGCACCTGCAGGGCGGGTCAGATGGTTTGATGGTCTGGCCTGTGACATCGGATCTCTGGTATCTCAGCAGATGAAGAAGGCAGGGGCTTCAAGGCGTCTGACAGTGGTCTGCTGAACATACTTCTGTGCAATTTTGAAACCGGCTTTGGGTCGCTGAATGAATGTGGCAGTGCTTACTTCCGTTGGGAAACTGAATATTAGCCTGTCTTGCAGAGCTCAATATCATGGTCTTTTTTTTGCTCAAGTCTCCATTCCCTTCGTTTAATTTCATCCCATTTTCCATAGTTATAGTCTCTTGCACGACCCTAAAAACTCCTTATATTTGGTACTAACAATTCAAATATAATGAAAGAGGGGTTGTTTTTGCATTAGAAAAGTCAGGAGTCTCCCTGTGGGGGTGTGGGGGGGAGCGTTATGGCATTTTAAGTCCTGCAGGGGGCCTGCTCTGTTGTGGGAAACATCTCTACCCCCCACCCCGTGCTTTTGGGCTGGTAACGTTAGTATTGTTTTGGATGCCTCTCTACCCTTCATAAATATTTTTCATCTGTCCTTCCAAAGCCTTTTGCCTGTCCCTTCCCTTGCTTTTTCCATTGTAACTATTTGAGTCGAAGCTCATACCATTTATTAAGGACTGTTTGTGTCCCCTCCCCAATCCCTATGTTGAAGCCATCACCCCCAATGTGACTGTATTTGGAGATAGGTCCTTTAAAAGAAGTTATGAAGGTAAATGAGGTCCTAAAGGTGGGGTGTGTGTCTGAAAGAATTGGTGGTTTTATTTATTTTATACACACACACACACACACACACACACACACACACACACACATTTATTTTTAAATTTTTAAAATGTTTATTTTTGAGAGAGAGCATGAGAGTGGGAGGGGCAGAGAGAAGGAGACGGAATCCAAAGCAGGCTCCAGACTCTGAGCTGTCAGAAGAGAGCCCGATGCAGGGCAGAATTCATGAACCATGAGATCATGACCTGAGCCGAGGTTGGACACATAACCAACTGAGCTACCCAGGTGCCCCTATATTTATTTTTTAAATTTGTTTTGAGAGAGTGAGCAGAGTAGGGGCAGAGAGAGAGAATCTCAAGCAGGCTCCGTGCTGTCAGTGTGGCACCCAATGTGGGGCTTGATCTCACGGACTGTTGGATCACAACCTGAGCAGAAACCAAGAGTTGGACACTTAACAGACAGCCCTCTGGTGCCCCTGGATTGATGGTTTGATAAGGAGATGAAAGGACACCAGCAGCTGTTCTCTCTGTGCACACCTAGAGGTAAGGCCATGTGAGGACACAACAAGATGACAGGTGTTTGCCAACTAGGAAGAGAGACTCCGAGGAAATTAACCTTGCTGGCACCTTGATGTTTGGACTTCAAGCCTCCAGAACTTAGAGAAAATTTCTGTTGTTTAAGCCACCCAGTCTGTGGTATTCTGTTACGGTGGTCTGAGTAAACCCATACACCATTTTACATTGGGATTTTTCTCCCCCCAGCAATTACAGGATTTATAATAGTAGACTTGTCTCCCAGTCCCCAGTTCATTCTGGTTCCATTTCTTACGGCATCATGGACATCTTAAGCTGAAATCCTACCATAGTGCATCAGTGACACATAGTAAAGCTCAAATGGTTTAAGCTGGATGTTCAAGATTACCATAATCGAGCCCTGGACCTCCCTTCCAGCATCTTCTCTCTCTACTTCATGTTTAAACACCACGTTCCACCTCTTGCGCTGTTGGTGGGAATGCAAACTGGTGCAGCCACTCTGGAAAACAGTGTGGCGGTTCCTCAGAAAATTAAAAATAGACCTACCCTATGACCCAGCAATAGCACTGCTAGGAATTTACCCAAGGGATACAGGAGTACTGATGCATAGGGGCACTTGTACCCCAATGTTTATAGCAGCACTCTCAACAATAGCCAAATTGTGGAAAGAGCCTAAAGGTCCATCAACTGATGAATGGATAAAGAAATTGTGGTTTATATACACAATGGAGTAGTACATGGCAATGAGAAAGAATGAAATCTGGCCCTTTGTAGCAACATGGATGGAACTGGAGAGTGTGATGCTAAGTGAAATAAGCCATACAGAGAAAGACAGATGCCATGTTTTCACTCTTATGTGGATCCTGAGAAACTTAACAGAAACCCATGGGGGAGGGGAAGGGAAAAAAAAGAGGTTAGAGTGGGAGAGAGCCAAAGCTTAAGAGACTTAAAAACTGAGAACAAACTTGAGGGGTGATGGGGGGTTGGAGGGTGGGTGATGGGTATTGAAGAGGGCATCTTTTGGGATGAGCACTGGGTGTTGTATGGAAACCAATTTGACAATACATTTCATATATTAAAAATAAATAAACTCCATGTTCCAGTCTCTTCCCAGTCCCTGAGATATGCCCTCTGCTTCCATGGCCCTGTTGGAATTACCTCCTGTTTCCATGCTGATTGTCCATATCCATCTGTTTTTTTTTGTTGTTGTTTGTTTTTTTAAGTTTGAGAGACAGCACAAGCAACGGAGGGGCAGAGAGAGGGAGAGAAAATCCCAAGCAGTCTCTGCACAGTTAGTGTAGAGCCCCATGCAGAGCTCAAACTCAAAAAACTGTGAGCTAACGACCTAAGCTGAAACCAAGGGTTGAAAGCTTAACTGACTGAGCCACCCAGGTGCCCCATGTACCATCTGTTCCTAAGCTCATCCAGAACCCGGCTTCCTCCTCCTGTCCTCCCATGACTCTTTGTTGCCCCAGTGGTTCTTGTGTGTTCCAGCTGGATCTATACTGAATGTTTGGATTTGAAGTGTTTCTGGTTCTCTGTCTAGGTAGACACTTACTGCTGCTTTCAGCTCTATCCCCAGTGCTCGACACCCACATCGTAGACAGAATACACACCTGTGGGCGAATGAGTGGTCAGCATTGCCGACAGGTAGCAGCTGCATGCTTCTACAGACAGAGTTGGGCCTAGGGTCCCATCTCATGAGCTGTCTAATAAATGGGGAGGGAAACCGCTTGTGCAGTGGTATGGGCGTCCCCATCCCCACCCCACTCTGGCCTATTGTTTTGTTGACCTAGTCTTCTGTTGTTGCCACTGTGAGGTAGAGTCAGTACTTGAAGAAATTTAACAGGTAGAGCTGATGATGCAGGCCACTGGGCCCCAGGATCTCCAATGGATGGGAATCTTCCCCACACGTCTAGCGTCAGACTATAAACAGTGCCTTCAGGGCCTACCTTGAGAATATGGACAGAAGGTGACTTGACCTTCGTGTGTATGTAAGTCTGTTTCTTGGTGTGTGAAAAGCCGCCCTTCATCTGGAGGAAAAGCCTGCTGCAAATTCCCCCTCTGGAACTAGGAAGTTTGCCCCCCATGAGACCCCCCCAGAGATTATATATTAACACAGGAATGGGAGGAGCACCCTGGCTTTTGTAAAAGCATGTCACCTGCCAAATGCTGTTGGACGTAGAAGGAACAGATCAAGCGTGGGGCTTCCAGACTGTAATCACTTAGCACGTGAAATGTGACTGGCAAATAATTTAAATGTTTGTTTACTTTGAGAGTGAGTTAGTGGGGGAGGGGCAGAGAAAGAGGAAGAGAGAGAATCTCAGGCAGGCCCCAACCATCAGCACAGAGCCTGGTGCAGGGCTTGAGCCCATGAACTGTGAGATCATGGCCCGAGCTGAAATCAAGAGTCTGACACTCAACTGACGGAGCCACCCGGGCACCGCTGAATGAAAAGTTTTGTTAGCCAGTAGTGGTGCTTTGATGTACCATTAAGATCCTTTTGGTGAGGCCCTCGGGAATTTGGTATAGGAGAATCTACACCAGACGGAATGAGAATCCGTTTCGTGTGTTAGCAGTCTTTCCGGACAGTTCGAGTGGAAAGGACATTTCCTGAAGGGTCGAGGTTGAAACCTTGGTGACGTGTGCAAGCGTTCATTGAGCGTTGACTGTATGTGGGATGGGTCATCACAGATACACCTCCTTGAGCCTTTCTGTAACGATGATACCCCAGAAACCTGGGGGCCGGTAGGCTATTTATTTTCCTGTTGGGTGGAGAAAGACACGATGTTAAAAAAAAAAAAAAATTCATCTTTGTTACACCTTTGTTTTAATTTCCAGAACGGTGCACATGCCATACTCGTGACTGTAGCTACCTCACTCCCCTTCCGCAGCCCTGTCTTCTCTCCTGTAAATGGAGCTGAAGTGCATCCTTGAGATTCTCCCACGGAGTTGAGGTCCAGGCCTTGGAATTGTCCTGATTCATAGCCCCTCAGCTTTAACTAGCTCTGCAGAAGCTCTTGTCCTGGGCGTTAACCTCCCTCAGGATGAGAACTGTCATTCACCAGGCAGGAAGTGGTCTCTTGTAGCTGCTGGCTCTTCCTGCCTTTAAAGCCTTGGGACAGTGAGTTCCCGGAACCCACTTCACACAGGAATGTGTCATCTCAAAAGGAGCGAAAGTCCTCAACACTCGGAAGCTGGGGCATTTGCAGCTCTCTCCCCTCTTGGGGGTGTGGGAAGCTTGGAAGGGTTAGGTCAGGCACAGCCGCTTCTTGCGGTGGCCTCAGCACAACGAGGGCAGGTCGCCCGTGGTGTCACCTCGTCTCCTGGAGTGTGAGAAGGCTGAGTGTGGAAAAGGGAAGTCTGGCTTAGCATAACCTGGTCCTCTGAGCACTTGGCAGTCCCGATTTGAGGAAGGGAAGATGGCGAAAACCTTCATCTACCCAACGAGAGACCATTGCCTCTGTCTACACCGGGATTTCTTACCCTCAGCACTGGGGACATTTTGCGTCTGACAGCTCTTTGTTGCGGGGGCCCATCCTGTGCATTGCAGGATATTCAGCAGCGTCTCTGGTCTCTGTCCTGTAGCTGCCAGTAACCCCTCCCCAGTGTGACAACCAGAAAGGTCTCTTGGCATCCTCAAGTGTTCCTGGGTGACAAAGTAGCCCTGGCTGTGAGCCCCCCCCACCCAGGCTTAGCAAGGGCTTTAGTGAAATCAGTTTTTCCTTTTTTTATTTTTTTATTCCATTTTTTGACTTTGTGTCCTTTCTGGCTAATGCTATCAATGGAGTTAAAACTAACAGTGGTTTGTACCTGATCACTGGGATAGCAGAATATGCACCGATCTGCCTCGAGAGAACAATTTTCCTGCGTTTTGCCTAAAAGTTCTCTGTGATGCCTGGATTCTGGGCACCCCAACAAAAACAAGCGTGCCGGTAAGGCAGAGGAACCAAAAACAACGCACTCCTTGATTGCCAGGGAGGGGGCATGCTTCCTTCCCCCCACCCCTCCTGGATCCATGCAATAATTAGCCCAAGTAAAATGAATATTAGCTCATGCTTAATTGCCTTTACAGCGTACTTGCCGGCACTGACCCAGTAGTGCTAAACCAATTATTTTTTGAACTTTATGGCTTTAAATAATCCTTTGCTCTAAAATTCCCTGTACCCCTCAGCTACTTAACCACAGGCCCCTCTGCCCTAAATCCTTTTCTTATACTTTGTAGCTTTTTAAGCAAGGCCCCTCTTTAAGAAGACATAATCCCTTCTCTGTAGAAAACATGAAAGACCTTGAACAAATCAAGATTTCTCCATGGAGAATTCAGCTAATCCTGTGCTTAGCTCCTAACAAGGAAATCCATCTCTCCACCAAGCACGCCATTACCCGGACTAATGCCTGACTTGAATAACAAGCAAATTATTGTGCTTTTAATTGTACCCTGCTCGGTCACAAAGCACCTCAGAGAGAGGAATGTGCCCAGCTTCTCCAGGAGAAACAGGTCATGTTTCTAATCCTCCTTTTCTATCGCCTTCCCCTCCCCCATTCCAATCCTTTCTCTTCCCAGCAGCGGCAGGGAGGGAGAAAAAGACAGCTAGATTATGTTTAAAAATGGAAGAGTTTAAAGGTGGTAAATACTGATTTGGGAGAAGTTGAATTCTCCATCTACGGTCTCTGCAGTGTGGCTCATTTGAGGACCATCCATCGGTGTTATCATAACCCGATTACTGAGGGCAATCTTTGTTGTCCTAAACCAGGCTTCCTAAGCCCTGTTAACGTTTGGGGGTGGATAATAACTGTGGGGGGTGGGGCGCTGCTCTGTGTGTTGTAGGATTTTTAGTAGCCCCCAGGTTCTGACAATCCAGCCGGTCCCATGACATTGCCAAATATCTCCTGGGGGCAAAACCGCCCCTAGTTGAGAACCACTACCCCAAAGCCTTCCATATTGGGATTGATGTGTGCTCTCCCTTTCTCTCCTTCCTGTACACAAACCCCAAGAAAATCATGGTTCCTGTAGTAAAATGGGCAACTATGATCTTCATATAGGGTAGAATGAGTGGGAAGGAAGAAGGCACGAACTCATGTGTCCTCAGGGGTCAGAGGGTGGGAACGCTCCTCCCCACCAAGATTAGAAAAAGTCTTAGGATTTGGTGGTTTCTGGCTTCTGTCCTGAAGTTGCACAGCCCCTGGTGAGCAGGCTTCTTCGAATGCCTCTACATTGTGTGCCTTGGAATTGGCCTTGCTCTGGGGGAGATGAGAGGTGATGGAGAGGGGGCAGAGGTGAAAGAGGCTGTTGTCTGAAGGTGATGATGTTCTCTGCCCTCTGTACTTAGGAACACAAGAGAACTACCCAGATTCAGGGATACCCGTTGTGCAGGCAGTGACTGTCCCATTTAGGACCTGGAAGTCCAGACCAAAGAGAACTGCCCATAAGAGAAACATTGCGCAAGTACTGAGTTGTAGTTGCATTACGGCCATGGAAGCAAACTTATACTCCCTCCTGGAGATGCAGAGAGTCCTTATTACGTGTAGTAACTTAAAAGAAGCATTATTGCTCGTCCTTACTGGCCAGAAGCAAAAGCTGGGAAACGAATGCATTGCAGTGAGCCTTCATCTCCACTAGATGGCGGTGTACATCTTCCTCAGAAGCCGGGCCGGCCGGCTGCTCGCCCAGCCTCCTTGGTCTAAGCAAGACAAGTGCCACTCGTCTTTCGGAGACAGCCGTCTCCTCTCATTGTTGGCACAAACAGGCCCAAACAATTGTACTGACCACACAGCTCTAAGCCACATTCCAGGGCGCTGCAGTCTGCTCAGGAGTGAATGCTGGGAAAAATGAACCAAGCTGCTAATTTGCTTGATTGGGGGGAAAAATAAGATCTCCAGTAACAATGGGTGTAATTTATTTTTCCAACAAGAATAGGGGCAATGCCATTTCATACCCCCACTCCCGACTGCTACCATAAATGAAAGCAATCACCTAATTAGTCCTGAATTACCCATCAGCTGAAAATCAAGATGAAGTGAGGAATCTGGAAAAAGATGTGATTTCCTTGGGAGAAGGGGGAGGAGGCGCTGAAGGCTTGAAGCCCATTGTGGGGCCCTGGGCCCCTGCAGTCTGGGGGCTGTGCTGGCCCTGACCCTGGGAGAAAAAGAGGCTCAGTGATTTCTCCAGGCCATTCATTTTGTGCAGGCGAATGACTTTCTAAGCTGCGGAAAAAGGATCTGTTGGAGAAGGACCTATCTGTGAGTTCTTTTTAAAATGTTACAGATGTAGATGAATTGGCTTGGGAAAGAGAACACAGCCCTGTGGGGCCTGGCCACCCCGCTGATGGAGCTGGACAGGCAGACCCCACAGAGAGGTTTTGGAATGCCCTCTTCCCTGACACACAATGGGAAATTACAGGCAAATCTGAAACTAAGTTTGGATTTAAGTGGTTAAGAACCCCCTCCCCCCACCCCCCTCCAAAGGAATAACATGACATCAATACCTAGTTTGAGATTTTGGTTCCCGTACGTATCTTTTATCTTTAAGAAGGCCCTCTTCCCCACCCGAAACAGTGAGCTGTCTCCACACCACTGTATGAGGCACTTGCTACAAGAAAAGCAAACTAATGGAGTAGGTAAGCGCTGAAATCTTCCACTTGAAGGCTCCACAAATTGAAGTTACTAATTTATTTGTTCGGAGATGACTTCTTGTTTTTTAGTTAGATATGGCTTTAATTGAAATACTTTACTAATTCGATTTATCACCACTGTAAACTGTCAGTTTCCACAGCTGTTGCTTTTTTAGAGCAATCTGGCAACTGTGTGTGGGTAAAAACACAGACTTGGAAGGTTGAGGAAGAGCCCGCTCAGGCTTCCTTTCTCCCACTTAGCTGGCCCACAGGCCCCTCACCCCCGCCAAAAACATATGCTCCCCTTCCTTAGAGACACTCACTTTGGTTCTCGTGGGCATCTGTTGTTCTTGGCTGCTAAACAGCCATTCCCTCTCTCCCAGGAGGGGCACCTCCCTTTCCTTTGGAGGGCTACCCTTCTCTCAGTTAATGGGGCTTAGATGAAATCGACCCCACTCTCCTCCCATGCTGTGGGGTCGGCATGCAACCCAGCTGTGGCCCAAAGCCTTCTACTGTTTCACCCCTCTTGGCCACAATGGTTGGCCCTTAGGGTTATCGGAATTAAAACAACGAGCAGAACAGGACTTTTGAACTTCAGATAAACTGTTACGTTTTTTTTTAGTGTCCGTGTGTCTCAAATATTGTGTGGAATATACTTAAAAAAAAGTGTTTATCTGAAATTCAACTTGAAGGAGGCATCCTGTATTTTATCTGGCCCACCCTGTTAGTTCGAAGGAGAATGTTTGACCAAAGCTGGACAGATAAGAATCAGCCTGGGGCTTTGCAGAAAAAAAATACTTAAAAAAGTCTGTTGGGGTTGGTAGGCTGGTCATAGGGCATATGCTCGCGATGGCCGTTGGCCATCTCTGCTCCCAAGTGGGGACAGCTGTGTGCAGAGCAGACCTGTTTCATTGCAACGGGTGGATCCAGCTGTTCCTAAAGCTGGCCCTGTGGCTAGTGAAGTCAGGATGCTGATGGCCAGGCAGGGTTGTAATTGTCTACCCCCTGAGCCGGGGCAGTGAAGACAGCAGTGCCAGCATGGGCCCACCGGGCATGGCTTCTATTCAACTGTAAGAGCGATAAATGGGTATTCCTATTACCAACACACGTCAGGTGATAGTATGCGCTTGGTGGTTTTCAAGCATCTTCCCAACTTCTCACTTCCTATTTGGGCACAAAGTCTCTCTTCCCTCTATTGTGGTTTTCTGTTTGTTGTACTTTCAGGACAAGGGCTTTGCTTTGTGTTTTATATAAAAGTGGAGCATTTGAAACTTGGTTGCCATTTACCTGGTTTTAATTATTTGGATATGTAAGGTTAACTGTCTTCTGTTAAATCTGCTCTGTTTAACTGAAATGACAAAGTGGAAGGCGACTGCATGTTTCGATAACGACAACTCTGGAGTCCACTTGGAATTTTCCAGAACTTAAAGGGGTATGTGTGGGGCATCTCCTTGGGGAACAGGATAGCTTTGGAATTTGCTTTTCAAGTTGGAAGAGTCTTTAAGATCACCTCCTTTTCTCTTTTTACAGGCCAAACAATGGGTCTATCGAGGAGGAGATTCCAGAAACTTCCGGGGTTGGGGGAGGGATCTTGCCCCAGGGGGCTGGTGACAGGAGTGGAATCCAGGGCTCCTGCCTCCCAGGTCCCAACTGCTGGAGACTTAGTGATCTTGCCAGCACCCATCTCCCTGGGGACACTTCAGAGAGCTTTCATTTGGCCAGATTGCTTTGTTTTGAATCTCAGAGGTCTGTCAAATCCACGTGGATATGTGTCTCCAGTGGGGAGGAAGGTTTGGAAGGGGCGGGAGTTTCTGTGAGGGTCTCCAGGAATGTGCAACAGGGGGCTGGGTGTGGAGATGGCAGAGATGAACTTTAGACACATGTTCACAAGGGATATTTGTCTTCTCCTGGCTGTGAAGTGGCAAAGCAACAGGTCCTCATGGAATTAAGTGATAAGGCGCAGTCACCTTTTAGAGGGCTTCGGATGGCACTGCTCTCCCACAGTCTGTTTTGTGCTACCTCCCCCTCCATACCTCCCCCTCCTCCTTACTGTTTTATTTTGACTGATGAATCCATCTGTTGAAGGGATCTCCTTCCCCGCCCCCCCCCCCCCCCCGCCCCATCTCTTCCTTTGTTTGGCTCAGAAAGGGAAGGGGGAGAACCAGCACACCCCAGTGAAGGGACACACGCACTTCGCAGTCAGTGCTAAATCTCCTTTTTAGCTCTGGGTTTGGACAAGTTCCTTAACCCAAGCGTCATTTTCCTCATCTGTAAGATGGACACAATCATGTCTACTTTATAGGACTCTTGTTTTTTAATGTTTATTGAGAGAGAGAGGGCGAGCGAGCGTGAGAGAATCCCAAGCAGACTCTACATTGTCAGCACAGAGCCCAACGCGGGGCTTAAACTCGGGAACTGTGTGATCATTACCTGAGCTGAAATCAAGAGTCAGATGCTTAACTGACTGAGCCATCCAGGTACCCTGTATAGAGCTCTTATAAATGAGATCAAAGTCATAAATATGAGATTAAATGTATTTTCTGGTATATGATAGTTGGTTAATAAATAGTAATTTTATTGTCTTCACTGTTTCAGGAGGCTAGAGAGAAGGGTCATGTGAGAATTTCTGAGGTGGATGGATGTTTAGATGCAAATGATAGTGTTGGCTGCTGCTGGAGGAATTGTTATGAGTTAGACACTCCCCTGAAAGCCTTAGGTTTAATTTATTTAATCCTCAGAGCTCTATGAAGTAAGTATTGCTATTTCCTTTTTTTCCCTTTTTTGCAGATGTGAATACAAGGGCGCAGAAAGGTTAAGTGACTTGCCCAGAGCCACACAGTTTGTAGTGCAGGTGTGGTATTCAAACTGTAGAGGCTCTGGGCCCCTGGGATGGCAGGTGAGGGGTTACAAAGTAAGAGAAAGCAGGGTCATTGGGAAGAAAGGTGTGTGTCCAGTCTTTGGATGGAGTTTTTACTTTAGTAAAACTTGAATCTTTTAAGTGAGCTGGGGTCAGCTACAGGTGCAGCTTTTAGAGGCCAGAAAAGGACCCCCTCTAGTCACCCCTTGAAACACAGACCTGTAGCCTCATTTGGAAACTTTGAAGATTAACCTCTCCTCATTGTTTCCCAACACCTTTACTCTATGCATTTAGTGCTTACATGGCAAAATCCCTTTTTTTCCAGCCAGTTGTAGAACATAATTCTTTAAATCCTCACTTGGTGGATGGAAGGCTAGCATCACAAATTCAGTGGAAGGGAGGAACTTCCTCTGGCAAGCTCCCACTGGTGAACAAAGAATAGACCTTCCTCCTTATGTAACAGGCAGGACCCTTTCGCCAGCCTCCGATCTAGTCAGATCATGCTCGGGGCTCCAGTCCCTTTTTGAGATCATTTCATCTTGCCCCAAATAGGCAGGGGTTGAGTTTGCCTGTGGGCATGGGTCTAGGAGTTGACTTGGTCTGGTTGGATGGGTGCTGACTCCACACCCTAGGCAGAGAGAGACAGTTAAGGGGAGGATCTGTTCGGGTCACCAGCAGTCCCAGAATCTCGGTCTCTCATGTTCAGTAGCTTCTGTGAAATGTTACTTTTTAAAACTGGAGAGTTTCTGGAGAGTGCTGTCTTGTCCATGAAGCCTGTACAGTCCAGATTCCTGGTCAGGCCTCAGGGTCATTGAGTTGCAGCTTTCTTTAGCTAATAGTTAGGGGCGGGGCTTATAGAACCATTGTGTTAGAACCACTTCTTTGCATGAACCTTCTGGCCCTGGAATGGAGCCTGGGTCTGATCCTGCTTTCCTTTCTTCATGGTGGGCGTCTGTGAGAACTTCCCTTTTCTTTTCAACTGGATACCTAGAGTTTTCAGTCAGGTTACAAGTCAGGAGCAAACAAGTCAGGGCCTTCATTTTTTCCACTAAGAAAAACCCTTTGGTCCTTATGGTAGACACCAACGTTGCTCACAAGTGAGCTCAATGGGAAGGATTTTCCTTCTTTATTTATGTCAGGCTCAGTCTTGTGACTTGCTTAGGTCAATGAAATGTGAGTGGAAGAGTGATGTGCACCACATTTGAGAGCTTGTGTGAAGTTCTGCATGTTTGCTTTCCTCTGCCTTCTTGATTACAGAAGCCCTTAAGCCCGTGTCAGAGTAGGTTTCTGTCAGGCTGGGCCCAGATGCCGACAACATACAGGGCCATCTTGCTGACCTAAGATGTAAATGTAAATGTCGTGTGGAACAACCTTTGTTGGTTTTTAAGCCTTGGAGAAATTCTGGCTACTTGTTACTGCACCTAGCTTCGCTGGTTCTGACTATAGTTGTGTGCTGGCTTTAGTCCCCCAGTTCTTGCTGTATGCTAATAAGTAATCTCATTTTTTTAATATTTGTATTATTAGGAGGGGCTACTCAAGCCTTCAGAAAAGGTCTGTCTGAAGGCAACTCTGGGTCTACCTAGAAACATTTAGCTATCTATTTATAAATGAACATGAGTGTGGGAGAGGCAGGAAAGAGAGAGAGAGAGAGAGAGAGGGGGAGGGAATCTCAAGCGGTCTCCAGCTGTCAGTGCAGAGCCTGATGCAGGGCTTGATCCCACGAATTGTGAGATCATGATCTGAGCAGAAATCAAGAGTCAGACACTTCACCAACTGAGCCACCCAGATACCCCTAGAGTCTTTGCATTTTATGAAGATAGACATATTCATCAAATGACTCCTGGACGGTAACTATCACTGTGTTATGGACTTCTGTTGCTTTTTCCTAGAAGAGCACTGTCCCATTTGTGAACTAACTTAATCTGTTGAGCAATTAAAAACAGTAGATTTAATTTTATATTTGTACCCATTTTATAGAAAAGGGATCCAGAGCTGGGCATTGGTCAACTCTGGTCTGTAGGCCAAATCTGGCTTACCACCTGTTTTTTCAAATGGATTTTATTCAGTCTCAGCCACGCCATTCATTTATGTATGGTCAGGGACTGCTTTTGTGTTATAATGGCAGAACTGAGTATTTGTCACAGAGTATTTGTCATATGACCCACAATTGTCTCCTATCTGGTCCTTTAAGAAAAAGATGGACTCCTGATAGAGAGCAAACAGGGGTAAATGACTTGGCTAAGGTCATGGAAAATCTCCCAAGTGGCAATGCGTTATCTTCTAATTTGCCATTTGTGGGGAGCGGTTTGTTCATTTTGCCCACCGTTACCTCCCTTATTTCAAGTATCATAAGGGAGAGGGAGGCCGCCTCCCTCACCAGATCCCAGTGGAGAAGCAGACTTTGAGTAAAACTTCTGCACCATAAAAATGCAAGTGAGCTACAGTATTGTCAAGGCATGGGAGAGTTGGAACTTCGGGGATTGAGGGGGGAAATGGAAGAACACGCATCACATCCCCTGGGTATCTTAGCCGCAAGTGATAAGTTTTGAGACTCTACAACCCAGATTGACATGGTTTTGTGATTTTTTGAATTGCAGGATTTTAGTTTTCTTTTACTCTTGGGTACAATTAGTCCCATGTCATGAAAAAGAAATCCTACTCTTCTTGTAGAACTCTCCCAACCCCCCATTTCTCAAGAAGCTCAAGGTCATCACACAATTAGAGATTTTAAGCTTTACAGATACCTACAGTGGAACCACATGTATTTACACTTGAAGGTTAAGACATCAAACCTCACAAAGTACCCTGGGTTTTGAAAGTGACATGTGCGTCCCAGCTCTGCTTGGATTTCTTCCTAGAAGCATATTGGGTGGACTTAATTCCAGTGTATTTTATAGGTTCTCGCACAGCCAGAGATTGCTTTATTTCATTGCATAAATAACAAAGATCTTCTGTACATTCCTTTATTTTCCCCTTTGAGCAACCAGAATTGCGGCAGCTCTGAGATTCGTACAGATCTACTTGAAATAAATGTGTACCGAAGATGGGGGAATAATAAGGACTTTTATAGACCTCTCTCATTAAAACTCACCTTCAAAAAACACCCCTGCTCCTTCCTTATAATCAAATGACACCTCATAACCACCTAACCATTTTTAATATTCTCCAGACTCCACTGAACTAGGCTGAAGCTCAGATACTGTCTAGCTAGTCAGGAGAAAGAGTCTACCGTCATATTTAAAAGCGGTTATTGGGATAGGTTTTACAGGCAGTGGGCTAGGACAATTCAGAAACAATTGCTTATGTGATAGTTGGAGGATTTGTCCCTGTCAAACAGTTAATATTGCTTTAATACATGAAGTAGGCTGTATAAGACGGCAATAATGAAAAATGTCAGGAAAGACAATATCAATTGTTATTCAACATCCACATTAAAGATTACTTTTTTGTCAGTAGCTTTCAGAAAATGTATTTTCCATCAGATCTGATTGCGTTCGTCTTTGAAGTGCTCCAACCTCCCGGTAGATTTAATGTGACATCTAGGCACTTTTTAGTCCCCGGGCCTCTGAGGCGATTCGGAGAGGCACAACAAGCCATCACAGGTTTATCCTCAAAGGCCGACACTGTCTGTCTGATTTATTGTAACTTTAAGAATCATCTCCAGCAAAGCATGAGCCTTGCTACCCATCCACAGCATCAGACTTTTATCAATTCATTTGTATGCAGCCGGTACCTCTTGGAACCGAGGGCCCTATAGCCACTCATGGAAAATGCATTACCTGTGACTAATCCTTTTTATCTTTAAAGTCTGTATTTTTTATGTATAAGTCATTTTGGGTTATCATAAAATATACATAATTCTCCCTTCCCCCTCCCCCCCCAAAAAAGACAAAATGGGAAGGGAATATATAATAAGTTATGAGCGTGTGGTGTTCTTATCAGCAATGATTCTAAATAAACAGCTCTCTTTATGTAAACACCAAGGGATATAAAGCTCTGATTACTTTCAATGGGAAATAGGAATGCTTCCATTTTTTTTTTTTTTTCCTGTTAGCTTTCAAAGTGAAACAGTGAGATTAATCATTGAAAATACGCTTGCGCGTGCTGGTCTCTTCCAGCGTGTTCGTTCGGTGGGCGGTGGTGTCGGAGGGAGTGGGGGAGGGTGTGGAGGCTAACGGCTGTCTGTTCCATTTCACGGGTTTCCCAAATTGTTTCGCTCCACAAACATTTTCCGAGCCATTTGTGGATGGCCTTAATTAAGAGGACTGGAAATGTGTCTCCTGGAAGGATCAGAGTAAAGCTCCTTCCCTAGCCCCAACCCAGCAAGGTTCCAGTGTCCGCATTTCAGTGGGTGTTGAGGCCCCTCTCCCCGACGTTACACCTGATACTTGCTGTCTTATGTGGTTCTGTAACTTTCAGATAATTAGATAAGTAAACTCTGCTCAGGTCTGAATCTCCACAGGCACGGGAAATTTTAGTCTAAACAAAACACAAGTGCCCACAGAGGTCAAGGTCTGGACCAGGGGTCAGCAGACTATGGCCTGTGGGCCAGATCCTGCTGTGGCCTGTTTTTGTTAATAAAGATTTATTGGAACCACAGCCACGTTCTTTTGTTGATGAATTATCCACGGCTCCTTTCACACTGCACCAGCAGAGTTAATGGTTCTGACAGACTGTATAGCCAGCCCATAAAGCCCCAAATAGTAACTATCAGGACACTAAGAGAAAAATTTGTTGACCCCTGTCTTGGACCCATACCTGCCATTTTAATTTAGCATGTGATTTAGCTTAAGCAAAGATTTATGTGGCCTGGGAGTGAAAAGTTCTTTTCTGGGGATAGAGAAATGGTCTTGAAGGATATACGAACTCATAACAAAAACTTCTACATGGCGATTGAGACTATGGATGAAGGTTGAAAGGGGTGTTTTTATTTTATACTTTAGATTTTTATGGAACAATAGGATATTTTCAGAATCTTCCTAGTTTGGGAGGATGTAGTCTCTCTGGGCTGTACCCTGCTTTAATCTTCTGCAATGGGACAATAGTTTCCAGGACGTCAAAAGATTGTATCCGATCACAGGGTGTTTATTATCTTTTTATCTTTTATAAACTTGATATTTAGATATTATCTGCATTGCTTTCAGTCCTCAGCCAAAGGTGGGGTTTCTTTGTTGTTCAATCATGAGTCCCCAAGCTGACAGGATTTAAAGAACAGAGAGGGTGACCAAAGAGGCTGTGCCTGCAAGCCACAGCCAAGCTCAGTGGCATTCTCAGGGAAATTGTTAAAAAGGGAGTAGGTGGTCCCCAGGGGCAGGAATCATAGGCACATCTCTCCCCACTTTGAGGACTCTGGGGGACTCATTCAAAACAATGGGCTGAGTCTATGAGCATCCTCTTTTCCACAAGAAAGAAAGATCACTTCAAAGTAATATCAGAAGATGTTAAGATTTTATGAGGCTTTTCCATAACCCTCCCATACATCACTTTGGCAATGAAAAAAAGTCAGATTTATTCATACAGTTGTTGCTGACACATTAGCAATTTTGGAAACTCCTGTAACAAAGTCCGAGATCCTCCGTGTGATGTAGGAGCTTACCTTTTGTCCCTCCTCTTGGCTGTTCCTTTCTCCCTTGTGGCACTATGCTTTCTGACATTTCTTAACTTTGGCCTTTGTTTATGTCTGTTCTACCTGGAAGGTTCTCCCTCCCCTGCCTCTCAGGCCTTGTTCATCTGGAAGCTCCAACTCCTCTTTCATGACCCAGCACAATTGTCCCCCTTTCCCCATCCTTCCCCACCCCCCACCTCCAACCTCACTGCAGATGGCCATAGCACTGGGATATGCTCGGTCATTGTATTTTTTTTGAATCTTGGGGCCACTTGATTTACATGAGATCCTTGAGGGTGGGGACTGAGGCTTAATTGGCCTCTGCATCTTCAGTACTTTGGACAGTGGTTTGCTTCCATAGGTGCTCAGTAAATGCTGAAAAAAAAAAATACAGGACTATCATTTTAAAGCAGTTAGAAACATTTAAGAACATCAGTTATTGATTTGGTAGATGGAGTCTGAGGTACAAAAAAAATTAGGAATTGTTGAAACTGTGTGCTTCCTTTGGGTCCTTCCAGGGCTTCAGCAAATGTGGCCATTTGTCTCCAGGGCTGGTGGGGCTGGTTTATGCAGAGCTGGCTACATGAGATGAGAAGAGGCAGGGAAAGCTCTAGAAAGGTTTATTATTTGCCTTCACACCTTCTACTCAAGGAAAGGAAGAGCTAAAACAAAACAAAAAATGCAGGACAGCAGCTCACTGGAGGTAGGAGTTGCTGCCCGAGGGGTTGAATTTTCCTTCTCTAAGGAGAGTGAGGACAGCACTACTCAGAGGAGAGGCTGTGAGGAATCCAAACCCTGTCTCCCTCCTTTTCCTTGCCTTCACTGCTAGGCTCCCCGTGGGAGGCAGATGCCAGGTGTCCATGTTCTCCCTTTCAGAGAAACCCCATTGACCCAGTGCCTTCCCTTGGCTTGCTATTTGGCTCTGATAAGGCGATGGGACAGAATCCCTTCTGGGGCCAGGGGAGAAGAGAATGCAGATACATGGACAAACCAGCAAAGGGAGAGAGGAAATGGCAGGCATAAGTGAAAGTGAGTCTGCCCTGGTGCCATCATTTGCCTGAGGTTAATAGGAGGGAGAGCTGTGCCTTCATCTAGAATGGTTTTAGGGATATTCAGAGGAAGTGTGATCTCTCGAGGGAGTATTCTCCCTTCCCCCACCAACTCTGTGTGCACCAGTGTGTAACAGAACTTTGTCTCCTGGGTAGGTAGAAACTTTTAGATTCAGGTCTGTGGCTATGTGGGTTCTGCTCTTGGCTGGATGTGCTTTTCTGGCTAATGGTAGAGCTCACCTGACACTCCAGTCTTAGAGCAGGGCGCTGTAGGGATGAGACCTGGGGTAAGAGCTGGATGATGAGGGTGGCAGCACGGGAAGGCAAAGACAGTGGTCCAAGGTGCTGGAGATAAAGGAGGGCACCACAGGGACACTTCATCTCCATCTGGTGGCATCTGGCCCAGAGTCAAGTGCTGAGGCTGATCCTGACAATCCCCAGTGTCAGGCAGGGCCCAAGCCCTGTTCGTGTAAGAAAACCGGGCACGGGGTGAAACACTCTGTTTGGCCACCCACTTTCTAGTTCCAGCTTTGTCCTCACCAGCTGTGGGGTCCTGGGGAGATGACTTTTCCACTCTGGGGCTCGTTTTCCTTTTCTGCAGGACAAAAAAGTTGGGCTACATGATTTTTCTGAAGCTATGTCCAGTTCCTGACATTGGCAAAAGATTTAAAGGAATTAGGCAAAATATTAGTATTTGGGGGACTTTTGGGCGGTATTTAGTATTTAGTGTGAAATAAATTCTTTACTCCTTTTTTTTTTTTTTTTTTTTTTTTTTGGTGCCTGAATGGATGGGTGCCACTATTTATCTGAAAAAAGGCAATCAAACTCTCCAGCAAATTTCTGAAGAGCAGATTTTATTTCCCTTGCTATGGATCTTAAATGCTACACTTGTTACATTTGAGTGCTAATTACTAGAGATTAATTAGTCAGCATGAACGTACTTCTGCAGCAGACCCCCAATTACTCAACTATACTTGATATGTGCTACCTGCAGGCTCTTTGCAGTGATCCCAGGAGGTGACACGTTTTGGAGGCCATAGGCAAACCTTTTGACAATTCTCTAGTCACGTTCCCGGAAGAACAGCTGTCAGAGGCGTATGTCCTGAAAATAATTAAAGGAAAAACATAGCTAACTCCCAAAATGGAGGTAGTCTGGCTAACAATCCCAAGGGGCCAGGCTATTTCCTGGTGATTAAAGGTGAGTAATGGGAGGAGAATCTCTTGGGTCTATTTCTGCCTTTGTTAGAGCCCTGTGCCCTGAATCTGGGTGATCCGATCTCTGTTTCTCTCTGCTTCTATCCGGTCCCATCAGAAAATACCTTCAGTAGGGATATAGTGAGATTTAATCAATTATTATTTAAGGGCAGGCAGATACTTGGATGAAAGGCATGAAGATAAAAGCAGAGTCCAGCCGTATTGTTATCACTTCCCTATGCTCTTTCTTCTATTAGGGACAGGGGAATACAGCTGAAGTGTGCTTTGTGCATTTTGTAAAAGAAAAAAAAATAAGCAGGGAAATGATATTTTCAAACCAAGTGCCCATTTTTCTTTGTAACTCGTGCACACTAGATTGGCTGGCGTCTGTGTCTCATTTATCTCTCTCTATTGGGTTGTCCTCTGTGTCTAATTTTCCCTTATTAATGAATCTCCCCTTTTGTCCTGCACAAATCTAGGAGGGTGACATTTATACAAGGCAATCATTTCCGTGCGTTACCAAAAAGATTATTTATTGGTGGTTAGCCAGTGAAAGTAAGCACATCTGTCACCCAAATCTGACCAAGAATGGGCTGCTGTTCCTTAGCAGAATTATTTGCTGATAAGTTTTTCCTGGTCTTTAGACTTGTGGTTTAGAGGGGAAGCCCACAAATCTCTGAATTTTGAAAAGGAGAGCCCTCTTGGCAAGGTTCTTAACTGCTCTGATGTCCATCTTCCCAGTCAAGAGAAACTACCCCAGACCATGGTTCAGACATAGATGTTTTAAAAGAAAACCGGCTGTGTGCCTGTTCAGATTAAGCACGGAGTGTCCTATGGAGGCTCCCTTTTACTAGTTCTGAAATGACTTTGTTGGAATTAATGCCTTAAATTAGGAGTGGCTTTAACGTATGTAATCTTCGAGCTATGTAAGCACTGGAATGAATATCATCATACACTTGAGTGTGTAAGAAACATACCTTACCTCATTTTTCTGGAGCTCAATTATAATTTTTATTACTCTGGCATGGCAGAAATCTTATCTGAGTCAATTCTGAGTGTCCCACCGTCACCCCACCACCTCAGCCCAGATTGTAGCCAAGTCCCAGGTTGTGGTCAAGACATTGCAGGGTGCATCTTCAACTTGCCTCAGCCATTCAGGCCATTGTTGAGGGCTCATGGTTCACTTGCTACAGTTGTGCCCCCTCAGTAATGTTGGCATCTTGATAAGGCTGCCCCATGGCTCAGTCTACCAGGACATTTTGGGATGTTCCTCTTCCTTTAGATTTCTGAAAAGCAGGGTATAGTTCCTTTCTGCTCTTGGGCCCTCCAGATCTTTTTGGAGGCCTGGAGGTCTCTGTGTAGATAACAGGAATCTGAACACTTACCTCAGGGCACCTGAGGGACTCAGTCCTTTCAGTGACCAACTCTTGATTTTGGCTCAGGTCATGATCTCATGGTTCATGAGATCAAGCCCCACTGTCAGCACAAAGCCTGCTTAGAATTCTCTCTCTCCCTCTCCCTCTGCCCCTCCCCCACTCCCTTTCTATCAAAATAAATAAATATTAAAAAAACAACAACACTTCCCTCTAGAACCCAAATCTTCTCTTTCTGTTTGGCTCTCCTCAAAGCTGGGGAAAGACTTTGCTCTTCAACTTCTATTTCTTCCTCATATTTTGACTATATGCCAGGTCTTCTCCAATTCCCTAAAAACTCAGATCTTTTGGAAGGTAGGACCAGGAAGGCATTAGTAAGCTCTTTCTGCTTTGTATGTGTCACATCTCCCGAAGCAATAAATGTTGGTTGGACTCATGGGAGGGAGAAAGGGAGGAAAAAAATAGTTAATATCACAAAACTATAATTCTCCCAGTTTTCAATAATAATGGGTTTTGAGTGCCAGACTGTGGGATTTGTAGTGTGGCCCAAGGCCAGTGGGTGGCATGGGAAGTTTATGAATGGAGCATGATATGGTAGAATCTCTGAATCAGAAATTTGTATGGTGGTGAGTTGGGAGCCTTAGGGAATTAAAGCTTTAGGAGGCTATTCCAAAAGACCAGGTGAGAGATGATAGAGGTTTGGATTCTTTCTTTTTTTTTTTTTTTTTTAAATTTTTTTTAACGTTTATTTATTTATTTTTAAATTTTTTTTTTCAACGTTTATTTATTTTTGGGAC
This sequence comes from Felis catus, assembly GCF_018350175.1. Lineage (NCBI taxonomy): Eukaryota > Metazoa > Chordata > Mammalia > Carnivora > Felidae > Felis > Felis catus. The sequence goes on from NC_058380.1 coordinate 20,054,237, forward strand.
AGAGAGAGACAGAACATGAACGGGGGAGGGGCAGAGAGAGAGGGAGACACAGAATCAGAAACAGGCTCCAGGCTCCGAGCCATCAGCCCAGAGCCCGACGCGGGGCTCGAACTCACGGACCGCGAGACCGTGACCTGGCTGAAGTCGGACGCTTAACCGACTGCGCCACCCAGGCGCCCCAGTGTTTATTTATTTTTGAGACAGAGACAGAGCATGAACGGGGGAGGGGCAGAGAGAGAGGGAGACACAGAATTGGAAGCAAGCTCCAGGCTCTGAGCCATCAGCCCAGATCCCGACGCGCGGCTCGAACTCATGGACTCACGGACCGTGAGATCGTGACCTGAGCTAAAGTCGGACGCTTAACCGACTGAGCCACCCAGGCGCCCCGAGGTTTGGATTCTTAAATGACGTTGATTGTACAGTGCATCACTTTAATAGAAAATCTTAGGGTTGAAATTTACAATAAACATATCTCAATTGGAGGTTGTATCTGCCTTTGAGAATTAAAGTATGCATTATTGTGAAGCCAATGCATCTTAAACTTCTGGGCCCTTTGCACCGGCTCCTTCCAAGACCCTGCTGTATTTTTTGTTCCCATAATATTGTATACTTAAAAAAAAACTTTCCCTAAGTTGTATAAGCATCAGGACTGGACATTTGGGTCAATTCCTGACGATAAGTTTAAAAAAAAAAGCATATTATAGAATAGAGTTTAACAGATGTGTAACAGATTAATTACCTCTACAGTGTTGTTGGTTTTTGACAAACAAAAAGATGACACAATATAGTCAATGCTGTTAAGACCTCAAGGACGGCAGCAGGAAAGTAAAGAAAGACATTTCTTGGGGGGAAATCTATAGGACTTGGAAGCATGCTGGATGTGACAGAGCACAAGGAGTGCAAGTGAAGCCAGGCATCTGACCCCCTGAGAAGGAGAAAATTCCAGAGCAATGAGAGAGAAGGCAGTGGAAGAGCAATGTGAGACTGCGGAGTAGGTTCAGGAAAGATGATGGATGAATTTGGACATACCAAATCATCCATTGGCATGCCCATCACACACAGGAAGATGTGTGTCTGTGGTTCTGGGGACCAGTTAAGGATGAAGATAGCTATTTGGGCATCATTAGAGGTAATAACTGAAGCCATGGACATGGATTAGTTCCTAGAAAGGGACTGTAGGGAGAAGGAGGAAGAAGGCAGGAAGATCATGGTGAGGTGTGGCTACTACAGAGTGTCAAAGTATCTTGGATATTTTGAATCTGGATTTTGAATTTGACCATGATGATGATAGGAGATGGGCTGAGACACACACTCATCCAGATGCGAAAGAAGGGTGCAGCATAGAGCATGGCCAGGAAGCAGGAAGCAACTAACTGTAAAAAGGAAGTAGCGATGGTAGGATGGGTGGATGTCATGAACTTTGAAAAAGGAGAGTTTGTTGAGGGGGTTGGTCAGGAGCATGCTGAGGCTTAGGAATGGAGAAAGGGAGAGCTGAAGAGGGAAGGTCTTGGAGATGTTTTGTTTGTAGTGGGGGAGTGACTTTGTTGGTTAGATAGCCATGATGTCAAAACATAGCCAACTTTGGTCTTATAATTTGAGTTTTGATGCCAAGGAGTTGAGTCTTGCTAATGCAACTATCCTAGGGTCTGGTTCAGCATAATTGCAAAGGAATATGATGGGAAGCTCATATCTTGTCTTGTTTAATGGTTTTATAAGTTCCATAATGCCTAACCCAGTGCAAAGAATGTCATAGATTTTCAGGCAATACCTGCTTTTCATGTTTTTAAGATAACTGTTTCTGCAGTCTTCATAGACTAATCAAAAACTTATTTTTAATGACAAATTATGGCCAAAATGGAAACTGAAAACACAATGATTAATATATCATATTATCTGTTACATCTGAGCTTATATATATGAAGGAACATATGCAGGTTTCTTTAGGGTGGAGACCGCATTTTGTTCACCTTTATATTCTCAGTATCTCTCCTCATGCTCAATACATAAGTCAGCATTCCATCAACATTTGTCAAATACATTATTGTATGGTGCTAGTTATAACATGACTTTTAAATGAATTAAAATATCTGTCATTGTTTTAAATGTTTATTCTGAGAGAGAGTGCTCGAGTGAGCGAGTACATGAGCAGGGGAGGGGCAGAGACAGACACAGAATCTGAAGCAGGTTGCAGGCTCTGAGCTGTCAGTACAGAGCCCAACACGGGGCTCAAACTCTCGATCTACGAGATCATGACCTGAGCTGAAGTTGGACGCTTCACCAACTGAGCCATCCAGGCACTGTCTGGCAATTTCTTAATTAAAATCTAGGGTCAATAATACCTTTGAGAGTACAAAGAAATGTCACATGTCCATATCCAACTTTCTTTGACAGTTTTACAGTGTTATCACCATGAAAATGCCTTCCAGGTCTGTGTCTTCTAGGAACACTGACATTTCTGTTGTGGGGTTCAGGGTCCTTTTTCTGTTTGTTTTTTAAAATGTTTATTTTTGAGAAAGAGATCATGAGTGGGGGAAGGGCAGAGAGAGAGGGAGACAGTGAATTCTAAGCAGACTCTGTGCTGTCAGCATGGAACCCAACATGGGCTCAAACCCATGAAACCAGGAGATCATGACCTGAGCTGAAATCAGAGTTGGATGCTCAACAGACTAAGCCACCAAGGCACGTCCAGGGTTCTTTGTTGATTCATTATTTCTCTAAGGTTATTTGTTGCCATTTTATTCATCTGAATTCATGCTAATGGCATTGGATCAATTAGATTTTTAAGGCTTTAGACTCGAGTTGCTTTGAGAATTATCCTCTTAGAACCTCTGTTTTCTGTGATCTGTAAAATAAAGCTAATAATTCATTGACATTAGTGTCGGTGTGAGGATTATATGAGATAATGTTCATAAAGGACTGACATTGTACTAGAAAGAGTAGACGATGTTTCTTTTTTTTTTTTCTTCTCACAGAGGCTCAAAGAACACCTGGAGAAAAACCCAAAGATCACAGTGGTAGAGGCTGAAAAGTTGTATAACTGGGAAATAGAGACTCTACTGTGTAGAGTGTCAACTTAGCGTCTCAGAGTCCCCCTTATTAGCGCTCTTGGGAGAAACATTTCCCCAAACCTGCTGGTCTTCATCTTCTAGTTGACCTTTGTGTTGTTTTTCAACCTAAAATCTTTACCTTAAAAATGACTCTGTGTGTGTGTGTGTGTGTGTGTGTGTGTGTGTGTGTGTGTGTATATGTATGCATGCATGCATGCATGCACTGGCACTGTCAGTTGCCTTGAGTCTTTCTTGGAATGAGGGAGAGGGAATGAGTCTCTCTTGGAATGAGGATAACCAGGGTTGATAGATAGTGCCCGAGTCCCACTGGGTAAGTATTTTGAGTATCTCCCCTGGAGATACGCAAACATGTGTGTTCTTTCTGTACTTACAGTAACCACAAGATGCTGGTAGGAAGAGGTAATATTCTTATTTTATAGACAAAAATTTTTTTTTCTATTTTTTTTTTTAATTTTTTTTTCAACGTTTATTTATTTTTTTGGGGACAGAGAGAGACAGAGCATGAACAGGGGAGGGGCAGAGAGAGAGGGAGACACAGAATCGGAAACAGGCTCCAGGCTCTGAGCCATCAGCCCAGAGCCTGACGCGGGGCTCGAACTCACGGACCGCGAGATCGTGACTTGACACTTAACAGACTGCGCCACCCAGGAGCCCCTATAGACAAAAATGAAGACACAAAAGGTGGCTTGACCAAGCTTTTAGAGCCCTGGTGTTCCTAGGATTAGAGTTCTAGTGCCCTCCTCCATTTCCTGCTTTTGCCATTTGAGCTCACTGCTACAATGGACAGCACATGCCTTATAACTTCCCTTGAAGAAATTCCTGGAATATTTAGCACTTCTCTAAAAGAATTTGTTTTTGGTCTATCTAGTCAGGAATCCATTTATCTTTGGAGAATGTGGCTGATGACACAGAAAAGCCTGAACACTTGATTAAGAAGTACATCTTTTTCTGATTTTGCTGAAGAATACAGGGGTTACTGCAATTGCTATGTAATTAAAAAAAAAAAAAGGTTTTATCTGTCTCTGCCAGTTTCTCATTTCCACCCTACAAAGCCTTTGTGTCCCAGGGCATGCTTCCTCTGAGAATACTTTTATTCATTTATTTTTCCGCAGCTATGTTCCATGCCAACATTCATTGTGAGGTGCTAAATTTCAATGTCAGGAATTAACTGGAGTTAGATAGTGAACGCAAGTTCACTGTATAATTTGTGGAAAGGTCTGATGATAACAATGTCGTCTTCATGTGATAAATACTTCCTGTGTATCTGATTTCTTAGGTATCTGTCAATATCTTTGATATTATAGGTGAATGGTGACTCTGCAAATGATAGTCTTTATAGGTTCTTTTCAAGTCGATTAATTTTTAGGTTATGAATAATAATTGCAGGATCACATTCAATTGGGATACGTTTCAAGTAACATAGTAGATTTGTCTTGATTTGAGATTACCTCACAATTTAGGGGTAAATGCAGATTTTGCTTTAGGAGGCATATGCCCTACATTTTAAAACAAGTAATTTATTTTGCTGTTTTCAGATTAACTTTGCATAAACATAGGGGAAAATGAATGATGAATTGTCTATTTGTCAGTGACAACTGAAGCAGACCCTATGTACTACAGTGCAGGTAAAATGGTATAGGGATTTTTTTTTTCCTGCTTTAAGATATTAAGGGGACATCTGCTTCCCAACGAAGAGGTACTTAAGTGGATTGATGGATGTCTAGCTAAAGTGTTTAAGTTACCAAAAACATCTGAATGTTTAGGTAAATGTCTGACTTAAGAGACAAAGCCAGGGTTTGAGGACCGAATTCAAGTTTCTCATTGATGATGGAAAGAACCTGGGCCTTGTGTGAAATCTGTGCTGATTCCTACAGGTACGGCTGTACTAGTGGTTCATAGCTGGTAGGGTTGCTTATTGATTTCTGCATCTGCTCTGATTCACCAGTGTTCATGCTGTTCTGGCTGATGAAGACCAGCTTATACCAACTGGGCTAAAATCCTTGCTCAGCCACCTAAATCCTTGCTCAGTAGCTGTATGACCATGTGTTCATTATGTAACCCCTCTGAGCCTTCCTTTACTTTAGTCGTCTGTAAAATGGGGATAATGGGACGCTTGGGAAAGTCGAGGTACACACTTTGTGTAAATGTATACTATCTTCTCTGACAAATAGTCATGTTTAATGAATATTAGTCCTCACTTTCCATTTCCTTTCCATTCCTGTCAGGAATTCCTGTTCTTTCAATCACAGGACCTTGGAGATTGAAGGGAATACTGGGGTTATCATGTCCAGTAGTTCTTGGGTTTGGGGATGTATCCCATTGATAAAAGTTTTGCCTGTAATCCAGACCATCATCCCTGGGCACCTTTCCCATCTCTGTACATTTCTGATGCAAGATGCAAACTTGTGTATACATTGTTCTGTATTTGTTTGGATACTCATTGCATCATGAACCCAGTGAGTCAATTTTCAAACCTGTGCCATCATTGGACACAAGAAGATGAGAGATGGTGGAAGGATCAAAGTAAATTCTACCCTGTTACTGGAGGAAACTTTCATATTGATCCCCTATGGAAAGATGGTCAGTAGCATTATTTTGAACGACAGCAGTTTTAAACAGTTTAAAAATTATTTTGGGGGCTCCTGGACATCTTAGTTGGTGGAGCATGAGACTCTTGATCTTGGGGTTGTGGGTTCAAGCCCCAGATTGGGTGTAGAGATTACTTAAAAATAAAATCATAAAAAAAAGAAATCTTTTTGTTCTAAGAAGGACCTTTTTGTTCCACAGCTAACTTTTACGATGGGAAAAGGATTTCTTTTTTGAGTTTCAGCTGCCAGATAACATGGCAACTCTGTGGCATCACTTATTGTAAGCTACTCTTTTTCCATTCTTATCTAGAAGATAAGATAACCTTATGGAACAAGGCTAAACAAATGAATCTAGTGACCTTAAATCTTTGTCTCGCTCTCTCTCAAAAACCCATATATTTATACACACATATATATACATATATGTGTGTATATATATATGGGTGTATATATATGTATATGTATATATAGCACACTTTGATAAAGCTTAATTTTGGCATTTGTCGTACAGTAGTGTAAAAATTTCATCATGAAATCCAAAGCCATCAAAAATAGAGTTGACTGTAGATCCAAGCTAGGATTAGATTTGTTTATGTAAATTCAAAGTGTATCTGTATTTACTGTCAGGTGCTACTAAATATGCAGGTTCAATGAAAATGTGTGATAAATACTCAGATTTTGATAATTTCATTTGTGTGTACATGTGTATGTTTCAGTTTTTGAAATGAGTCTGCCTTGTTAAAGGCAAAATCTATCTTACACTTTGCTTCTTTCACATACATGCCTCTGTGTTGCTTTAGCTCATTCCCCTCCTCTCCTACAAAGCCTCTTCACAGTCCATCTGGAGTCCCTCTTGCTCCCTAAAAACTGCTCCCAGGACCAGTCTATTCGTATCCTCACCCGTCGTGCACACAACATTTACTGTCTAGGCAGCTCATCGTGTATTGCAGTAATTAAGGTTTTGTATTTCTTCTTTATCCCTGGTTACGCAACCCAGCAAATGTTTGTTATTTTCCTCAACAAAACAGTTTCCTCAACTGTAAACTTTCTGAACGAAGAAGCTCTCCCATGTATTCTTTGTTTCCTGTGCTGCCCGGCACACAGGGTGTGCTCGATACCTGTTGATGGGAGCGATCTTGTCCACGCCAAATAACCATGGAGGTATTTAGAGAACTGTCTATTACCGTGGGATTCATGTTTAGCGGCCTTATTGGTGGGATTTATTTATTTTACTTGTCTGCTCATCTTGCTTCATTTTCTCCAGAGCCCCCGGGCTAGTTCTCCATGCTGTGTCCTGGGTCTTCTGTTAGAGGGATGGGTTGGAGCCCTGAGGCTGGAGGAAGCAGCAGCATTGTCAGAAAGAAACAGGAAGGCTGTTCCTCATCCTAATCCAGACACACATCACCAAACACGGCCTGAGCAGGAAGCGGAGCTTTCAAGTCAAGCCACTGAAGCATGGAGGGGGGGAAGCATCAGAAATACACCCCAAATTGACTTGGCGCCTGTCGCCTGGGACTGCCAGGGCTGTGAATGGAGAACTCGTGTAGATTAAAGAATGTCGGCCGCAGATGTATTTCATACTCCCTGTCCTTTATAGAATCCCTGCGAAATGGTTGACCTTACAGGGGGCTCTTGATGATTACACCTAAGTCTTTTCAACTTGTTGTTTCTATTTACACTTGTGCTTTATGGATTCCTTCCGGGAGAAGTGTTTTAAAGAAATACAGAAAGCTTTCCACCCGTCCCCCCCACCCTGCCCCCAGGGATACTCCAAGGTGGTAGTTCAGGCAGATAGCTTTCATTCCTTTCTTTGTTATTTCTCCTTCCAAGATGAAATATTTCTTCTTCCCCCAAGTGTCTGGATTTTGTGATCCGGGACATGGTCAGATTGAGCAGTTTGAACTTTTATAAATAATTATTTGAGGATATTCTGTTCTTCTCTTGGTGGGAAGACTTGGGAATCCGAGGTTCCTTCTGTAGCTTTTCGTAAAAGCCTCGCTTTTTCCCAAAGTGCTGTTTTTTAAACTATCATAAGTCAAATTTATCATGGGGATAATGTAATAAAGACAAATATTCAACCAATAATGAAAAGCTAAGTAAACGGGTATGTTTAAGCTCTATTATATGCAGGGGAGTACATTAAGGCAGATCTAAGAGACACTTTAATGGATTTAACATTAGCAATCAGACCTGGACTTGGTATAAATCAAACACCATCACATTTCAGTCCAATGCACACCCACTCATTCATTAGCACCATTCAACGCAGATTATAAATATTAGCCAAGAAACCTTCAGTTCTTGAGATTCTTTCCACAGACACAGCAATAATTGAACAATAATGATGACAATTTTATTTTTATGAATCGCTATGGCTTACTTTTATTGATTTGCTCTTGGGCCTGGAGAAAGCTTCCTCAGCCAGTATACAACAGGAAATGGTTATAGCATTATCAGGCTGTAAAGAGATAAATAAAATAAAGGGGGGGAGGTCGGTGGTCGGGCACAGCAAGCTGCTGACATAAGCAAGAATTACTCCCCTCCCTCCCAACTGGAGAGCAACTTAAATTACCTCCTTTTTCCTTCCCTCCTTCTCATTCCCAATTCAGCGAAAGGAAAATACTTCTCGACTGTAAATGTGCATTAACTTTGGAGCTGAACATTTTGGGGTGCTTGGTATCAGCTACAAGGAAATGAATAAGATGGGAATAAATGAGCCTGCTTAGGCATTGCATAGGAAGGAGGGAGAAACCCTGTGGGAATATGGCCTTTCGCTGCCTCCTTTGATGATGTACGGCTTCTTGATAACAAAGGCAGTGTAGCCTTCTGAAATATTCCATCCGTGCCTATGAAAAGGAGCTGAAATCTCACTGCCTCGAACAGATGTGCTGGTGTTTTGAGCCAGCTCACCTTGCCCTTTGGCTAACAGTGGTACCAAATTGCATGTCCTGGGCTATCAGGAAGCAGGAGACCTGGATATAGATCTGCACGTGTGTTTCAATGGCTGCCATGATTTTTTCTCCTTCTCAGCGACAGATCCCAAAGGTTTTATTTTCATACTCCTGCCCTTTCATCCCCAGTGATGAACTGGATCTGTGCTTCTCTGTATTGGTTGGATTGAGACCTCACCATGACTTGTAGTGAAAGAGATAAGAGCTCTTTTAGAATCATCTGCCCTCTGCAATTCCACACAATGAGGCAGACAGCCAGGCCTGGCCGTGGTGGTGCAGTGGCAAAGAGAGCCTATCATTTGCAGTTACTTTCCCAGTGGATTTTTCTTCCCTGGCCAAGAATGTTCAGGCTGGTTTATATGGAGGTGTGGACAAGCTGATATCTGAGGCCTTATGTGTTTGCTGGTTCTATGAGTCATCTGTGTCCCCATCTGTCCATGACTTAAAAAAATTTTTTTTCATCTTTATTTTGAGAGCAGGAGTTGGAGAGGGGCAGAGAGAGAGGAGGGGCAGAGAATCACCAGCAAACTCCTTGTTCAGCACAAAACCCAAGTGGGGACTGATCTCTTGAACCGTGAGATCATGACCTGAGCCGAGGTCAAGAGTCGGAAACTTGACCGACTGAGCCACCCGGGTGCCCCACCGTCTGTCTGTCACTCTTGAACAGATTCTGATCTGCCCCTACAGTAAGAGGAACAACTCCAGGACTGTCGTGACAGCTGTGGTTGCCCAGAGTCTAGTTCATGTTTAGGATACTTTTATGGTCACATCTCTAAGGCAAGCTTGCCTGGGTACTTTAACTTTACTCTCTCCCTAGAAGATAAGTTGTTGTGACCTCAAAGTTAGTTAAACCATGGTTACAAGTTAATGTTGACTGAATTCATAGGTTTTAAACAGTGTTTTAAAGAATTCCTAGCTATTGGTCCCACATGGAGCTGTCATGTCGGAACTAGCAAAGACTTCCAATCTGGTAACACTAAAACAACAACAACAACAAGCCACAACAATTAGTCGCCATATTTTATTATTAGAGAATGGGAAGGTGGCAGTGTGTTCTGTGCTTGTATTGAGATGTAGGATCTTGGATCTCTGAAACTGGGGGGAGAACAAACAACCTCTCAGCAAACCAAAAATATTACAGGGACCACAACTTAGGTTGAGCTTAACCACACTTCCGTGGTGGTTTATGAAGCTTGTCAGTGCTCACAGGTTCAATGAGCTTACTGGTTTCTAAAAGTTTAAAAAGGGGTAATTACTAACATGACCAGTCCTGGGACGGTGGCTGAGAAAGTGGTTGTTGGGACTTCCCACTGGAAAAGACAAATTTTTTGGATGGAGGATGTGCCCCTCCTCACCAGGAGTGTTTATAAAATATTAAGAGGAACAGACATCCATTTTTAAAGTTACTAAAGTAGCTCATTAGAAAATACTTATTGAGTGCCTACTATGAGCTGCCTACTCATAGTTAGGTACTGAACAAAGGACAGCACCAAAGGGCAGATGAGCCCTCTGGTCACAGAGGACAAGGCTTACCCCATTCAAAGGAGAGCCAGTTACACAAATGATGAAATAATTTCAGATGGTGATAAGCAACAGACAATCATGTGATAGAGCTATCAAGGGACTATATGGGAAGGGTAGTTTTAGAGATGATGAAGGCCTTATAAGGCCTCCACGTAAGAAATACCATTTCCTTCTAAGAAAGACGAGTGACAAGATTTTATTTACACTTTATAAAGATCACTGTGGTTGCTTTGTGGGAAATCTGCCAAGCTTTAATAAACCTTTGGAATAGATCATTACTGATTAATGGGAGACTGAAAGATACTCCCATTTTTGATGCACATGGACCTCTAGGCACTTTGAAGTTCAAGGAAGAAAATGGACTCAGAGCACAGATGGTGTTTTCATTTCTTCTGATTGTCAGTGGTGTCTTTGAGAGAAGAGGGAGGTTCTAGGAAGTGAATGACCGGATATAGAAATGCGATTTAACAGCTCAATTTAATTTTATGCATGTTGCTTACAGTGATGAGATAACGGGCTCTAGGAAAGTGTGGCAAGAATGCTTTTCACGGATTTAAGAATTTGCTTTTGACTCTGGCAGGATGGAGAGGGCCTCTGTGCACGTGTGGCTGTGGAGCATTACAAGGTCTAATGAAGAACCTAATAATTAGCATAGCAACTTGTGCATAGTAGGGATTCAGTACACATTTGCTGGCTAGATAAAGACTGTGCTTTTTTTTTTTTTTTTTTTTTTTTTTTTTTTTTTAGAGAGAGGGAGCATCTATGCCTGAGCAGGGGAGAAGGGTGGAAGGAGAGGGAGAATCTGAAGCTAGGTCTATGCCCAGCATGGAGCCCGATGCGGGGCTTGATCCCTTGAATGTGGGGTCATGACCTGAGCTGAAATGAAAAGTCTGATACTCAACCTAATGAGTCACCCAGGTGCCCAGATGTGAGACCTTTAAAAAGGGCTGGGGGAGTCCCCAAATGGGATAGGTTCTAGTCAAATATGGCCCCGTTTGATACACTGAGTGTGTGTGTGTGTGTGTGTGTGTGTGTGTGTGTGTGTGTGTGTAGAAACGATAGAAAATTCCAGGCATGCAGAAGACCTCGACAGAAAGCATATGTACACTGGAACCCATCGGCAATAATTGCTCCCTAAATCTGGGTGGGATTAATTTCCTGACCCTTGGCCCTCCCAGTACAGTGCTTGTCTGGGAGTATGGGATCTTGCGATATTTTGCCAGTCTGCATTCCACTGGTCCAGGAAGCTGAGAAGTAGCAGTGAGGATCAGAGACTCTAAGAGAAATAGGGTATCCCGAATGCATTGAGCACTGAGTTATGGAATGACAACATCTAGGGTGTTTTGCCAGGAGGAATGAATGGTCAGTGAGGGGAAGTCCAGGGATCTTTCTTTTTCCTCCTCCGGGCCAAACTTTAGCAAAACCAATTTTTCCTCCAAGGGGTAGGAGCTTCACAGTGGCAGGAGATGCTATCATTTTACCGTATTTCCCAAATTTTCTTGGTTGAACGAGTGTATCTTTTATGTTATTGTGAGGTAGAGAATTGACTGTTGATTTCTACAGATTGAAGAAGAGTCTTCTTGCCATTTACTCCTTTCAGTCAGTATGTATATGTGCAAGTGTCTCAGCTGGGCTCAGGTGATAAAGACCAACATGGAGTGGGAGAGGGGATGTTCTCCCCCCACCCTTCATTTTCCCTCAGGTGCCAGCACTTAGTGGGGAGGGAACAGCAGCAGAGGATAGCTGTCCTTGCAGACCAGTTATTTTGTGTAGGCCATCAACTGGAGTGGCAGCAGCCGAGTGCTGTCTTTAAATAACTGTGGCCAGAAGATTTCCTGAATGAGGGAGGAGTGGAAAACAGGTGAACAGATTTAGTCTTGACCACGCGGCTCAGTGACTCTGTGCTGCGTGGAGGCATTTGAGGGCTGAAATCGGAAGGCAGCACGGAGTGTGAAGGGGGAACGTGGAGAAGCTGGACATGGGACAATGAATAGGGAGCCAGAAGCCTGTGGGGCATGCGTGGGAGTTCGAACAAACAGATGGGGTGCAAGCCCAGCTAGGTAGAGAAGTTGGGTGCGTAGAGACCCAGAGGAGGCCTGAGTGTGTGTGATGCCACCCAGTATTATACTGATGGCTTACGGGCACAGGCGGGGCAAGAATCCTACAGGAAACACATTATATAGGGTGATTTTATTGTATTTTCTGAGCTGCCAGAGAACCCAGTGAAAAGGGACCTCACTGAACAGTTGAGGAAGGGTACAGAGGCGTAGCAACGAGCCCAAGCCGCAATCATTCAATCATCAGTTAATCCATAAGTTAATCATAAGCCGCAATCCATAAGTTAACCAGATGGCTTAGCTCTAAATGTTTATTTTTGAGAAAGCATGAGTGGGGGAGGAGGAGTGGCAGAGAGAGGGGGACACAGCAGCAAGACCAATGTGGGGCTTGAACTCAGGAACCGTGAGATCATGACCTGAGCTGAAATCGGATGCTTAACTGACTGAGCCACCCAGGTGCCCCAGATGCCTTAGTTCTAAGTGACAACTGCTCTGGGAAAATTCTTACTACATAAAGTAGCTTGGTCACCCAGAGGCTCATGAGCACACATCCCAGAACCTTCTCATTTGTGTCAAATATACAACAATTGCCTCACAGGGAAAGCATGTCAGGATTGACCTTAGCAGACCTCAAGACACCCCTCTTGAAGGCATAGAATCCTAGGGTGTTACATAATGGCTCTGTCCTTTTTCCTGTCCACTGTTGTACTTACAGGGTCTTTGCACCGTGTGACTGTTCTTTTCTTAAATGAAACAAAACTAGCAGGAGATTCTCATAGGAAGTAGAAAGCTGTGTTTTAACTGGCCTGAACATTACAAAAAGGTTAATATTGAATAACAGGGAGGTCAAGCGACACAGGGCTTTATTAGTGGGCTCACTGTGGTCAATGATAAGGAGGACAGGCCCTCCTTAGTATGAGGCTGGCTTCCTCATGGTGGCAGGATGGTTGCAGCGGATCCTGCTGTAACATCCAGAATCCTCTTGTGGGATGTCTCTCTTTAGGAGCTGGAAAAATATTTTCCAGACACTCTGCCTAACTATTTGTATCAATCAGCTATTACCACAGTGATGCTAAATAACAAAGTATCCCAAAACACTGTGGTATATCAAAAGTATTTGTGTACTCACAGGTTGACTGACTGTGGTTTGGCTGTAGTAAGCTGGGCAGATCTGCCTCAGTCTGCAGGGCCTGCTGTAAAAAGCTCTAGGCTGTGGGGTTGGTGTCCGTTCTGCTTTACAGGTGTGTGTTTGGGGTGTGGCAGAAGGACAGAAACTAGTAAGGACAGCTCTTCTGATGGCAGGTCAAGTGAGAGCAAGAGCTGAGTCATACTGTGCAAGCACATTTAAATCCTGTGACTTACCTTCTACTGGCCAAAGAGAAAATAAATGGCCAAGCCCAACACAAATGGGATGGAGAAGTAAACTCTACTCCCAGTGGAGGAGTTGGGTACTGAGTATTTACTGAACAAAGATCCGTACTATCACGCTTCTTCCTCCCAAAGTTTTGTCTCATGTGACCTAAGCCAGAATTTCTAATTACTAAACTGATTGCTGCAAAGGGGAATGAATATTACCAATAACGCTTAAACTAACACCAGGTGTTGGGTCTGTTGATGTCAGTCCTGACATTCTTTTCCTGGGAGGCAATTGTTGTGTATTTGACACAAACATCTGCATTACCTTTAAATCTCACGGTGACTTAATGAGGTGGCTGCTGTTCAAGGACATTGAGGCTCAATGAAATAAGTTTTCAAGGTTATAAAACTAGTTAGGGGTAGAGCTGGGATTCAAACACAGGTGCATCTCGACTCCACAATTATTCTCTTAAGTGCTATGCAATTTTGTTAGATTTATAAATAGTGTAGTGAAAGAGTGGTGTAGAGGTAGAAGAAATGTTCTTATTTAGATACTGAAGATCATAAAGCTTAGTGCTACTGTATTCTTTTTCACAGCATGGATATATATAGTAGAGGACTTTAAGTGAAAAAAAAAACAACGTCAAAAGTATTTTTATGGAGTAGTTAATTGTTTTATGGGGCAAGCTCATAAAAATCACAGACCACAAAACATAATTACAAAATGCACTTGACATCAATTATAGGAAGCATTGATTTCATTAACTCACAGCTTGTCCAGGGGCTATAAATTACGGGAAATGGGGAATACGCATGCATATCTCCTTTTGGAATGGCCAATTCTGTACCACGCACTACTCAGCAATCATGGGGCTGGTGTTGAGCATGGGGTCCACCACATCCCATGCCACTCCCTTTATGACCCAGAGAAGCATCTTTTTTCCCTCAGAACTCATTCTTCAAAGGACCACACACCTCTTGAGCTGTCCCAGCTTTTGTCTTACAGGACCTGTATTTCCTAGAACTTCCTGGTTCCCACAGTGTCTGTCAGGAATCCATGGGGATTCCCAGGGTTAAACAAACAAACCTGCGTCCCTAGTAATATGGAGATTGTATTTGACTTTTGCATGTTTATGAGTAAACACTGGAGTTTTTAGGGGTTACCCAGGTGTGATGTCACAACAGGTTAGATGCAGAAGCAGATGAGAAGCCAGCTGACTTGTATTAAGCCAGACCTTAACAAGACAATGTGAATGGCAATCTTCTAATTTTTTTGGAGAAAATATACTTTCAAGAAATACATTTTATTTATGTTAATATGTGATAGATTTATTTTAGTATGGGCTTATAAATATTTTAAAATTTTGTTTCAATTGCTAATAAGATAAATATCGATAGATGTTAACCTATACCCCCACAAGAAAAAGCTCTTTGAGTCCACCAATAAGTGTAAAGAGATTGAGACCAAAAAGTTTGAGAACCACTGCTGTTTGGTGTTGCTCGTCTTTGTTTGAGAAGCTGGGAAGCCAGGAGGCAAATTTGCAATCCACCTTGCACATTGAACTGAGATCATGAGACATAAAACTCATAGACCAGTATTTCTTCATGCTTTATCATATGTTTTGCTCTTACTTGACCCCTAAATGCTTTCATTGCTTATTTTCCATACTGCTCTATTTAAAAATGTTTCATCATAAGATTCAGATAGGTTATTATAGGCTGTCAGAAAGGAAACAGTTGGTACAGAGGATAGGTTGGTCTCTGAGAGCAGGGCATAGGAATGCACTATTGTAGACTTCCTTATAGATGTGCCCTCAGATTGGGATGCTGCTTCTTTGAGGCTGCAGACAGGAGCTTCATGGGTATAGTGGAAATCATTGTCACCGTCTAAATGGATGGTACTTTTGTTCTGGAGTCGATTCACTTTCTGTTCTCTAAATTATGCATATCCTTTTAAGACACAGCTTCTCCTTCCCTCCGCATTTCTCCTTCCCCAGCCCAGCTGAGATTTTCCCTCTTTCCTTTCTTCTACTTTGCATTTATGTTCTCCCTGACCTATTCTTAAAACATATTTTCTAATGCATTTCTTGAGTTCAGAATAAAAGGCTAGTACTTTCAGCATTACTTCATCTTCATTATTAGCCTCTTATAACTCTCTCTGATTTAAGGTTATTGTAGAATACTTGAGCTCTCCGCTAATGTACATTACATTGGCACTGTAATCAGTGCACATTTCAAGGGCTTCAGTCAACAATAGTACCCAAAGCTTTGAATTCAAAAATGTATAATTATTTTTGCAGATTGAGAGTGGGATAAGATTGGTCTAAAGCACGCAATAGGGCATACCCTTCAACTGTAGCATTTGTATGTGATGCACAGATGATTGATATTGGGCATTCGTTAATTATTATCATAGTTACAATAAATGTGCTAGTATTTTCTTTTTGATTAAACTTGGGAATAATTTCTCCCTCTCTCCTAGTTGAACTCCATTGTAAACCTTCAAAGGGGGAAATAAAACTAGAGTAATGTTTGACCATTATGACATTATCTCCAGTGAATGGGTAGTCCCTGGGAAGATTTTCTGATCTCTTGGTAGGGGGGTGGGAGCTAGATTGAGTTAAATTCAGAGGAGCTGAGGATGAGGGAGAATAGAGTTAGCTTGAGGGTGCTTTACTACAGTACAGATGAGTTTGTTTTCCAAATGATGAGTGTCTCTCATTTCTCTAAACCTGTCTTGATGGTATATAGATCATATGAATACTGATGTTTTGACCACAAAACTCAATGACATGGACCAACCACACTGAATCACAACAGAGACTGCTCACAAAGAGGTCTTGTTTCCATTATCCATGTAACAAGTCACATCGTCATGAAAACAAGGGCCGTGGAAGGAAGAGGAGGGGGGAGGGAGGGACAGTGCTTTCCCACACATAACAGAATAACTGCATTATAGTGAGTTTACTAACCATAGTTATTAAGTATATCTTAGAAAATGATTCATTGACTTCCAAAGAGCTATCAGAGAAGTGCTTTCAGTCAGAGTATACTTAGGGTATGGAGGAAAATGCCAAAAATTTGAGTCTGGTTTTTAAGATCCTTTGTCCCCAACTTTCTGATCAATAATCTCATGCTACCCCTGTGTGCATTCCCTTCTGTGACTTGCTTTGTGTCTTTCTGTGTGAAAAGACTTAGTCTTCTTTCTCCCCCTTAATGTAGAGTGGTGTAGTGGCTAAGAACTCAGGTCCCAGAGTCAGGTTATCTCTGGGGTTGAATCCACTTGCTGGACACTTCTTAGATATGTGACCTTGTTGCATGACCAAGCTCATCACTAATAATGGAAAATAAAGGGACAGACTTCATGGGATTTTTATCAGGATCAAATGACATTTGTACATACGTATTTAGCATCATGCCTGATATGGTCTAGGCCATGGTCTAGGCCAAAGGGCACCCAGTACATGAAAAACCATCTTTCTCTTTTAAGAACTTAATTGAATTAGAATTTCTTCAGGAACTGCCAGATAAATTTTCCATCCTCAATTCTCATAGGGCACTTCTTGTTTTCTCACAGTTTTGCTTGAGTCAGACTGACTTATGTGCCTGCCCATCTCATACGTTGGAGGGCGGGCTTTGAAGGCTGAATGTATGTCACTCACTGGAAGATTCTTCCGTGACACCCAGCACCGTGCCTTGTCCATGGGGATGACAGTAACCTCACACGCTCCATGTTGTTTGCCAGCTTTGCTACTTGTGCATAAAGTGCAATTCCTGCCCTCAAGAAACTTGCCATCCATTTGGGGAGATAAAGCTGAAACACATCTAACGCTTGAGAGATGGGGAAATTCCATGAAAACCTGTGCTGTCAAGAAATGCTTTCTGGGGGCGCCTGGGTGGCGCAGTCGCTTAAGCGTCCGACTTCAGCCAGGTCACGATCTCGCGGTCCGTGAGTTCGAGCCCCGCGTTGGGCTCTGGGCTGATGGCTCAGAGCCTGGAGCCTACTTCCGATTCTGTGTCTCCCTCTCTCTCTGCCCCTCCCCCGTTCATGCTCTGTCTCTCTCTGTCCCAAAAATAAATAAACGTTGAAAAAAAAAATTAAAAAAAAAAAAAAAGAAATGCTTTCTGGAGGAGGGAGAGCTTTTGAAGGGTCTGGATGGACTTAGGAGTTTGGTTTGCATAGAGAGGAGTGTTTCTAAATGAACGTGAACGATGTCAGTTAGGGTCTCTAAGTGCAGATGAAATTTACATACAGTAAAACACACAAGTCTTAGGAGGAATGTATGTACTTGTGTAACTACCATCATTATAAAAATAAAGGCAATCTCTGTGCTCTCAGAAAGTTTCCTTTTGCCCATTCCAGTCTTCCCCTGCTCTCGCAGCACTCAGTTTTCTGGTTTCCATTGCATAGTTTAGTTCTGATTCTAGAAGTTAATGTAAATGGGATTATGTAGTACGTGTTCCTTTGAATCTAGTTTCTTCATAATGTTTTTGAGACTTGCCCACATTGTCAGTAATTCATTCTTTTTTACCATTCACTTGTATTGCACTGTGAGAATCTGACCTGATTTGTTTACCTGTGTTTTGGTCGATGGACATTTGGATCACTTCCGCTTTTCAGCTGTTATGAGTTATGAATAATAAACATTCTGTATTGAGTTTTTTATGGACATATATTTTCTTATTCTTAGGTAAATACCTAGGTAAGGAGTTGCGGGTTTATAGATTAGGTGTGTATTTAACTTCATGATAAACTGTTGAATTGTGCAACCACTTGAGAAAAAGTTTTAACACTCCCACCAGAAAATTAAGAGAAGATGTAATCATTTCTAATTAGGCCCATATTTATCATTCTTGGTGCTCTTTATTCATTCCTATAGATCTGGGTTTCCATTTGCTTTCATTTCTCTTCAGCCCAAAGAATTTTCTTTAGCATTTCTTATAATTTCTTATTTTGTGTTTTCAGTATCATGCAGATCAGGAAATATGAAGAATATTTTCACTTGATCTAGAATTCTAAGCTGATAGATTACCACACCCCCTACCTCCCATTTTGCAGTTAAAATATCATTCTATTGTCTTCTGGTCTCTTCCTGATAAGAGCTCAATTTTCATTTTTAAGAAAAGGTTATTTATTTATTTTGATAGTGTGTGTACATGAGCAAGGGAAGGGTAGAGGGAGAGTGAGAATCCCAGCAGGCTCCCCTGACAGCCCAGAGCCTGAGGAGTCAGTTGCCTAACTGACTAAGCCACCCAGGTGCCTATCAATTTTCTTTTTTCTTTTTTTCTTTTTGGCATTTATTATTATTAGAGACAGAGTGCTAGCAGGGGAGGGGCAGAGAGAGGGGGAGACATAGAATCTGAAGCAGGCTCAGGCTCTGAGCTGTCAGCCTGGAGCCCACTGTGGGGCTCGAACTCACAGACTGTGAGATCATGACCTGAGCTGAAGTTGGATGCTCAACCGACTGAGTTACCCAGGCACCCCATCATTTTTCAATTTTATTGTTGTTTTTTTTTTGCATCCGACCCCAGCCAATATGTCTTTTTCCCCCTCTGTGAATGCTGTTAGGATTTTCAACAATTTAAATACCCTGTTTCTGGAAGTTTTGTTTTCTTTTTATTGCTTATAATTCAGTGAAGTCTTAGGAAAGTAAATTTTTTTTAACCATATTTTGGAAACTTTTAGTGATTATTTCTTCAAATATTTTTTTCTTCCACGTTTTATTTTTCTTGTACCTCTGGGGCCCCAATGTATCATAGAGCTTAGTATTGCCCCACAGGTTACTGAGAATCTCTTTGTCTTTTGAATCTTTATTCTCTTTGTTATTCATATTGAATCATTTATTATGATTCATGTTCACTGACTCTTTTATAGTCTGTTAAACACTTTCAGTGAATTACAAAATTCTAGCTATTTCCCTTTTTAGTTCTAGTGTTTCCCTTTGGTTCTTCTTTTAAATTTTTTTATTTCTCTCTTCATGTTCTTTATCTGTTACAGTCATTCTGACAAATTTTTCCTTTAACTCTTTGAATGTACTTAAAATAGGTGCTTCAATGACCTCCTTTGCTAATTCAAAACTTCAGGTCATTTTAGGATTAAATTCTATCAACTGTCTTTTCTTTTGATGGTCACATTTTCCTGTTTGTTTTCATGTCTACTGTTTACTATATACTGGATATTAGAAATAATCCATTATAAAATTTCTGGGTTCTTTTATCTTCCACTGAAGACTGTTGATTTCTGTTCTCCCAGCCAGTTAAGTTACTGACTGATCCCTTTGAACTTATGGAGCCTTGGTTTTATTAAGGTATGTCTGCTTAATTTTGCCCTTAGGATTAACAGGATGAAGCCTTTAATTCAGAGACATACATTTTATTTTTTTAATTAATTTTTTTTTCTTTTAGAGAGCACACAAGCTGGGGGGGGTGGGGGAGAGAGAGAGAGAGAGAGAGAAAGAGAGAGAGAGAGAGAGAGAGGGAGAGGGAGGGAGGGAGGGAGAATATCTTAAGCAGACTCCATGGTCAGCACAGAGTCTGACACGGGGCTCAATCCCATGACCCTCGGATCATGACCTGAGCAGAAATCAAGAGTTAAATGCTCAACCAACTGAACCACCCAGGTGCCCCAGAGACATACACTTTAATCCTAAATATGTCCAACTGCATTTTCAGTGGAAAGCCCAAGGTGTATGGCAAAACTCCCTAACTTGGAAACACTTAAACTTCAAAGTCTTCTTACTCTACATTAGATGGCACCAAATATTTCTGCTCATTTCTCCTAGACTGGAAGCTACTGCTTTCTGCTGGGTTCCTTTAGTCTTCCTTGAGCAATTGTAGCATAAACCTCAGCCAAAGATTTTTTTTTATATATATAATTTATTGTCAAATTGGTTTTCATACAACACCTAATGCTCATCCCAACAGGTGCCCTCCTCCATGCCCATCACCCACTTTCCCCTCCCTCCCACCCCCCATCAACCCTCAGTTTGTTCTCAGTATTTAAGGGTCTCTTATGGTTTGCCTTCTTCCCTCTCTGTAGCTCTTCCCCCCCCCCCCCCCCTTTCCCTGCCCCCTGGTCTTCTGTTAAGTTTCTCAGGATCCACATATGAGTGAAAACATATGCTATCTGTCTTTCTCTGTCTGACTTGTTTCCCTTAGGGTAATACCCTCCAGTTCCATCCATGTTACTACAAATGGCCAGATTTCATTCTTTCTCATTGCCAGCTAGTATTCCATTGTATATATAAACCACATATTCTTTATCCATTTGTCAGTTGATGGACATTTAGGCTCTTTCCATAATTTGGCTATTGTTGAAAGTGCTGGTATAAACAGTGGGGTACATGTGTCCCTATGCATCCTGTATCCCTTGGGTATATTCTTAGCAGTGCTATTGCTGGGTCATAAGGTAGGTTTATTTTTAATTAAAAAAATTTTTTTTAAATGTTTGTTTATTTTTGAGAGAAAGAGAGCATGAGCAGAGGAGGGGTAGAGAGAGGGAGACAAAGAATCCAAAGCAGGCTCCAGGCTCTGAGCTGTCAGCACAGAGCCTGACACGGTGCTTGAACACACAAACTGTGTGATCATGACCTGAGCCGAAGTCGGACGCTCAACCGACTGAGCCACCCAGGTGCCCCTATTTTTAGTTTTTTGAGGTACCTTCACACTGTTTTCCAGAGCGTCAACCAAAGATTTGAGGGAGTTTATGTATCAGATTTGGGGGTTCCTTGTTTTGGCTCTTTCATTTCTGGATTTTCTTTATTAATATTCACCCACTCTGGAGGTCCTGAACTTTGTCCCTAGACACTTCAAGGCCACAAGACTTCAGTTCTGCTTGAATTTTAGCTGCCCAGCAACCCTTGGACTGGGGAGTTTGATGAACTCTGGATAAGTGATCTTATCCAGTCCAATTCTCTATTTTTCAGGTGTTTACTAGTTTCCAATTTATACGTACTTCTGGTTATTCTCCAGGGCCTTCAAATAGTCTTATATTTCTTTTATTTCTTTCTCTCTCTCTCTCTCTTTTAAGAGAGAGAGTGTGCAAGTGGGGGAGAGGGGCAGAAGAAAGAGAGAAAATCCTAAGCAGTCTCCATGCTCAGCACAGAGCCCAGTGCAGGGCTAGGTCCCACAACCCTGGGATTATGACCTGAGCTGAAATCAAGAGTTGGGCCTTCAACTGACTGAGTCGCTCAAGCCCAGTATTTTATTTCTTAAAATTTTGCCCAAGGATTATAATTCTTAGCTGTGGGAGATTTATTCTGACACAAGCTACTCCTCCCTGACTGAAGCTGCCATGTCTCTGTGTTTCCCAGTAAGGAGTCCTGACTAGAGAGGAGCTTTGTGTGGAGAAAAATTGGTTTGGTTATGGCGGGCTAGAGCATATAAGGCCTTAAAGGCCAGGCAATGGATATTTTACATGATGGAGTAGACGATAGGGAAAGGGTCATGTCTGAATTATAGATAGCTTTTGTTTTTAAATATTAGAATGATGCTGACATTTATTATAATTCATGGAGAGACTTGACATGTATTCAAATGAATTGGTATGGTATTTCCATCATTTACATGAAGCAAATGTCAGAACAGAAGACCCTCAATTTATCCTTGTAATTATAAGTCCTTCCCTCCCCCTTTTCTCCCTGTTGTCTTTCCCCCTTTCCCTCCCCCCTTTCTTCTTCTTCCTTGTCTTCTCTCCCTCCCTTTCTCATCCTCTTTATTTTCAAGTTTGTGACTAACATACGAAGAAGAATATCAGAGCTATTCAAAATGTGACAAGAATTCAAATTTAGTCTTCAAAACGAGTCCACAATTTTTTACTTAGTAGCATTTATTTTGTTAACTTTACCATTCCCAGTGCTTCGTGAAATGCCTTGTACTGGTAGAAAGAGGAAAAATTAAAATATTAAAACCAGAGAAATCATTAAATTGTAATGTATCAATTCAAAAAACACTGTGAAGTGTCTACAATTATAATTGGTAATTCTATGTAACAACTTGGAAGAGTGGTTTTGATCAAAGCATGATAGAAAATTATATGTATACTGTAATGCAGACTGGAAATGTTATGCACATGACAAAGACTGAAAAGGAATACACAAAATGTTAATAGATGTGTGATGATAGGATTAGGAATGTTTATTTCCCAAACATTTTCAAAAGAGGGAAAAATGACTTTGAAATTCCTTTTTTGTTAGAGGAACTTCAATAGGAACATATAGGCGCTATATTTGGGGTTCTCCATTTAAACATCAAGGACTTGGAGTTTAAATATTTCAGAATTAAGCAAGGTTACACCCTTTAACCTGTAATTAAAGAAAAATCTATTAGCCAGGGTCTCCTGGTGACGACTTCATTTCCCCATGTGGTAGAAAGCTCGTACCTCTCCCTGGCTAACACATGGGGTGTAATTCTGGGTATTAACTGACTTAGTGATGCTGGGCATGCAGGAGCCAGACAAGCATCATGGTAACTGGTGAAGCCTGAATCCTTCTGTGGTTTCAGATGGATAATCACAAGATGCCAAGGGCACACAATGAGAAGAAGTGATGTAACCTCAGGCCCGAGGGTGAGGTTGGCGTCTGCTAGCTGATGTATTCCCCCAATCCTGGCGGTGTTCCTCTGCACTCTTGTGCCTGTGATGTGGTGCTGGCTGGAGGAGGAGATAAGAAGACTGGTAAGCTGTCCTGAGGGCTGCCTCTGGTGTCTCTAATTTCTGGTAAAAAAAAATGTTGCTGTTGGTGGAGGGTGTGTGGCATTGTAATGCTCACAACTAGTCTAGGATAATAGCAGAGATGCTGTTAGTTGTGACAGCAGGCACAAACTGGGATGTACCAGGAAAACTGAAGCATACAGTGGATCCATCTGCAACCCATGTGGCTTTTTGGTTGCGTTCGAACAACATCTTCCAGCGTGGTTTCTGTCTTCCTGTGACGTAAGGTCACAGGCCATCCCCCAAGCCACCAATCTAAGGAATCTTTCCACAGGAAGAACAAATGGCACTTCCTTGCTCTGGCTTTCCTCTGAATCACTGAGGGTTTTGAGCTGGCACTGGAATGATATACCTCTTTTGTGCAGAAATGTCTGGCAAAAGAATGTAGCATGGATTTAGAAGGGCAAGAGCTGTGAGTGGGGATGGTCAACAAAAAGGTTGTTATACTGACTCGGCTATTTTGTGTAGGAGATAAAAAGCTCAGGTTACTACCACATCTTCTGGAAGTAAGGCAATATATTGATGATAGTTCCCTTGCTCTTCCATTGCCCCACACCCACTAATTTATAAACCTGTGTGCTTCTCAAACAACACTTTTATTTAATAGCAGAGATTCATGGAGGACAAATCATTGTTTGCTTTCTTAACCATTTAGAACCATTGTTTTTCCAATGTGATGTGCTTGCCTTTGACAGCTTGAGTAAGTTTTCTGAGTGACCAGAGAGCTGGAATTGTGTAGGTTTATTGCTAAGAGCCTGACCATGTCACTGCTTTCACTTCTGGTGTGAAGTGATAATTGAGTTTTAAGTGCTAATAAAATGCAGAGTAGGTATTTGTGTTTTATTTAAGGTGTTCTTTTTATTATATAAATTTGGGTAAATGTTTTCATGGTTGTTTTTGTAGGTAGGTGTTCAGGGCAATCATTTTTCATGATGATATAGGTCAATAAATATTGTTCTAGTAAGGAAACCAGAGCCTACAGCCTCTCAAATGGGAGACAACCAAAGGTCTTCATCATTACTATTGTTTTGTGTGAATCTATTTGTAGTGCATCTACCGAGGTTCATGGAATATTTATGTCCACCATATTATTGAACTAGCAAATATGTTAACAAACCTTTTGTACTTTTGTAGCATTTGTTGGAGGCCTATGTTGTATTCTGACTTTATCTCTTGTTAGCTGTGTGATTTTGGTCATAACTTGGCCTCTTGGAGACTTAATTTTACCATTACCAGTAAAATGAAGGAATTGACTATAAATGACCCATCAGGCTACTTTATGTTCTAAAATTCTGTCACTTTCTTACTTGATTTGGGGATCATCCAAACAGATGTGACAATAGAAGCCACTGGCCTTGATGAGCAGCTACAGGAGAATGAGAAGGAGCTATCAGATAAATCATGATACGTCTATTGTGACCATATCGTTTGACCCCAAATTCAGGGTCCAGAAACTAACAGGTACTAGCACTCTTAAGCAATGATGGGAGCAAGCATTTTCAGAAATCCTAGTTCTCCTGGAAAATATGAACATAGGATTACTAAAGACAAGGACAGGCCACTCAACTGGGCATTGGAAAAAATAGGCTGTGGTCCCCGATCTGTCACATTAACCCCCAGAGCTTCAGAGTTCTCATTTGAAATAGAAGGAAATGAAACAGATGGCTATCACTCTCCTTTCCTTTCCCCAAAACACTGATTCTAAACTTTTCTGGAATAATAGAGTTTTATTTAGTTGTTTAAATCCCTATGCTGTCCAAGAGAGGTTGTGGTCAGGGTCAGAAATGGCAGTGAGGAAGAGATCATGTCCAGATAGAAACACACTGACTTTTTTCCCTCTTATTGCCTGAGTTAGCTGAGAGGTTGACTAAATGAAGAAAAACATGCTATTATTGATGCGTTGTTATATCATTGATGCGTTGATGGTTTTGGAAATGCATCCCAGATTTAGGGTATCATCTGCTGTCTTGCTAATAACAGACAAGTGCCATACAAGTACTAGGTTCACTAGAGGAAATGTGAAAGAAGCATGGGTAGAACCCTTACAGTCATCTCAAGTGATCTGAGAATAATATAGAACGACTCCAGGGAAGTATTAACGTCAGTACTCACCTAGTGCTTTGGTCAAGTTAAGCCCCTCACTTTCTACTGCACAGATCATGTCTCTTCCCACCACCCATCCACCTCTACCCTCTGTCAAGCCCTTATTTGCTCTAAGATCCTTCACTATTTGTATCAAGTTTGTGCCTTTGTCCTAATGCAGTGAATGACCTGATTGCCCCCTTGCCTCCCAGGATGGGAACAGAAATTAGAAAAGGACAGATGTCGATTCTCTTTGTTCTTTCTAGTTATGGTCTAGAAAGTTACTTTGAATGTTAAATTAGCAAATGCTGAACTTGCTTCTAAGGGAAATACAAAGTTGGGTTCTTGTGAGCCTCTGTTTCACTTTTTTTTTTTTTGTGAATTGATCAATTCATTGGTTTGGTTTGGGTTTCTGTTAATTTGTTAACATTGAAACTCATGACCAACAGCACCCATAACTCATGCCTGAACAAAGCCTATCTTATGTATGTGTCTTCTCTGCAAGGCACATCACTGCCTTCTTGCACTTAGGAACACTAGAAAGCACTCCAGCACTCTCCTTGGGGCCATTTTATTTACTTATTTTTTTTTAATTGAAGTGTATTTACTATACAAATATTATCTTTCAGGTGTACAACATAGTGACTGAACGCTTATGTGTCACCATGATAAATCTAACCACCATCTGTCACCATACGAAGTTTCTACGTGTCACATTGTTACATATTATATTGTGTCCGTGTGTCTTATATATTTTATAACTGCAAGTTTGTGGCTGTTGATCCCCTTCCTTTATTTTGCCCATCTCCTGCCCACTCTGGCAACCACCAGATCGTCTGTATCTGAGTTTGTTTTGTTTTGTTTTTTTTGTATTTAGATTCCATACAGAAGTGAAATCATACTGTATTTGCTTTCCTCTCACTTATTTCACTTAGCACAATCCCCCCTAGATCCCTAGATATTGTTGCAGATAGCAAGATTTTCTTCTTTTTTAATGACTGAGTAATATTCCATTGTATATACAATATCTGTAGAACATATATTCCACATGTTCATTATTCATTCATCTGTGGTTGGACAGATTGTTTTCTTACCTTGGTTATTGTAAATGCTGCAGTGAACATAGGGGCATGTATATCTTTTTGAATTCGTATTTTCCTTTTCCTTGGATAAATACCCAGACACGGAATTGCTGGGTAGTATGATAGTTGAATTTTTTATTTTCTGAGGACCTTCCACATGGGTTTCCATAATGGCTGCATCATTTTGCATTTTCACCCACATTGCATAAGCACGGTTCCCTTCTCTCTACATCCTTGCCAACTTTTTATTATCTTTTTTGATAATAGCCTTTCTGACAAGAAAGGTGATACCTCATTGTGATTTCAGTGTATTTCCCTCATGATTAATAATTCTGAGTATTTTTTCATGTGTCCACCAGCTTCTTCTTCGGAGAATTGTTGATTCAGGTCCTCTGCTTCTCTTCTTTCTCTTCTTCTTTTATTTTCTCTTCTCTTCTCTACAGAGTGTGTATGCACAGGGGAGGGGCAGAGAGAGGGTGAGAGAATCTTAAGTGGGCTCTACACCCAGTGTAGAGCCTGATGTGGGGTCCCATCTAACGACCATGAGATCATGACCTGAGAGGGAATCAAGAGTTGGATGCTCAAATGACTGAGCTACCCAGGCACCCCTCTGCTCATTTTTAATTGCTTTGCCTGTTTGATATTGAGTTGTGTGAGCTCTTTATGTATTTTGGATATTAACTCCTTATCAGTTATACCATTTGCAAATATCTTCTCCCATTTAGAAGGTTGTCTTTTCGTTTTGTTGATGGTTTCCTTTGCTATGCAAAAGCTTTTTAGTTTTAGTCTCATTTGTTTATTTTTGCTTTTGTTGCCCTTGCCTCAGAAGACAGATCGAAAAAATTACTACTCACATCAGCGTCCGGTAACTTATGTTTCCTTCTAGGAATTTTATGGTTTCTGGTCTTATATTTAAGTCCTTTATTCATTGTGAGTTAATTCTTGTGAGGTAATTCTTTTTTTTTTTTTTTTTAACGTTTATTTATTTTTGGGACAGAGAGAGACAGAGCATGAACGGGGGAGGGGCAGAGAGAGAGGGAGACACAGAATCGGAAACAGGCTCCAGGCTCCGAGCCATCAGCCCAGAGCCTGACGTGGGGCTCGAACTCACGGACCACGAGATCGTGACCTGGCTGAAGTCGGACAGCTTAACTGACTGCGCCACCCAGGCGCCCCCCTTGTGAGGTAATTCTTGTGTAAGAAGGTGGTCCAGTTTCATTCTTTGGCATGTTGCTGTCCAGTTATCCCAGAACCATTTGTGGAAAAGACTGTCTTTTACCTGGGGACCATTTTAAGCAATGAAATTATAAAAAAAAAAAAAAAACCCACAAAAATGTGAAAGAGATTACACCAAATAGACCGTGAAAAGGACATTTGTTTATAGTCTTAGAGCTGAAACAAGAAGGTAGGGTGTCACCTTGTTCAGCTCAGCTGGGAATGTGTGCACTGGGAGACTCCAATGTTTCTCCACTCTGCGTACATCTGTGGATAACCACAGAAGCGCCACCAGCCTTGATTTGTTGATTGCAAACAAATTTTAGTGAGTAGGTGAATTTGTAAATATGGAATCCACAAATGAAAAGAAGTACAGTACTAATTAAGGATTTTAGAGACATGACACTGAAATTTACCCTTAATTAGGTATTCAATGTTGCTTCCGGAGGATTAAAACAAACCAACATTCATATCTACCAAATACCAGACACCATGCTGGACACTTCCATGTCGTAATGGCTTTTCCTTTTATATGTCAGTCCTTGCAATGAAGGAAATGGAAATTCCAATGAAACAGGCTGAATTCGCACAACAAATACATGTCCTAGGTGTAAGTGTTTACGGCTCCAAAGCCCCTTCCTCGCGGGATGGCTATTCTGGTTGTTACTGTCACTTACTTGGGTTTGTTGGGGATGGAGGAGATGGTAGAATAAGCCACATTGTCAAGGTCCTGAGTCTGCAGACTGCTAGGAGCAAGCGAGTTAAGGAGCGCACCGCTGTGATAAAATGACAAGCAGGGTGGCTGATGCCTAGCTGGGAACCAGGAGGACCTTGCCTCGGGCACCGCTGAGAAGACAGGGAAGAATAGCTGGAATCCTGACCTTTGGCAGCCCAAGGAGGGCATCACGATGGAGTACCTTCTCTGTACTTTCTTCCTGCTGTATTTCTTTTCTCTCTCTTGGGGGTAGATTCCGGGTCCTCTGATTCCCACTGGGCATGGAGACCTGGGGCAAGAGCCGTGGTTGTGTGTACCACATTCTGTGTCTCTAACACGGTGGGTCTTAACCAACAGCTAAAGTTGGGAGTCGCCTGTCAGGTTTTTGCAGCCTTTGTGATACCTTGGGCGGTGGGTGTCACGCACGCAGTGGAGACTGTACTTAGTGAAACCAAGGTTGATTGCTTTAGTTTCCTGCTGGAGGTTTCGTGACTGGGAAACAGGCGTGATTTGATTAGATCATTGATTTTCCGTAGTGGGGACGTGTCGTCTTTTGCCACCTCCTGGCAGCCTGCCTCCTTCAGCCTCCTTGCGTTTGTCCGTGTGTGTTTTTCTCTTTGTGCCTCTCCGCCTCCTTCCTCTTGCCAGTGTTGATTGCGTCTCCCTGAAACATCAAGTCCTTCTGTCAGCTGATACTGTCCTTGAACTGAACAAAACCCTCACAAGCAGGCCAGCAGTTGAGTCACTTACCTCTGTCTCCAGAGGAGTTTATCTCCCTTGACAAGGGTTTGTCTGGTTTTAGTGGCACAGTTAGTGACAGCCCATGCATGTAGCAGCATGTGACCCGGCTCCTTGCCTCAAACTGTGTAGTCGTCAGAACTGTCACACAGTCAGAACAAGTTAATTCCGCGCCGGCAGAAGGGCAGGCTGTAATAATCCTGGGCCTCTGGAGAGGGTGCTGTCAGGCGGTGTGTGAGCTGCAGCCACCCGGAGGCTCTCCTCTGTGGGCAAGGATGCCTGCTGACAGGCAGCGTGTTATGCCCAGGGATCCGGATGGGTGCAAGCTTACTGATTTTCTGTCGGTTCCGTGGTGCTCCCGGTCCTGCCAGCTGTAATCTGGGAATGACAGTTTCAACAGGCACCATTTGAAGCTTTGAAAAACCTGTCTTTTTTCTGGCAGAGGCAGAAAATTGCTGTTGACCCTTTCCCTATTTTAGTTCTTCGTATTTTTTTTTTTTTCTATCACGGCAAATGAGACTTATGATTGGGTAGCAGTGTATTTGTGGGTTTCCCAGGAGACGGTTGCTGATGAGCTGCTGGTCTCATTAAGGTGCATTTTTTCTCCCTATGTTCTTTAAGATATCTTTGGTTTCTGATCCTGGGGGTCAGGTCTGTGTTTCTTGGAGATGAGAGAACTGAGAGTTCACCCAGTGTTTGAAGACAGAACAATGTAGCCATGTGTGGGGTATTTCTCTGCGGCAGAAGTTTGGGGATATATAGGGGAAATGCCGACAAATATCCAGAGATCCACAGTGGGGACTCTAGAAGTTCATGGTCACTCAAGAATGAAACACAGACATTCAATTAGCCAGAGTGGAGAGGTCCAGATTCCCACTGAAGGCAGAAGTCATGGTTACCTCTCATATGAGGGACTGATGACTGAGGGGCTTTTTTTTTTTTTTCTTGTTCTTCTAGACAGACAAGAAGATCGAGGAGAAACACAGAGGATTTTGCTTGTAATTAAATAGTTATGAAAACAAAAGATCATTTTCGCCTAATGGTGTATATGATACCTGCGGATGTGTTATTTACATTAGTATATTTGAGTCTTTTGAATGGCTATAATGTTTCCTGAAGTAATTTTAGGAATTGATAATCAAAGAGCAGTCTTTTTCAGAAATGAAGACGTGTTGCCGGATTTACAGACTCAACCCAGTGCCTAAGTCGATCAGCTCAGGACATATCTGTGAAAGGCCACAGAAGTCTCTCTGGTTGGTGTAGTGAAACTGGTGTGAGATATGCTATATCTTGTGTTTCTCTAGTTCTTTTCTAAAAGGGAAGACCCCACAGAGAGATATTCTAAAAGAAATTCACAGCGTAATCCTTACTGATAACCAAAGAGGATGCAAAGTGAAAGGTAGCTAAGGAAGCCGATGTGGTTGATGGAGCTGTTTTCCTAAAAAAGCAAATCTAATCATGTCACATTATTGTAATATCCCAAGAATTTGCATGTGCTGTTCTCACTTCTATGTCTTTCACACATTCTTTGTGTGTCAAACTTTACTCATCTTAAAACAATTGTCTTTAAGTGTTTGTTTATTTTTAAGAGAGAATGCTAGCGATAGAGAGAAGGGGATAGAGAATGTGAAGCAGGCTTCAGGCTCTGAGCTTTCAGCACGGAGCCTGATGCGGGGCTCAAAGCCACCAATAGAGAGATCATGACCCAAGCCGAAGTTGGACCCTCAACCAACTGAGCCTCCCAGGCGCCCCAAACTTTACTCATCTTTTAAGATTCAGATCACAAGTCTTAAATGAGTCCTTCTTATATGCAACATTCCCCACGTCCCTAAGAGTGTTCATAGGACTTCTGAAACGTGTGTTTATAGAACATGAGTGTATGTATTAGGCAACACTTAAATGTGTCTCCTTAGATGTCTACCGTTTCTACTAGTCTATGACTCACTGAGGCTAGAAGCCATCTATTATTTGCCGCCTTATCTGCAGTGACTAGAAAATGTCTAGGGACACCTGGGTGGCTCAGCTGGTTAGGCTTCCAACTCTTGATTTTGGCTTATGTCATGATCTCACCGTTCTTGAGATCAAGCTCCGTATCTGGGCTGTCTGTGCGGAGCCTGCTAGGGATTCTCTCTCTTCCTCTCCCCAGATGCTTACTCAGTGGTTAAAGACTGAATGAAGGGTACTCTGTTGAGCTCTGGTGTGAGAAAAAAAAGTTAGATGAAAGGTGAAATTTTAATCAGATGGATTTAAAAGAGTTGATATTTGTAATAAAATGCCTATTTGTAATAACACGTACCCTTAAGAACGCTATTAACAATGAGTTCAGACATTTGAAGAATGCAATAGACAATTAAAAAATTAAAAGGACTTGAAACAGCTATGATTAAAATAATGATTTGTGCAGGTGGCAAAATGTTAACACATGGAGGGGAGCTAGTGGAATTACCAGAACCTTGCTTCTGTGATCTCTGTCAGGGATCATGATCTACAAAGACCCACATGGTCAAAGGGAAGTACGAGAAGACAAAGCTGGCTGCTTTCAGTGAATTCAAATTTCCGGGGACAGAAGAGACAGTCCAGCATGTTGAAAATTGTAGGTGATGGTGGGATCATTTAGAAGAGAAGGGGCATCCTGGTCTTGTTGAGTCCTCCTCATTTTCTGTTTTTCAAATTAATCCAGGTGTCTCCACTCTTCCTGTCATCACTGTTAGTCTTTATTTTCCAGTTAGTCATCACCACCCAGACGACAGAAGAGCTGAATTCCTCTCTGTCCCTAGAGTTGCTTTTTCCAGTGTAGTCCTGTGTAGGAACCAAAGTGATGTAGATTTGATCATGTCACTGTCTCATCAAGACTGCTGTAGGGACTTTGCATTTTGCATTTATTATGGCTGTCTGCCCTGCCCCTCTGCAGCCTCTCCAGGCTCGACTCTACCCATCCTCTTCCTCTGCAATCCCCTTCCTTCCCTGGAAGGTCCTGCCTTACTGAAATCTTTCCAGCCTCAGGCATGCGCTGTTCCTTCTGAGCCTTGGCACATGCTACATTAACTTACTCAAAAAATGTCTTCATTAAACCTGGCTCTGGTTAGGCACTGGAAGAGATAAAGGAGGATAGAAACAGGAAGTCATTGTCTTTGTAAGGAGAGATGGTGATTAATCAAATAATTATCAAATAATCAAATACACTATAACATTGTAACAGGGATAAGGAGAAGAATGGTGCAATGAGCGCTTGCGACCTTGTCTACCAGATCGAAATCTTCCCTGGTAAAGGGATGCCGATGATGAAGAGGCATTAACTAGGGGAAGAAGGGGAAGGAAGGGTATTCCCAATATGCGGAACAAGATTTGCAAAACTCCATTCGGCAAGGAATCCCCATAGTGGTGATGAAATGGAAGGAAGTCTGTGTGGCTGGAGTGGGCAGGGGTGAGGCTGAGAGCCAGGAGTGACTCTGATCATGTTTGTCTTAGTACAAGGAATGTTTGTCTTAGTACAATAAATGGTTGAGAGTCACTATACCATTTTCAGTAGGGTCAGTGGGGCCAACTCTCTTATGGATCATTGTGTCTATAGAGTGAATTGGGAGAGGGAGGCTAAAAGAATGAGGATCAGGCATTTGTGGGTAGAGTTAACCAGGCAACTGATGCCCTTGTTGGGATTAGGGTGGTTGTGGAAGATATCAGACTAGTGAGTTGTTCTGAGAGAGATTTGGGGGTGCAGTCAACAGGACTTGGTGGTGGATTAGACAGGAGGCATGAGAAAGAAGGGCATGTGGAAGGAAACTCCCAGGTGTTGGGCTGGGTGGAGTGGTGGTGGAGACAGTCTCTGGAGAGGAGATCCTGGAAGAAGATCAGAGAGCATTCATGACTTTGGTGTTGGACAGGGTCTGAGGAGTCGTGCAGGTAGAGAGGTAATGTGGGCAGGAAGGGGCACTGTTCTACCACACAGAGGGGAGGTCGAGGCTGGAGACCTACACTGGTAAGACCCTTGCATAAGTCGTAACTGAAACTGTAGACATTGATGCAATTAATTTTGAAGAGAACACAGGGTATGAGGGCTCAGGATCAAGCCTTCGGGAAAGTCAAGATTCGATGGAGAAGGAGAGAATGAGATTATAAAACATGGGAAGTCAGTTTCAGAAGACTAGTAGTGTGTTGTGATGTCGCAGAAGCTAACAAGTCAGGGTTTCAAGAAAGAGGGCCAGGGGACATGATGATGAAAAATATCTCTTGGATTTTTGCTATGAATTGGGGGAGAACTTTAGGTCATGGTTGGAGGGAGAGGAGACATTAACAGCAGTGCCTTCTGCCTCAAATATTGTTTCCTTCTCTTTTTGCTTGGTTGATTTCCCATTCAATCCTTGGGATCTTGACTGAAAGTCGTCTTCTTCTAGGAAGCCCTCCATGATGACTCTTTCCATTTTATCTTTCTACAAGACCAGCTGGGGCTTTTAAAATGTGCTTCCAGAACATTAAACTTGTACCTATTAGCTTGTGTCTTTATACGCCATATCATTCCCATGCTTATCGCCTATTTTTTCCTCTCTCAGGTCCAGTCTGAGACAGCACCATAATCAAACTCTAACACTGTAGTTATAACCATGTGCCTTAAAATTTTTTCTTAATGTTTATTTGAGAGAGAATGCGCGTGAGTGAGCGCAAGCAGGGGGAGGGGCAGAGAGAGAGGGAGACACAGAATCGGAAGCAGGGTCCAGACTCTAAGCTGTCAGCACAGAGCCGGCTCTGAATTCATGAACCCTGAGATCATGACCTGAGCCGAAGTTGGACGCTTAACTGACTGAGCCCCCCAGGTGCCCTAACCATGTTGTTGAACAAGTCCGTTGCTTAGCAAAGTGCCGCACTCTGAGTGGATGCTTGAGAAATCAAACTGATTAACTGAATACAATAAATGCTGTTAATTTTTCAAATTAGTTAAAAAGCCTGGGCTGATGAGTTTTATGGAGTTATTTCTCCCATTATAAGAACAAAGTATAAGCAGATGGTTTGTGATTATTTAGAGGAGAAACTTACTACTTCACTGAGCCAGTTTGGGTCCTGGAGAGCTGGTCATTTCAGGCTAATTGAAGAGAGCCTCTTAATAGAGGATAGGAAGCTTCTAGATCATGGGAATATCATGGGCATAATGTATCTGAAGTTTAGCAGTCACTCATGACATCCCCGTAGACCAAATAGGTAGATGGCAAGCTGGCCCACACCAATTGGTTCAGTGCTACAGTTTGGGAAAAACTGTTGTGTGTGCTCTTGGCCCTGAGATGTGAACTAAGATAGATAGTTCATAACTTCTGATGTAAAAGCCTTGGAGTCTGTTTTCTTTTCATTTTTTTCTTTTTTCTTTAAGTTTATTTATTTTGAAAGAGTGTGTGAATGTGGGGGAGGGGCAGAGAGAGAGAGAGAGGGAGAGACTCCCAAGCAGGCTCTGTACTGTCAGCATGGAGCCCAATGCGGGGTTTGGTCTCATGAACAGTGAGATCATGACCTGAGCCAAAACCAAGAGTTGGAATCTTAACCGATTGAGCCATCCAGGCGCCCCTGGAGTCAGGTTTGTCTTAGAATTTGCAGTTCTTGAATCTTCTAATAGTAACTGCAAACACTGTAATAGATGAGAAGGGTGACATCATTTTACCTTTTTGCAAATCTCTTTCCTATCTGCCTCTGCATTCAATCTGTTGCAATATGTTATTCTTGTTGAAATATATGAAGAGAAGTAGGCCTCACACAGATATGTAGTTGGAAAGGAAGGAGAAACATTTTAATGGCATTTCAGGTAATTATGGATATGATTTTTGGATTTGATACCAAAACTTGAAAAATGGTTAAAGTCTTTAAAGTTATGTGGAATCTGAGATATTAATGAACTTTTCTTATTCAGTTACATTAAAATTGATTAGTCTGACTTCTGCTTTTAGGAAATCTTTTTTTTTTGTTAAATATCTTTTTTTCATTTTATTGTAGAGAGCATGTGAGTGGGAGGGAGTGGCCAAGGAAGAGGGAGGGAGGGAGGGAGGGGGAGGGAGGGAGGGAGGGAGGGAGAGAGAGAGAGAGAGAGAGAGAGAGAGAGAGAGAGAGAGAGAGAGAGAGAATCTTAAACAGGCTCCACACTCAGCACAGAGCTCATCTTGGGGCTCAGTCCCACGACCCTGGGATCATGACCTGAGGTGAAATCAAGAGTCTGACACTCAACAGAATCAACCATTCAGATGCCCCAAGAAATCTTTCTCCCATGCTTGATTTTGAAATATTTGTTCATCTGGTTTACTAAGAGATCTTCCAGATATTGACACAGTGTATCATATAAAAACAATCACCTTTATTTATATCCTCGCTGATATCAGAAATATCTAAGAGTTGGAAGCTGTTAAGCTCATAGTGGTGCATACAAGTTTTTCCAAATTCTAATTTTCACGTGAAAGCTCAAATTTTTCATTGGCAATAAATACTGTTATTTGTTTCTACCTGAAGTGACAGGCCTCCTTCATTCATTTTCAAAAAAATTTTTTTTAAATGTTTATTTACTTTTTGGAGAGAGAAAGAGAGTGTGGGGGAAGGGGCAGAGAGAGAGGGAGACACAGAATCTGAAGCAGGCTCCAGGCTCTGAGCTGTCAGCACAGAGCCCGACCCGGGGCTTGAACTCACAGACTACAAGATCGTGACCTGAGCCAAAGTTGGATGCTTAACTGACTGAGCCACCCAGGTGCCCCTCCTTCGTTCATTTTCAAGAAAATGTTTGCCAGTAGCCAAGTTTAAATAATCATCATATGACTGTCAACCATTCTTTCAAGTAAAGATGTTTCATGAAAAAAGTAGCTGGTGATATTCAAACAGTTGCACATGTGCTTTTGTTTGAGACAAGCGTGGCAGCAGATGTACTTTATATTTCCCATTTCGTCACACAGAATATCAAAAAGATGTGTACTCAGGATTTGAGATTTAGTGAAAATAATAATTTTTACTATTTCATCAAGGATTAAGTGAACCTACTCTACATGCCCTGCATTCTCCCTACCCGCCTTTTAATGTGAGCTCATACGTTGATTTATGCCAGAAGTCAGCCATTTAACTATCATTGATTTTGTACCATCAGTACAAAGGTCAACATAATAAAACAAGGCAAATAACATTTTAGTATTATTATAAAAATGTTCATGACTCCTTTAGTCCCCCTGAAAGGATCTTAGGGACCCCTAGATGTCTGTAGACCACACTCAGAGAACTTCTTGACTAACTGTTCTATAATCCCTACCTGTTGCACTGTCTTGCTCACCTCATAGTGATGCATCATGGGAAGGGAAATGGTAAATGAGCCAACTTGCATGATACAACAACATTCTGTATCACTGATGATGTAGCTAGAATATACCAATTGAATGAGCAACGGAACAACTGATTCAGTCCTATCTCTGTCTCTTCTGTTTTCTCACATCTCACTTGGTATTTGCTTAATCAACCTGAAGTTGAGTTCTGGCAGAGATTGCTAGACTTCCCCCAAGTCCATTGTTTCTTTCTCCTAGTCAGCCTCCCTTGCATTAGATAAGATGATTGGGTTGATCATCTTATTGTTTCCACAATAATAGTAGTGGAAGGGGTGTGTGTTCCTTCTGGGCTTGTCCCATTAAAATCCTCCAAGCATGCTACTCTGTGATTTTGCCCTCCCACTGGCTGGATGTGGATCGGGCTAGAGGCCAATGAGGTGATAGAAGGAACTTTGGAAAGACCAAGTGCAGTGATTACTGCATTCTGAAAATGCCTCAACACCCATCTAGCACTGTTAAGTGAGCAAGGAAGAAATTTCTGTTGTCTCGAACATCACAGGTTTAGATCTGTTTGTTATAGCAATTAGCCTACCTTTAGCCCTGGCTTGAGTAATAACCTTTTAATTAGAATTCACAGTGATTCATATTCCTCAATGATATGTGACTTGAAGCTACACTAAAGGGTAATATCATTCATCATGACTTTTCATAGAGCTAGTCTGGAAAAGGACGTATCTTCCTAAACTTACGGAGGTTCTGCTTTTATCTTCTCAGCAAAGGATTTATTTCCAAATTAGTGGGTGATACAAGGTACAATGAGGAACAAATATTTGTTCCTTAATTATTTGGGGGATTATAGTGCTGCATTATTACTTCACATATGTTCCAACCCTAAAATTCATGGCCTTGGATACCCATGGGTGTAGACAGGGAATTAAGCTGGAAATTGGAAATGTATTCCATGAAAGATACAATGAAAAAAGTAATTGAAGATCAAGTATTATAAATGGAATGACTCAGGAGCTTGAGAACTGCTTTAAAAAAAATGGATATAGTTTTTCAAGGGGAAGTAATTGAGTAGATTCCAAATTTAAAACCCTTGGGGAACTGGTACTTTTTCCTAATACTGATCCTTTCTCTTTGGTTTGTGAGTATGAAGCGAATTCCCCCCTAGTGTCAGTTTGATAGATGCAATTACAAAAATCATGGATGGGATCCAGGATGTTATCAAACTTTTTTCACTTTGCTCTTATTTGTATTAAACACAATTCCTCACTTTAAGCAAATAACTGGGCTATTTTCATAAACATTATCATATATTATGTGCTATGTGATCTATGTCCCGTTCAATGATGTTGCTTCCATTGATTCTACAATGATCATTTCCCATCTTGGCAGTCTGCAGTGATCAATTTTATGATCATTTCATTGTTTTTAAAAACAACCTCTAAATTGAGTTGCCATTAACTTGATTAAGAAAATTTTAAGCACCTTTATGTGTTACTCTGATAAAAATTTACTGAGCACCTACCATGTGCTAGGCCCCGAAGATACAAAAATATATAAGCAGCTCTTGTTTTTCAGGAGCTCACAGTCCACTGGGGAACTAATATACTATAATGGTCAACTAGACTAAGTTATGGAGCAGTAATAACCCTCCAAATCTCAGTGTTTTAGTGCAACCCACATTTATTTCATGTTCATACTCCACATCTGATAAAGTAAGCAGGGGGGCTCTGTTGGAAGAGGAAATTGAGAGGATGTGATCACTGGTTGACCTGTGATCTGGATCCCAGGCAAGCAGAGGCTTCTTATTCCCTCCCCGGTCCACGTGATGTGCTTTCTACCTACTATTCCCATACGGGCAGGTATTTCAAAGTAGCCTTGAGAGAGTAAGGTGGCGTTGAAACCACTTGGATAGTGTACATGACTGAATTCAGTTGAGAGCTCTGTATGAAGTCTGAAGATCCCGTGATACTGCTGCCTAGATCCACTTGT
Organism: Felis catus; assembly: GCF_018350175.1. Lineage (NCBI taxonomy): Eukaryota > Metazoa > Chordata > Mammalia > Carnivora > Felidae > Felis > Felis catus. The sequence goes on from NC_058380.1 coordinate 20,092,588, forward strand.
CTTGTGGTCACCTGTGACCAGCTACATGTGTAACATATGCTTGTTAAAAGTGCCACCTACCAATAGGAGTCACCGGCCTCTTTCTTTGGTCTCTCCTTGCCCTTTGTGTATAGAGGGCCAGTTTCGAATTTTCTCTGAGGAAGCTCCCGAGGGTGTGAACCAATGGGCTCCCAGGCTCAGGGACTTAGTCTCCTGGTGTGACCTCCACAGGGTCTCTCTGATGGGGGAAAGGACCCCTGTCACTTGCACACTGATTTTTAAAGCTTCTGCCCCAGGGGACATATGCCATGTTTGGCTCACATTTTGTTGGCTGAAGCAAGGCAAAAGACTATTCCTACAGGAGAGTGAAAGTCCAATCTTAAAATGTGCCCTGGAAGGAAGGAGCAATGGAATGTTTGTGGACAGCCATTTAACAACCACATGTATAAATGCACAGTTACAGTGCAGAAAAGGGTAGACAGTCATGGTACCAGGAGATCTGATACAGCAGCAAGTGTTGTGAGAGTTTGCATAGGATACTGATCAACACTGAGGTGGACTGAACTTCAGATTAGAGGAAGGGGCTGCGTGAGCAGCTACATAAAAATCTCTTTCCTAGGCACGCGTCCAACGGTGGCTCAGGTTGTGATCTCACTGCTTGTGAGTTCGAGTCCCGCGGCAGGCTCTGTGCTGACAGCTCGCAGCTCAGAGCCTGGAGCCTGCTTCGGATTCTGTCTCCTCCACGCTGCGTCTCCCCCTCGCTGCGTCTCCCCCCGCTTGCTCCCTGTCTCTCTCAAATGTTAAAAAAAAATCTCTTCCCTGAACAAGCTTCCTTGAATCCCTGGACTCACTCAGTCCTTTCCTAAACCTCCCTCTCTTTGCTGCTTCCTCTCTTCCTCCTCCCTAACAGTACTTTTGGTTTAATGTCTGTCTCCCCTGCCAGATTATCATCACCACCAGGGCAGAGACTGCGTCTCTTTTCTGCACAGCTTTGTCTGAGACATGTTTGTTGGATGAGGGCACACTGAGGGCACACAAGGACTGTTTGTTGAGTAAAGTCTCAGAGGAGCTGAATTTTGGATAGCCAAGGTAAAGGTGGCCCAAGAGTGAAGGACTGAGAGCATCACAGACTGAGGGTCATCCTGCAAGGAGGCACTGACACACCAGTGGCAAGGCCTTTTTGAGAAGGGAAAGTACAAAGCTTATGGCTAGCTCACTCCCTCCAAGACACGTTTTTTTCTCACGCATAGCCTAATTGCCATTTTGAGAGAAAGCAAGTTGGTGTTCCATTTCTAAAGCGCTCTGGGGTGTCTAACTCCCCGTTTTTCTCTGGTCTCTCTGCTTTGATGAGCTGAGACCACCAGCTGGGTGAAGTTTCTCTACTGTGGATAAATGTCCACAAGGGGCGTTATCCAGGCCACCGACCTCATTTTCACTAGTGAATCACAAGTGATTCAAGCCCAAACTTTAACCTTTCTCCAGAGGAGTAGATAATGCATTAACACCTCTAACCACTCTACCGGCTCCCAGGGCACGATGGTATCTGTTGTCTCCCAGGCCTAAGCAGATCTGCCATTTGCTTCTGATAATCACAGCCCGGGAAACTGTTTCAGACACCAGGGAGGGGCTGTGTAGAGAGGGAAGAAGTGTTTCTCCTCGAAATGAAACGGTTTGCTCTGGGCACACCTGGCTTAGAGATGTCCTTCATTAAAGTCATCAGGCAGTTTGATTTGGATTCCACGGGTGTGGAGGTCTCCCCTTATTTCCAGATAGGTTTTCAGGAGCCTATCCAATTCTCACATAGTTGCTGATGAACTGGGCGATTTTGCTGGGGGTGAGCAGTAGCATTTTTCCGGGGTGGGAGCTGCTGGTTTTTGGTCAGATGTTTTATTTATTTACTTATTTTAATGTTGTTTTTTTTTTTTGAAGTTTTAGTTAATTTGAGAGAGGGCATGAGTGTGCATCAGTGGGGGAGGGGTAGATAGAATCCCAAGTAGGCTCCACACTGTCTGCTCAAAACCTGATGAGGGGCTCGAACTTAAGAACTGTGTGGTCATGACCTGAGCCGAAGCTGGACGCTTAACCGACTGAGCTCCCACCCCCGGGACCCCTGGTCAGATGTTATAAACGGAGGCTTAGTGTTCCTGGGAAGAAAACTGGCAGACGTTCACTTAAATCAGGACTGAGCTGGTCAAACAGCAGCAGATGGCAGGCCGTGTGTCGGCCCCTTGAGCACCTGCCCTGGCTAACTCACTGTGACAGCTCAAAGAAGTGGTGTGGCAATGCTACTGAATATTTCCTTTGACAAGAGGATGAAGTGATTTGAAACAGCAACAACAACTTATAGTGATTAAGTGGCTCCTTGCATATGTATTTTCTTTATTGCTGCACACTAACTTTCTCAAAACAGAAATGACCATTCTGGACCCTTTCTATCTGCTCACTTGGGTTGCAAATAGCTTATACCTGCACTGGTTGCTTCTAGCCTCATGTAGCTATTTAATTAAGTTCACTGCCTCAGTTGTACAAGTCACATTCAAATACTCCATGGCCGTGTGTGCGACTGGTAGCTGCCATATTAAACATTTCCATCATTCCAGAATGTTCTCTCGGGCAGCACTGGCTTTGAGCATTCTTCTCCAAAATGGGATGAGAATAACCCAGGGGGTTTGTAGAATACCCCACGGTGGTGGGAGAACAAAATGTCAGACCTCTTTATGCCATCTAGTTCTAGGAAGTATATTTTGAGATGGAGTTTAACATACAGTGAATGTATTAGATAGCGCTCTCAGGATTAACTCCTGTAGAGGAGGTGAAGGAAGAAGGGTTTGGGGAGGACAAGGGGGAAAAGCTGAGTTATGCTTCAGTCCCAGCAAACACCTCCACTAACCCACAGGGAGCTCTGAAATTAGACTCAAGAGTTATTCCAACTTCTTGCGAGGACTCTGGCCCTTCATACTGCTGTAAGTGACCAGTCGTGGACCAAGGCTGCCCCTGGGAAGGGGTGTGGCCTCATCATCCCATTTGGTTTCCTTATACTAGATGTTATGAATGTTCAAAATTCATTAGTGCAGTGATAAATGAACATAATTTATAAACAAATACATGTACATATATATAAAAGGGCTCATGCTAAGCAGAACTGATTAGGATGCACAAATTTATTTTTAATTTTTTAATGTTTTATTTATTTTTGGGAGAGAGAAAGCAAACACGAGTAGGGGAGGGGGAGAGGGAGAGGGAGACAGAATCCAAAGCAGGCTTCGGGCTCTGAACTGTCAGCACAGAGTCCGATGCGGGGTTCGAACTCACAAACTGTGAGATCACGACCTGAGCCGAAGTCAGATGCTTAATCGACTGAGCCACCCAGGCACCGCCAGGATGCACAAATCTAAAAGCTGGGAACTCAGATTTAGACCCTGAATTGAAAACCAGATTTTTACTTTTGCATTTTTGAAATACTTTTCACAAATTTGTGGCCAGCTGGTCTAATCCAACAGTAGACTAGCTGGTTCAATCAGAATAGCACTTCTTTCTCTAAATTACACGTTTATGGCTGTGCAGTGACTTTAGGCTGTGGCCCACTCCAGTTCACTAGATGGCTGATACCTTGCTGTTGTCTTAAGCTCAGTGATTTCACACATTTGTGTGGTCTCTTTGAGCCCTGATGGCATTTGAGTCTGCCATTCCTGGGTTTGTACAGTTGCAGAAGGGAACAGTGTGTCCCATGCTTGAAAGCAGAAGAAACATATACATATAAAAATGTCAGCTAATTTTCTTGAGTACCCACTGAGCTAGGTATGAGTATTATGGGATTAGAAAGGTCGACCCACCAATGACAAAGAGATGGTGATAAGGCTTTTAGCAGAGAGGTCTTACAGGTTTTTTTTTTTTCCACCCTTAAAAACCTTTACTTTGATCTTAGCTCTCAAAGAGTTTGATGCAGAGAAATTCATAAGCCAGGGGCCACAAAGTCCAGTGCCTGCTGGGGACTAGTAGTCAATGTGAACAAAGGAGCCAGTCCAGTGTGAGCTAATAAGGAGTGGTGGTATCTGTTGTGATATGGGGAGTCCATTTCCCCTTTTCACAAGGTGGCTTCTGTGGCCAGGGAGAATAATGGTAGTAGTGTTATTGATATCTCAATTTTCAAGAGATCCTGGGTATGTCATTGAAAGTCGGAGATACGGTGAAATCTGACATTTACACATTGGTACTCATTTCAAAACTGTGGGTCAAAAGAAACAAATACAAGTCAATCTCTGAGACTCCAGATGGCTGGGACCGCTGCCCAACCTCAAGGCAGGGGCTTAGGTTTGAGAAGTTGGAGGGCCTTTCACATCTTCCTGTCTCTCAGAGGGTGCTGACCCTGAGACATCTGTCTGATATCTGGTCTGAGGCCTGAGCCTCAAAGTCAATAGAAGTTTGCTTTGAAGCTGTTGGAGCCCATATCATGAATATTTCCTGACTGCTGCTTCTGTTAATTTCACAAAAACTAGGCTGGCTTCAGCCTTCAAATGTGGCCTATACTGTACTTCTGTAGACTCCTCGGCTATCAGTGAACATCACCTTGGACCTACAAACTAATTACAGAATGACACTGTTGTTACTACCAGCTAGTGCCGTACTCTCAGTTGTTAGCAATTCATGAGGTGTGTGATCTTTGGCTTAGGAGGGGAGGAAAGAAAGAAAAGGGATATAGTAAGATGAGCACATCCACTTACTTCCAATTCACGATGGTGGCTTTGTGCCATCACCACCCTGGTCAGAAAATTTTTATCCAACTTGTGTTTTCCCCATTGATAAGGACATGAGAAGGTTGAACAGTTAATTCTCCCAGAAGCAAAACCTTACAGCCCTGGGGATGTTCCCTAGAACAACACAAATCATACCTATTGGGTAGTTAATGGGTGGTTATTATTTTGTTTTTTTGAGCAAAGGATGATGGGTGGGGCCACGATTCTGAAGTAACAGTATGGATTTTGCTCTCTTGGGATAAGAGCCTAAGGAAGTTCCATAGTCTTCCATTATCATGGCATGGTATTGACAGGAGGGCTATTGCGATAACCATTTTGTTGAGGTTTACTCTTTAATACGGGATCTTCCTAGTAGTTTCCTCTATATAGTATTTGTAGTTTCTTAACCATTTAACAAAGTAGAGTTTCTTCTTTAATTTTGATTCCTTTTTAAATTTTTATTTATTTAAAAAAATTTGTTAATGTTTATTTTTGAGAGAGAGTACGGGCAGGGGAGAGGCAGAGAGAGAGGGAGACACAGAATCTGAAGCAGGCTTCAGGCTCTGAGCTGTCAGCACAGAACCTGACACGAGACTCGAACTCACAGACTACAAGATCATGACCTGAGCCGAAGTTGGATGCTTAATAGACTGAGCCACCCAGACACCCCTAATTTTAATTCTTCTTAACAAATCCTTTGACCGGTCTTTATAAAGCTCACATTAAAAAAATCCCATTTGTATTTAGTTCCAAATAGTTATCTTGGACAAGGTGGCACAAATGATAAGTGAAGTGATTTATCAGGCTGTATCTCTACAGCCTGAGTGATCAAAACCGGAGTATTGCCTGAACCAGGCCTCTTCTTCTTTACTTGTGGTCCCTGCAGTTAGTAAATTAGGCAGATGTGGCCACTGCCCTGTGGTTTCTGACATAGACCCATACACATCTATTCAAGTAAGTCAATAAATATGCCGCTGCCTGCTGCCTCTTCTCCTCCTCCTCCTCCTTCTCCAAGTTTATTCTGAGAGAGAGAGTGAGGATGGGAGGGGCAGAGAGAGAGAATCCCAAGCTGGCTCTGTGCTGTTAGCATGGAGCCTGACACGGGGCTTGAATCCATAAACCGTGTGATCATGGCCTGAGCTGAGTTGGATGCTTAACTAACTGAGCCACCCAGGTGCCCCTGCTTCTTCCATTTTGTGTGGGATGAAGAGTGGGGAACCTGTTGCTGAGATGTTCAGAGTTTGGCAAGAAAAACCTTTCTCAGTAAGCTGTAAGCACAATGGTTTCTCAGAGGAAAGGAGATAGAATTTCAGAAGCATTAAAAAAAAAAAAAAAGAAACGAGAGGATATTCTTTCCTATTGTATAAAATGTATCCATCTATGTTACCAGTATTTACTGAGTGATCATGAGTTTATCCAGGGGATTCAGCATAATGCTGTATTGTAACGTGACCAACCACTTCTGTACCCCAAGTTTTTTCAGGGCCATCACCCTCCCTTTTGACCACCCCACCCTGGCCCCAACCCCAACCTGACTCTGTTCCGTGTCTAGGCTGGTCTGTATCCACTGCCTTGCTCATTCTCTGAGTTCCCCTCCAGGGTCACGTGGGTTGCCTAAAGAGGGCTCTGATATTAGCTTGCCGTGCCTTGTCAGTTCAAATCAAGTCACGGCAGCTCAAGCCCACCCTGCGGGCAAGTGCTTGACAGTTCTCCTTGTCAGCCCACTGTTGAAAGGCAGGCAGTGGCAGCGAGTGGGAACCAGTTAATTAGCAGTGACGACTACCAGGTTGGGATTTTTTGTTTAATGCTTAGTTAATTTCACAGTAATTGAATTTAGACTTGGCTTACATAGACTGGGGTGAAAGGCTCTGTGTGGAGCCCCAGCATTCTGCAGCAGGAGAGAGAAAAAGGCTATTGTTCTGAGATGTGCCTGGCCTCCTCTCATGAACTCTGTGAACATTTGGAGGCTTGGAATTTCCCACGGGGGGATTTTTAGGTGTGTGTGAGGCAAGTAGAGTACAGGAACACCTTCTGTCCGGAGGGGTAGGTACCAGAATTGGTGGAATCTGTACCTCTGTGTAAGGAGGAAACAGTGGAGCTTGAGTGGTTTTTCTAGGTGCTGGTCACAGGGGATGGCTCTTCACATATGTCCTCTCATTTCTTCTTGGACAGAAGGTATCTGGGACATCTTGGTCTTGATTACGGGCACACGACTTGCAGGGTACAGTGACAGAGCAGAGAGATTGCCACAGCTTTCAGAGCACATGGCTTCTATCTGTATATAGTGTAAAGGTGGTCTGTGATCGTTGTTCTTTGGAGGTTAGTATGAGTGTGTTTTGAGACCACATGTTTTCGGTTTGTGAATCCTGGGGTTTTTATAATTTGAGGCTATAATTTTCGTTGTGAATAATTTATAAAGGGCACCATTATGAAAGTGTGCAAATCCTGTGGTTACAGAATCACAATCCCTCAAGGGGAGGAGAATTGTCTTTCTTGAAAGGACAATGAGTTGGCTGAGTTTTGGTGTGGGTTCTGTGGCGATCATCTTTGTTAGCGCTGATGGCTGCCCCGTCAGTAGGGGGTCCATGTAACAGACTGGGGACCATCCAGGGAAATCAGGACCTATGCTTACTCTATCCTTCTAATCGTCCCCACATGTGACATCTATGGAATGGATAGGAGTCTCTTTATCTTGAATTTTAAGATTAATAAAATTTAGAAATCCAGGGGAAAATATGGTAATGTAAGGCTAATTAGTGATTAACACTTGCTGCCATAATATATGAAGTTTTGCAAAACTTTTCTGAGAACTCTTTCAATTTCTCATTAGAGCATCTTTTCCTCTCATGAATTCAATAGATTCTCTTATCTCTTTTAAGCTACCAGTGATAGCTTCTAAGTTTTACATTTATTTTTTCTGCAAACTTCCCATTTCTTTTATTTTGATCTCTTCTTCCATTTGAAAGTTTTCCCTTGATATCTGGTAATCCTTGGTTGCTTGTTCATGATTTATGGTGTGGGATTGAAAAATGAATTAGAACCTCTGAATGTGTGGGGAATGGAGAACTCACTGATTTTGAGCTTCACCTGAGGGGCGATGTGGGCAAATTGTTTGCTGTGGAACCCCTAATGTCAATTTCTTCATGTCCGTCTTCCGGGTGAGTCAGGTTGCCAAGAAGACTGTTAGATCTGTTGATAAGGGGCTGGCAGCTGATGGTTCTGGGGTACAGTGCTAGGAGCCAGTGGAAGGAGGCTGATGGTCCCTGTAATACATGCATAGGGTGTATAATCTATATACACTGGATACAGTACTCAGGCCCTCACCTGGCTTGGCATCCCCCAGTCCAGAGAGTCTTTGTTTTAAAAAAATTTTTTTAATGTTTATTTATTTTTAGATGTGGGGGCAGAGAGAGAGGGAGACCCAGAATCTGAAGCAGGCTCCAGGCTCTGAGCTGTCAGCACAGAGCCTGACACAGGGCTTGAACTCATGAACTGTGAGATCATGACCTGAGCCAAAGTCGGATGCTTAACCACCTGAGCCACGCAGGTGCCCCAGAGAGTCTTTGTTTTACACAGAGAATAAACCTGGAGGCTTTTGTCAGTGCTGGTGAAGAGCACTTACCTAGTGGTGTAGGAAAGAGGTGGAAATCTAGGACCTGACTGGTTTTCAAACAAGTTTCACATAATCTTTTTCCTTATGACTTCCTTCCCCTCCCTGACACTTGCCCTCTAGTTCCAGAAGTAGGTGGTGAGGCTTGTTCCTTAGATTTTTAAGGATTCTGCAGTCTGATTTGTATTTTGAAAGGGAACAAAATTAGACGTGCATGCTCAGTCTGCCATCTTAACCCGGAACAGTGTATCGTGTCTTTCAATTCTTTTATTTCTTTGGACATATTAAGCATTTTGTATGTTAAACATTCAATATATTTTGTATTTGAGCATTCCTGTATCTGAAGTCATCCTGGGCTTGCTTCTATTGATTGTTGTGTCTGTTGACTTTGGTGAGTTGTGTGAACTTGATTGTGAGTTCAGGTTAATTATAACCTGGAGGGAATTTGTTAAGGCTGGTTTGGTAGACACTTTGCCTAGAGATTTAAGGGCACTGTTATTTTGGATCTAGTGTAACTTCTCAATTTCAGATTCTTTTGACCACACAAAAAGTGTGAGGGCCAAGCTGGTCACAAATTCCCAGCTGCATGCCTCCGAAGGGCAGACTTTTTTCATTAGTTAGATCCTTTTTAGTTGTTGTGGTCCTTTGGGAGGCTAGCTTCATAAGGGGGCTCAGTTCAATTCTCTGTCTGGGGTGGGCCCCAGGTGTCTCCATTTGCCCCTTAGATGTGAGGTTCTTAAAAATGAAGCTCTGACCTGAGATCGATGTCTGGCATTTTGGCCTCCAGTAGCTGCAGGGCTTGCAGGGCTACAGGGCATTGGCTACCCACGCTCTCTTTTTCTCAGGCATCAGAGAATTTAGTCTGCTTGCCTGCATGTTTAGATGTGCACATGAGAGTGTGTTTCCAGGAGCCGGGTACCTGTTTTCTGCATTTCTGCAATGAATTGAGCGGGGAAAGTTGACTTTACCTGATGGTCCTATCTCTTGTTGCCACCACTCCCACGCCCAAGTTCAGGGTCAGCAGTGAGCCATTTGCCGTGGTAGTGTCCTCACCCCTTCCCCAACCACTGCACACTGCTGTGGACCATGTTTCTGCCATGCTCAGAAACTTCTGGGGCTCCCTGTTCCCTTGCTTGCTCCCTGGCTGTTCTATCCAACAGGTCTCCCTTTGCTCTTTTATTCTTGCATTGCCCTCTCCTGGAACGCCATTGTGCGGCCCACTTCCAACCACCGTGGTCCCAATCTTCCCACCTTCACTCTTGCTCACAGGGGATCCTCTACTTGGCATTGTCCTCACTTTCTCTGCCCCGTGTGGCTGGTCTCTATCTCAGTTATCCTTCATGGCTTGTTTCCAAAACTACCTCCTCCTGGGAGCCTCCCCACCAAAAATGAGCTTTCCCTGGACACTTTTTCTAAATTCTATGTACTTCTTTGTACTGTTTTGGGGGATACACACTTTTATGCACGTGCCTTCAACCTCTGGCTCGTGAGAGCTGGAAGATTTGTAAAAGGGAGATTCAGAAAAATGTATTATCTTGAAAATACTTAAATCAGATGAGTTGAAATTAATATTAATCTGGAGTGTTAATATTTAACTTTATGTGTCTCTCTGTATTTAATAGTCACATTGTTTACTTAAAAATCTACATGCAGGTAAGTGTGCAAATCTTAAATATAAAGCTCCCTGATTTTATGTATATACCTGTGTAGCCACCACTTCTATGAATATAGAAAATCTCCATCATGTCAGAAAGTTCTTGCTGAAATCAGTAGCCTCCTCCCTCCCATCCCAAGGTAACCACTTAAATTGAAGGTAGCAAGATTAAAAAAATCTAATCTCAACATCTCTTTCTTTAGGCTGATGAGTTTATTCTGATTCGGTTTAACAGTGATTACGGATATGTTTGGATTTATGCTAGGATCTAGTAATTTTGTGTTTTCTATTTGCAATAGTTTTGTCTATTTTAAAGTAATTTTCCCTTATATTTTAATAAAATTTAGTTTGATATGTATATGCTATTTCTTTTTTTAATATGAAATTTATTGTCAAATTGGTTTCCATACAACACCCAGTGCTCATCCCAACACGTGCCCTCCTCAGTGCCCATCACCCACTCTCCCCTCCCTCCCACCCCCCATCAACCCTCAGTTTGTTCTCAGTTTTTTTTTTTTAATTTTTATTTATTTATTTTTGAGAGACAGAGAACAAACAGGGGAGAAGCAGAGATAGAAGGAGACACAGAATCTGAAACAGGCTCCAGGCTCCGAGCTGTCAGCACAGAGCCGACGTGGGGCTTGAACTCAAACCGTGAGATCATGACCTGAGCTGAAGCCGGACGCTCAACCAACTGAGCCACCCAGGCAACCCTGTTCTCAGTTTTTAAGAGTCTCTTATGCTTTGGCTCTCTCCCTCTCTAACCTTTTTTTTTTTTTTTCTTCCCTTCCCCCATGGACTTCTTTCAAGTTTCTCAGGATCCACATAAGAGTGAAAACATAGGGTATGTGTCTTTCTCTGTATGGCTTTGTATATGCTATTTCTATTGATGAAAGAATTCTCACGTACTTGTCTTAAGCCTAAAATTAATTAATATCTCTATTCTCCCTTGAAAACCACAAGATCTTGGAATGCTTTAATTCCAATATCTTCCCTGCATTCTTCATATTATTTAAATCTAGTTTGATTTCACTTTAAGAAAAACTTATTTAATGAAGCAATATTAATTTTTACTATCATTTCCTGCTTAGTTTTTAACTTCTTTGCTGTTTCTTCCATATCCTGCTCCATATGTTGAAGACCTGTTTTCTTCTTCCTCATGTACATCCTTTCATATTTTTCTCAGACAGGAAACATCTGTGAGTAAGAAACTCATATTTTTGAATGAAAACGTTTCTGTTCTACTTGCATTCTTGAAGGAGATTTGAGACTTCTAAACTGATACTTTGCCTCAGTGTCTAACTTGTGGGAGGTTTTCTGTGTCTTTTTTTTTAATTCAAATATTACAGATGGAACAGACTTTTGCGACTCACAGCATTTTCAAAGAGATTATTCCCAGCATTGGTTGAAATGCATGTAAAGCCACATGCTCTTGTCCCTGGGGTGGCCTTAAAAAGAAACTAAGTCCTAATGCCACATCTTCTCTGACAGCTCTGTAGATCACCATCACCCCAACTTACTATTCTGGCCTGAATATGGGTTTATAAATGGTGTAGGAGAGTGGAGGTGCTGTGTTCTTTCATGTCAGTGCCCTCTGTCATGTCCTCATCAACCATTCCCTATTGTCTTGTTCTCATATTTGATTTTCCTGCCTTGCCCTTGAAGGCATTCGAGTTAATCTTGAGTACCACTGGGGTATCCCTTCCTATAGTAGATCTACAGTCATTTTGTGTGTATGTGAATTCATTCATTCCAGTATATTCTAGGCACCCACCGTGTGCAAGGGGGAAAAAGCAGTGAATGAGAGAGACCTCAAGTCCCTAATCTTGTACAGCTTGCATTTTAGTTGTGGGATGCATAGAATCAACAGGTAAATAATTAAGATGTATTGTGTTTTAGTCTGTGGTGACTGCTAAGGAAAAAAAGTAGATCGGAGAAGTGGGCTGGGCAGTGTAGAGGGTGGAGTGGTTGTTATTTTAAATAGGTAGTCAGGGTGCACCTGGGTGGCTCAGTGGGTTAGGTGTCCAACTTTGGCTTAGGTCACGATCTCCCTGGTTGTGAGTTTGAGCTCTGTGTCAGGCTCTGTGCTGATGGCTCAGAGCCTGGAACCTGCTTCCAATTCTGTGTCTCTGTCTCTCTCTGCCCCTCCTCCACTCACACTCTGTCTCTCTGTCTCTCTCAAAAAATAAATAAACATTAAAAACAATAGGTAGTAAGGGGAGCTCTTACTGACAGAGTGACAGTGGAGCGGACACCTGACATGGGGACCAGCATGCCTTTCAGGGACCTGAAGGAGACACCTGTAAAGCAGAGTGAACACTGAGTACACAGCCCCTGAGGTAGGAATATGAAGGCCAGTGTATCTGGTATACTGAGTCAGGGTGAACGGTTGCACCTGAGACCAGAGAGGGGGAGCCAGATCACAATGGCAGAAGCTACTAGAAGGCAAAATGGAAGTAGTTTTGGTGCCTCACTATAGGAAAACGTACTCTCACGATATATCTGATATATCAGGGTAAAACTAAGTTTTATCTGAACCATCACTCAAACTAGGAAAATACAGAAGAATGCTTGAAGATCACGGATGTCTCATTTCATCTAAGCCACTTGAGCTGTAGCTTTCAAAAGCATGTGGATGTTTTTAAAAGCTAATAACAAGGAACTTGAGAGAAGTGGTCTTGCTACCTCTTAGGAAGAGCAACTTGAATAAGTTTATCATAGAGCACTGTTTTATTCCATGAGACTGTTAATATGTGGCCTTAAGTGTCCATTATTTTTTTCTTTTACTCGCCATGAGAGCCTATTTTGGGGGGAGGGGTACACGAGCAACCAAGATTTAATTTTTGTTTGTACAATGTACATATAAGTCTTAGTCCATTTGGGCAGCTATAAAAATCCATGGGGTAGGAGGCTTATAAACAACAGAAAGTCTTTTCTCACAGCTCTGGAAGCTGCAAGTTCAAGATCAAGGCATCAGCAAATTTGTTGTCTAGTGAAAGTGTATTTCTAGGCTTATAGGTGGTCATCTTTTTTGCTGTGTCCTTTCGTGGCCAAGGGGTGAAGAATCTCTATGGTCTCTTTTCTAAGGGTACTAATCCTATCACCTCCCAAAGGTCCCACTTCCAAATACTATCATTTTGGGGCTTAGGATCTCAACATGTGAATTTTAGGGGATACAAACATTCAGTCTGTAGCAAGATAATAATCTGATTATAATATTCCGTTACTGTGAGTTACTATGCCATAGCTCATTCTATTATTGGATTATAGTAATTGTTCTCTTTTCCACGTTAAACTTGAGATTTGAATGTGACAGACTCAGGGAATATCGGCGATGAGAATTTGTTCTCATTGATGACTCATAATGATTATTCATTATCTCTTATTTAACTGGCACATGCTAGGTGCTCCACAGGGCATTAAATATATACAAACACACATGTGCACACATGCATACACCCACACACATTCCTTATTAGAATGGATGAGTAAGAGAATTGGTTTGAATTTCCTGTATCATTAGTAAATCCCTGGACACACATAGTGAAATTAAGAAGAAAAATATAAACAAGATTAAATAAAACTTATGCCAGTTTGGTTACATCAAGCTAAAGAAAATGTCCATTTCCCATATGTATTTGTTTGGAAAATTGTGGGAGATTCACTCTTGTATATTTTTCAAGGTTCTGTCAAATGTGAATGTTTTCTAAAGCTTATTATAGGAAAGAGCCAGTTGGGGGTAATTTTGTTCCTTTAAAGTCTCCCCTTCTGTTGCAGAGAAGGAATGCCAATGTGTTTAATGTGTGCCCAGAAGTATAAAATTGCCTTGAAGAAGGTGCAGGTATAGAAGAGTGAAAGTGGGGAGGTAGCTGGGAACCAATATTAAGAGAATCTGGTGTACTTCTGTCTGATTCAATTGAATTAAAATTTATTGACCATGTGTTGTAATCATAATTTAAGTGTGGAATGTAAGATGGACTCGTTCTCAAGTCATTTAAAGTGTTTATCAGATAGGATTCACAATAAAAGAGCGGTATGCAACAATATAAAGTGAGCTGATACAGTGACCATAGGGCATTCTTAGCTTCCAGCAGAAAGGAGAAGGAAGCGGTCTGTGTGGGCTGCAGTGCTGGGGGACACCAAGGGAGGGGAGGATGTGAGCAGGATGGATGGATGGGCTTTTGATGGTCAGAGGGGAGGCAAAGGAACAGTGTGAGTGAGGAGAAAAATATAAAAAAAAGGCTAAGGCAGAGATGAAGTTCATATATTCCGGAAACAGGAAGGAGACCAATGTGGTTGGAGTGGGGAGTTCCTTTAACTGAAGGAGAATGAGGAAGAAAAAGCAGGTTTGACTAGGATACAGTTTGGGGAGAGATTTGAATCAAATTGAGGAATTTGGATTTTTGTTAGAAAAGGGGGATATTTGGAGTGACTTCAGTGAAAATGATGATAGAGTAGGGACTTCTAAAAATTCTCTCCTCCATAAAAGCAATAAGAAAACTGGAAAAAAAATGGCCAGAATCAACTTTTCAGAACTCCAGGGATTAACCAAATTCTGGCAGCAATCTGAGGCACAGTCTCTGTAAGAACAGTGACCTTGTGGCATTTTAACTTATTCCCTGGTAATCACAGTAAGCTACCAGTGAGGACAGTTAGGAGTTGGAGTTCCTTCAAAGTCCTATTACTAAAAACTTTTTATTTGACTTGTCTCATGGTTTCCTGGAGCACTTCACTTACAAGGCTGCCCTTTTGTTCTGACTCAGAGCTCATCCAGTAAGAAGTCTTTTTTCTTTTTCTTTTTTTTTTCAACGTTTATTTATTTTTGGGACAGAGAGAGACAGAGCATGAACGGGGGAGGGGCAGAGAGAGAGGGAGACACAGAATCGGAAACAGGCTCCAGGCTCTGAGCCATCAGCCCAGAGCCTGACGCGGGGCTCGAACTCACGGACCGCGAGATCGTGACCTGGCTGAAGTCGGATGCTTAACCAACTGAGCCACCCAGGCGCCCCAAGAAGTCTTTTTTCAAGGTCATTTTTCAAAAGTATTTAGGGCCAATAGTTTAGCTTGGAGGCTGTCTGACATGAGGGACAACAGTTGGGGTAGAAAAAAGAATACATGCTTAAAAGGAAAGGATGGGGAATGAGGTATCTATTGGGGCTTTGAAAATGCTGACATATTCTTGGTAATCTATAAGGTCATGTGTGGATATAGTGGTGTGAATGCTGAGGGCTCCATGCATATTGAGTAGTAACCTAAGAAGGCTCCAAACCCTTGCCTCTGGCTCATCTTGAGGCTCTGTGTAAGCAGGAAGTGAAGGCTAAGGCAGGTGCCTGGCTGAGTGAAGAAGGCATGCCCACTGTATACTAAAAACTACACAATGCAAGTGAAAGAAATTAACGAAAACGTCAATAAATGGAAAGACTGTGTGTGTTGCAATAAGACACTGCTTCATACCCACTAAGATGCCATCGTCAAAAGGTGGACGATAACAAGTGTGGGAAAAGATGTGGAGAGTTTGGGACTCCCATGTATTGCTGGTAGGAATATAAAATGGTGTAGCCACCTTGATAAACAGTTTGGCAGTTCCTTAAATGGTTAAAAGTAGGTTTACCATATGATCCAGCAATTCTGCTCTGTGGCAATACCCACCAGAAATGAAAACATACACCCATGCAAAAACTTGTACACGAATACTAATAGTATTGTTTATAGTAGCCCCAGAGTGGGTACAACCCAAATGTCCATTCAACTGATGAATGGATAAATAAAACGTGGTATATCTATACCATGGAATATTATTCAGTCATAAAAATGAATTAAGTCCCTTTACATGGTGCAACATGGATGCACCCTGAAAATATGGTAAGTGAAAGAAGCAACACAGAAAAGGCCACAGGTGATATGATTTTCTTTATATGAAATCTCCAGAATAAGCAAATCCAGGGAGCTAAAGAGATTAGTGGTTATCAGGACCTGAGGGCGGGGTTAATGGTACTGACTGGTGATTGCTATTGGTTTCTTTACTGGGTAAAAAAAATATTCTGAAATTAGATAGCCACATCATTGAGTAAAATGGTGAACAGAATAAGAACCACTGAATTTTATACTTTGTAAATTGGAGTTTTAGTGTATGTGAGTCCTATCTTGTTAAAAAGAGGAATCTTTGAAGGCTTTTCAACATAAAAAATTATATATTAACAGTATAATGTACATTCCTAAATAAATAGCTAAAGATTAATAGATAAGGTCAGAGCCCAAAGAGATTAGAGTCAAGAGAACCCCAGCTAGGAAAAACTTATTGCATCCTGGCAAAAGAGTGTTAGACCAGGAGTCCAGGCAATGTCAATAGTTCCTTTATGGGATTTTCTGCTCACAAGCTTCTAGTACCTGACAATGCTCAGCCATGGGATATGTTAAATACATTTCTATTGAAGCTTAAGTCAAAAGGCCTGTATTGTAATCTCTAGGGGTGTGTGTGTGTGTGTGTGTGTGTGTGTGTGTGTGTGTGTGTGTGTTTGTGTGTGTGTGAGAGAGAGAGAGAGAGAGAGAGGGAGAGAGAGGGAAAGAGAGGGAGAGAGAGAGAGAGAGGGAGAGGGAGGGAGGGAGAGAGATGCTGTATATTGCAACACAGGATAAATTTCCTCTTCTGTAAAAGAGATTCTTTGTGGTGAGAGGCAAATTATATCCAAGTACAAGGATATGCTAAAAAGCCCAATTCATTTATGAATTAAAAATAAACATGACAATAACAGAAATAACAAAAAGGAGACTGTTCATCCATAACTCCAGTCCTGGCAGATTGGCTTGTGATGTTGAACTTTTTTTTTTTTTTTTTTTTTTTTTTTAAGAGACCAAAGCCTTTGCTTTTTTCCCAGCCATGGTTTTGTCTAGTTGAGTTTAAATACATTACAACGGATGTATTGGATATTTGTATATATAATTTTATAATATATTGGATATTATGAATGTATTAGGTATTATGTCCTATAAGTGTTACATATCACTTATTCTATATATCCTATATATGTGTATATATTATATACTTGTGTATACATATATGTTTGTAAATGTGCATACACACAAATGATATGAAATTGGGAGAAGTAGCATCTTAAATTCGGTAAGAGTCTAATCTTACCCAGTACTATTTAGAGATGCCCACGTTTCAAATGTGTTTCTGATTTTTTATGTGAAAATATAAAAAGCCTCTCTAAGAATAGGAAGCCAGTTCAGGAATGAAACTTCCTCTCTTGCTTAAAGGGATGTGTTTTCCTATGCAAATGTAGCAAAGCCCAGAAATTAGCAATGACTGCTAAATTAACACACTTGAAGAGCTTGGCTGGTTCTAATAGGCAGTCAAATGGTCTTGTTACATTGTAATAGTGCCAAGCTAATTGAAGTGATTACTGTTGCTCATGAGCAGCCTTTTTGAAGTAGAAGTCTTTTAAATTATCCATAGACGTTAAATGTCAGACACTATTGTGTAATTATACTTTGTAAATGCTGAATGTCATAAGGCATCACAGGTAATTGAGGTTTACAGAGAAGAGCTTTTTCTAAACCTAATTGGGCATCAACTCTTTGTCACTTTTTCTAAATCTAATTGGGCATCAACTTTTTGTGCCAGGGGACACTCCAGTGCCTCCCAGT
Organism: Felis catus; assembly: GCF_018350175.1. Lineage (NCBI taxonomy): Eukaryota > Metazoa > Chordata > Mammalia > Carnivora > Felidae > Felis > Felis catus. The sequence goes on from NC_058380.1 coordinate 20,110,214, forward strand.
CTCCCTTTCTTCCCCACCTTCTCTGGCTAGGCTTACTCATGGGGCCCCACATGTCACGATGGTTCCAAATCATTGAGCTTAAAACCCTCTATGTACCATCCTCTGGGATCTTTGGGGACTGTTTCACTTGTTTGGGATATCACAGGCTGAAGCTTTCTGGGAAGCCGAGTGTGGCTAGCTGATGACAGAGTTGGGCCATCTCAATGGAACATCAAATCCTTTAAAATCTCAGAGGGATTCCAGAATATTCTGCATGTTCTTTGATTTTTATCTGTGTGTTATTATTTGTGTGTGTGATTTTGGAAAATATCTTTTTATGACATTAGAAAAGGAGGTATCTATGGCTCTGAAGTAGTCATCCACATTTTCTCCCATTTTTATTTCTTTAAGATTTTTTTAAATGTCTATTCACTCTTTAGAGAGAGCGAGAGCGAGAGCGAGCACAAGTGAGCGCATGAGCAGGGGAGGGCCAGAGAGATAGAGGGATACAGAATCTGAAGCAGGCTCTAGGCTCTGAGCTGTCAGCACAGAGCAGGACACAGGGCTTGAACTCATGAACTGCGAGATCATGACTTGAGCTGAAGCTGGACGCTTAACTGAGCCACCCAGGTGCCCCTCTTCTATTTTTATTTCTTAGCTCCTATTGGAACAGACATTAGAGTTCCAAGTTAAAAAGAATTCATAGAAAGCAATTTTCTGCATTGCTTTTGCAACAGTAATGTTAATCATAAACCAAACCTTGGAATCTTCAAATGTCTTGCCTTTGTGGGTCACACACTTGAGAATAACTGAAAAGCCAAGTTGGGCTTTCTTTTTTTTAATAAGTTTTTAATGTTTGTTTATTTTTGAGAGAGAGAGAGAGAGAGAGAGAGGGAGACAGAGGATCTGAAGCAGGCTCTGCACTGTCAATGCAGAGCATGATGTGGGGCTCAAACTCACTAACCATGAGATCATGACCGGAGCTGAAGTCAGATGCTTAACCACCTGAGCCACCCAGATGCCCCCAAGTTGGACTTTTTAATGCAGACCTCAAGGTGTCCTGCTGTTGGCTATGAGTCTTCTGGCTTGGCTGGCTGGGAATACAGTCTCCATTTCTGGCATAGTGGCTGGCAGGAAATACACAAAAAGGCATTCTTATTGCATAATTCTTAATATGTGTGTTCAGTTGGTCACCAAATTTTATCAAATCAAACTATTTTGTCGCTGTGATTTCATGATGGGCCCCCCATTGTGTGCCTCCAGTAGGTAGCAGTTTATGAAAGTCCTAGCTTATTTGTAAAATTATCTCTATCTTTGCTTTTTAAAAGCATTCGTTATTCTCTATGATAAATTGAGTTTTGATGAAAGCATTTTCTGCCCCACGCAAGGAGACTGTCTGGGAGAAGCGTCAGTGTGTGTAGCAAAGAGGATGTGGATGTTTTCAACGTGATGAAAACAGAGGAGTTGGGTAGTCTTGCCGAGTGCGTTGTGGACAGTCTGCTGATTTCTGTAGATGGAGGCAGAGATGTTCACATAGATTCTCAGAATGGTCAGGCCTTACTACAGGCTTCAAAGATACATTCTTGTTCTTTATGATTTTTTTCATTGTGATATTGAAAAGGTAAATGAGGACTTTTTATACATTACAAGTAGTGTACAGATACTTGTCAGAAATAACACTAAGCAGTGAGTGTAGTTTTTCTAGCATCACTTTTGAAGGTGGCTTTTATGATGTGCCTGTCGGAGAATAATTAGGTTCAAGGATATTATTAAAGTTGTTAAAAGTTTAAAGCAATAATGTGCAAGGTGCCACACAAAATGTTGAATTAGACATGGTTTTTGCACAATGAGCTTATGCATACCCTCTCATTTTACTTCCCTCCATAACAAATTATAACCTTCCTGTTAAAGTTCTTACCCCTGTGGCTGGTAAGTCTTGCCTTTTTTTACTAATCAGTGTCTCTATTGCTCCTGTTATATCAGGGTGACTTAAACTGGTGGGGAAAAGCATTGTTCTTACTGATGTGATATTGATGACTAAGATGTGCAGGGGCTCATGGTTAGCCACAAGTTTGAAAAATCATCAGTCATCTTATACTCCTTCAGGAGTCCTTAAATATAAGCAACAAGGTGGGGCTCTTTGTGCAAAGCTTTGCTGGACTGTGGCTGTCCAGCTGAAGATCAAGGTAACATATCAGAAAAGTGACCACCACTGGCTGCTCTCCATGTTCCAAGGGAGGGGTTAGCATTCTCAAGGGGAGGGTACTGCTGGCTTCACGGGGGTGGCCATCGATGGTGTTCATTACTTACAGCTTGTTCCCCTTCGATGCAAGGTGGGCTTATACTTCCTTGTGGTTAGGTGGAACTCAGGTGACTAATATCGGCCAATGAGTTACGACTAGAAGTTTTATGTGTCGTGTTCAGGCTGGAGCACTTATTGCCAATGTGAAACCTCTCAAAAGCTCTTGCTCTACTTAGCATGGTGATTGGCAGTATTCAAGATGGTGGGTGTTCTATCAGAGCAAAGAAACCTGGAGCAGAGCTCTCAGCTGACCCTTGATGGGCATGTAGAACAGAACAAGAAATAACTTGTGTCGTTACTGGCATTTCTTGGTTCAACACAACTTAGCTTACCTGACTGATATACCGTAGCTAGGCCAGTAGTTCGCTTAGGGCCTATATCAGGGGTCACAAATGTGAGTGCCCATGAAACCCCATACGGGTGAATGAGGTGGGCAGGCTGTAAGAAAGGCACGGACGTGCTTTGTTTGCATGTTAAACATGTAGGCACATTCCTTGCTTTTTACAAAGGCATGCATTCTCCTTTTTTTTTTTTTTTTTTTTGGGAATAAGTAAACTTTGTGGTATCTCTTTTGATACTTCCCCTTGATAGATGATAGTCTCTTTTGATACTTCCCCTTTATAGATGATAGTCTCAGCAACTGTTTCTCTATTAGTTGTAAAAACAGCGGTCAAGTGTGATGATAAATGACTATAATGCTTGCTGGGCATCAGTAAGGGGAGGGGGGGCACCATAGCAAAGGTGGTTTCTGTGAAAATTGGACTCTATAAACCCTGTCTAAAGGAGGCAGCTGGTTTCATTTAGCCCAAAGCAATTTCTGACCTCTGGGAATGTGCACAGAATTCCTAGTTCTCAAGATTTTCTAAGGGAAGGTTTTTTTTGTTTTTGTTTTTGTTTTTTTTTTTGAAGAGAAGATTTTATGTGAAGTGTTTTAATTTTGAAATAATCAATTTTAAAAATTGCCAAAATAAAAAAAAATGTCATACAGCTAATACCTTATAGACTTTGGCCTATATCCCCCACAGCTTGTCATTCTCAAACTAATAAAAAATCTTCATTTGAAGAGGTTACATCTTAAAAACAGAACAAGCATATATCAATTGACAACGTAATGACATGACAAAATAATAACAAGCAATCAGCAAATATTTGATTTCTTACTCTTTGTTAACATTGTGCTATGTGCTGTGGGTGATACTAGAGAAAAAGGATGGGCCTTGACTTTTGGGGAACTCACGATTTCATTGGGGAACAAATGGAAAGAAATAATATAAGAAACAACGGGGGCACCTGGGTGGTTCAGTTGGTCACACATCCGACTTCTGCTCAGGTCATGATCTCGCATTTTGTGAGTTGGAGCCCCACGTTGGGCTCTGTGGTGTCAGCTCAGGAGACTGGAGCCTCCTTCAGATTCTGGGTCTCTCCTTCTCTCTGCCCCTCCCCACTCACACTCTGTCTCTCTCTCAAAAAATGAATAAATATTAAAAAATAAACAATATAAACAGTATAAAAAGAAACAATTAAGAGAAATTGTATTAGGGTTATCCAGAGAAACAGAGCCAATAGGATATACATATTGTATTATATGTATAGTTGACCCTTGAACAGATGGGCTTGAACTGCATAGTATGTGCAGTATATGTGAATTTTTTTCGGTACATATAGCACAGCCCTGCAAATGCATTTTCTCTATTTCCTTAATAACATTTCCTTTAGCTTTATTGTAAGAATACAGTATATAATACATATTTAAAATATGTGTTAATTGACTGGTTATGGTCATCAGTAAGGCTTCCAGTCAACAGTAGTCTATTAGTAGTTAAGTTTTGGGGGAGTCTAAATTTATATATGGATTTTTAACTATACAGGTGTTGGCATCCCTTACCCCATGTTGCTCAAGGGTCAATGGTATACATGTATACATATGTATTTATATATATAATATTTATATTCTGTATATATAGCCTACACGCGCATACACACCTATTTAGAGAAAGATTTATCATAGGAATTGATGTGTAAAATTATGGAGGCTGATCTTCCATTTGCAAGCTGGAGGTCCAGGAAAGTCAGTGCTGCAGTCTGAAGACCTAAGTAAGCCCAGGGAGCCAGTGGTGTAGATTTCAGTCTGAATCTGAAGGCTTGAGAATCAGGAACACCAAAGTCAGGAGACCAGTGTTCCAACTCAAATAGAGAGTGAATTCAACCTTCCCTGCCTTTTCTTTCTATTCAGTCTTCCAATCAGTTCGTTCTCCCATATTGAGGAGAACCATCTGCTTGCTTAGTTCACCAGTTCAGATGTTAATGTGTTCTGGAAACATCCTCCTAAACATTTGACCAGCTATGTGGGTGTCCTATGGCCCAGTGAAATTAATGCATAAAATCCACCATCACAGACACTATGTAAGAAGGTGTAGCTAATAGCCATGCTTTGCAACAAGAGCTGAAGTGTGATGAGAGAGGGTGGAACAGACCTAGAAGGAGGAAGTGGGATTGAGCAGAAGGCTGAAGAATGGATGGAATACCAGGTGGGGTCAGGGAATGTCAGATGATCCATGTGAAGAGGACACTGAGGGACAAAACGCAGGGTGGCTGCTTAACTAGAATAGAAAGTGCCTAGGGGAAGCAAGAAAACATGACTGGGAGAGAGTTTGGTTGCAAGGTACTGTGTTAAGGACCTCAGAAGTCAGGTGGAGGCATTGACCGTTACTGCAGTAAGAGGCGGTGGCTCCTGGCAGCAACCAGGACATCAAGAGGAGACTGGACACCAGAGTCCAGGCCAGCTGTCACTAATTAGCATTGCTTGTGGGGCCTGGGACAAGTCATTTACTGTCTGTTGTCCTAGTTTTTATATACGTGAGAAGAACAACATCAGTGTTAGACTCACATGTGAAGTGTATTGAAAATAGAGATGTTTGGGCATCCAACACCCCAACCTTCTGAGGATTTGGATTTTGAGTGAGCGCTGGATGGGGTTCTGATACATGCTAACCTTTGAGAAGCACTACACTGAGACATCCCCCTCAGTGAATGAGCTGATGAGAAGGGTGAAATCAGAGGTGGGAGGAGGACTGACATTACTATGCAGGTTGGGTTAGGGAAGGAATAGCCAGAGTCTATGCCCCCTCTCCTATGCAAGCCAGATTAACCTCCTTACTGTCTCCTTAATGTGGCTTGCCTGATCTCTCTTGAAGATTTTTGTTTTGTTTTGTTTTTTAATGCTTATTTATTGTTTGAGAAAGAGAGACACAAGGCATGAGGGGGGAAGGGGCAGAGAGAGAAGGAGACTCAAAATCCGAAGCAGACTCCAGGCTCTGAGCTGTCAGCACAGAGCCCAATGCAGGGCTTGAACTCACAAACCGTGAGATCATGACCTCAGCCAAAATCAGACACTTAACTGACTCAGCCAACCAGGCACCCCAGGCTCTTGAAGATCTTAATTTGGAACCACCTTGAGGCAGGTTTTTGTTTAATCGTAAGACATTAAAGTATTGTCTGTATGACAGGGAAGTCAATTTGATTTTAAGGTCTCTTTGTCATCTCTACTTATTTCAAATGCACTCTTGGTTTCTGGTCCTAGGTGTTCATATTGCAGTAAATATGGACACAGAAATCAAGCACTGTTTAGAAGATTAACCATATCCCATGTGATATATACATATAATGGAATACTACTTGGTGATGAAAAAGAATGAAATCTTGCCATTTGCAACAACATGGATGCACCTGGAGGGTATTATGCTAAGTGAAATAAGTCCGTCAGAAAAAGACAGATATCATACGTTTTCACTCATATGTGGAATTTGGGAAACTTAACAGAAGACCATAGGGGAAGGGAAAGAAAAATAAGTTACAGAGAGGGAGGCAAACCATAAGAGACTCTTATATACAGAGAACAAACTGAGGGTTGATGGGACTTGGGGGGGTCAGGGGGTGGGGAGAATGGGAGATGGGCATTGAGGAGGGCACTTGTTGGGATGAGCACTGGGTGTTGTATGTAAGTGATGAATCATGGGAATCTACTCCCAAAGCCAACAACACACTGTATACACTATATGTTAGCTAACCTGACAATAAATTAAAAAAAAAAAAAAAATTAACCACATCCCAGATTTTGGACTGAATTCCCAGTTGGTTCTCTTCCTCATTCTTCCGCAGATGCCTTTCTTCTCAGCATCATTCATCTCAGAGGCAACTGTGTTTATGTCCTTGACTGGGACATGTTCCAGTGTGTTGTCAGAGATTTCAGTCTCTAACGCCTAAAGAGATCCCATGCACTATTGCTAAAATACCAAGAATCAAAATTACATCTGATAGCCGTGCAGTCCCTAAAGAGCGGAAAGGAAGACTTTGCTTAAGGCAGAATGCACTAATCCATTGTATTAGCAAGTTGCCAGCGCTGTCCAAGTCAATGTTTACTTTTGTCAGAAGCAGGAATAAGGTAAAACACATGGGAGAAGGTTCCAGCATGGAGAAATTAGTGCTAAATTAAGATGCAAACAACATGTCCTGAGGATGGAAAACAATTTAGGGAAATGAAGCAATTGGTAAATATTGTTTGTTACATTGATAAATAGGCTGTGGCAGCCATCCAAAGTTTGCATTTAATTTGAAGCCAAAAATGCCTTTTGATTTGACAGAGCAGTTATGTGCATGCCAGAAGTCCTGTACTCCTAGGTGGGCGGCCGGTGATGCATGTTGGTGGAAAGACTTCTGAGGAGTATCACAGTGTGTTGATGGTGACCCCACAGGAAACCAGTACATGTATTTTTTCCTTATTTATCTTTATGTTCATAAGGAATATGATAGGAGTTCTGAAATAAAAAGGAATCTGAAATTCTTATGATGAGCTCCTATGTTTTTTTTCATGATCTTTTCCATGTCCCCACCTGTCAAATCATGCTAAAGGTGAGGAAGGAGTAATGGTAGGTCCATCATCACGAATCACACTAAGTTGACATTTTTAATCTTTTTTTTTTTTTTTTTCCCAAGCGGTACTGTGTGTAAAGTGAAGTGCTAGGTTTTTTTCGGAGAACCAGGAAGAAGTTGAGATGTGGTTCTGACCTTCAAGGAGCTTGTGTGTTGGGCTGCCAGATGACTTTTCTATCTAGGAGTAGGTTGGTTTTTAGAATCCTGGGCTCAGGACTCACAAAGTAAAAAAAAAGTGGGCGGGTGGGTTGTGGCAAGAGCTAGTTATGTGGTGAGGAGGGTTCATTCCTTTATGAGGGCTCCATGGTGGTATTCCTCACTCTTGGCTCATGTCCCACACAGACCTGTACAAGAAATACAACCAGTGTAATCTCCCTTGGCCTCTTCATCACAAAAAAAAAATTGAAATAGACAATATTATCCTTAAAGTTCCTTTCTGTTGTAGCGTCCGTCATCTAAGGGCTTGGTGCGTCTGCTGGCTTCATGGGAGCACTGAATGTGACAGCCGGGAGGGGACAGGTGGACTAGCATATATGCCTGTGACACTTAAGTCTCATGTTGACACACTTAGAAAAATCTTAACCAGTGGCAAAATTCTGACTTAAGACTGAACACTTTTATAACGACAACACTTAAAATTGTTTTCCTAATGTTTAATTTTGAGAGAGAGAGAGAGTGCAGAAGTGGGGCTGAGAGAGAGGGAGATGCTGAATCCGAAGCAGGCTCCACGCTCTGAGCTGTCAGCACAGAGCCAGTTGTGGGGCTTGAACTTATGGACTGCGAGATCATGACCTGAGCTGAAGTTGGATGTTCAACCGACTGAGCCCCCCCACAGGTACCCCAACAACACTCTTATTCGGACCTCCTTATTTGCCAGGCTCAGTCCTATGTCCTATCCATTAATTAACTCTTTTAATCTACAGAAGAGTTCTATGAAGCAGGTGTTCGTATCCTGCTTTTAGAAATGAGATAATTGAGGCACAGGTCAAGAAATGCGCCCAAGTTTACCCAGCTAGTGAGTGGCAGAGTCAGCATTGAAACCAGGTGGTCTGACATCAGAGCTCACATCCAGTTGGTTCCAACCTCCTCTCCCTCCCTATACTCTCTTGTCCAGGGACAGGAGAAATAACTTCCTTGTTTCTTCTTGCCAAAACATCTTCTTTTTCCATCCACGACCCTTTCCCTCTCTTAGCTTTTCCTAATTCCTCATTCCTGATAATACATATAAGCATCTGAAGTCGGGGGATTCTGGAGGCTATTTAACTCTCCATAATCCTGTCACTCTCTCTTTGTGGATCTGTAATAATGTTACAGGAATGTTATGAAATAAAAAGTGGTTCCAATAGGAAGCAGCTATGTCAATTGTGAAACATACTTCACAGCTCTACTTCGACTAAAATCATCCTCCCTTCATGGTCTAAACTAAGATGGGGAATACCTACCAGCCCTATCTCAAGGAAAACCATCTGTAACAGTGCTCTGGGTGAAGCAATAGTGAGTTGAAATGAAGGGATTTTCAGAAAGCCATCAGGACAAGCTCACAAGAGTCAAGGAAGTAGCTTTTTTGGAGTAAAAAAAAAAAATCCCGTATACAATCCCTGTTTATCATCTGATATCCTTTCCATCTCCAGCTAGATTGCCTCAGTATTTCTCACAAAACTTTTTAGCATTCGTAAATTTGAAGAAGAATTAGGATTCCAGCAATCAGTGTCACTTGATATAATGTAAAAACTATGAGAAACTCAGTCCGCCATAAAATAAAATTTCAGGGGAAGCGTGACCTCATGATGTGTTGATCTGAGGATGTAGCTGTTACTGGGTACCAATTTCAATTACATTCAAGGTCCCATCTAGTTACCAGGAAACAGAAGATGCTCTCCCATCATCGGCCAAGAATTAAATACCATATCTGATGGCCCCTGGAAGGAATACTGATAAATCTTTTTCTGAATGCACTTTACGTATTGATGTACTATAATTACAAAGAGTTATTGGCAAAAATGCTGGGAAATTCTCATAAGCTCAACTTAATGCACAAGCTAATAGATATTTCTAGTTTCATCTTCCAGCGCTGGGTGCCTTTGTTCAATGTTTTGCTTTTTAATTAAAAGCAGCTTGATAAACACTGCATCCCAGAAACTTTCCTTAAACTGATACTTATTGAAAACCCTCAGTGTGTCTAGCTAGGCGGAAGAAATCACCTTAGTGTATAACAAGATCTCCTACCTTCAAAGGATTTATTGTCTTTGAACCCTAATGCTCTGAAAAACAGAAAATAATACAGTTGAATGCAGGACAATTTTATTATTTGTATAGGATGATATTTTAAGTGGACAAAGGACTAATCTCATGAGATAGTTGACATTACTATTTTATAAATGCAGAAATGGAGCATCTGAGACACTAAGTGCTGGTCACTGGCACACCAGTAGGGGACCCCATTTTCCGCCTCCCGGCTAGGCTGTCCCACCACGGTATCCTCTTGCCAAAGTGGGTAAAGCCAGTACACGTTGTGACCGATATGTGGTTGGAATACATGTCTGGAGCTACATACCCTCTAGTTATGATTTGGGTTTATGATTGGGAAACCTCTCTTGAAGAATATTCTAGAAACACAGCCAGGTTTCATTGAATGTGATGCAAAGATACAGGGAGAACACCTCCATGGGCAAGCCAAGACCACCATAGAAAGGCCTCAGCAAAAAATCCAACCTGCCTGTACTGTGACCTCAGACTTCTAGCCTTCAGCACTGTGAGAGCGTAAGTCACCTGGTGTGTGGTACTTTGTTATGGCAGCCCTTGCAAACTAACACAGTTAGTTTCAAAAATTTTTTAATTGGTTTATCTTAATATTTACCTGGTGTATCACTTAGATTTTTTGGTGTGAAATGGTACTGAACTCAGATGGTGAAATCGTAGGCTTTATTGAAAGGGCTACTTACAGAGATGTGCGAAGTGTAAAGGAAGCTGGAGGCTATCGGGAGTGGGGAGGTGTTACTATGCTTGGGGCTAAGGAAGCAGTGGGGGAAAGAGGCCCCCAGAAGAGTGAGAAGTGGAGCAGTAGGTGAGGGGCCAGTTAAGCAGGAGCGCTGTCATGAGGAGATATGGTTACTGTCACAGAAGGGTTGCAGACACAGGGAGAGGTGCAGAGATGTGTAAGCATCTCTCGACTGCCTTCTAATTCTGGTTGGAGCCTTTCATTGGGCCAGTCCAACAGAAAGCCAGAAAACAAGGCAATGTGGAGGGTGCTGTCTGCAGAGGTCACTCCTGGAGAGTCTAGAAGGGCCAACAAGGGTGGTGAATAAATGGTAGGGAGGAACAGAGAATAACTTCACAAAAGAAAATAATCAGCATTATTGCCATTCAGCAAAATGGAGAAACAAAGGGGCTAGACTATTTTTCTTTTTTTTTTTTTTAAATTAGCATTTAAAAAAAATTTTTTTTAACGTTTATTTATTTTTGAGACAGAGAGAGAGCATGAACGGGAGAGGGTCAGAGAGAGGGAGACACAGAATCTGAAACAGGCTCCAGGCTCTGAGCTGTCAGCACAGAGCCCGACGCGGGGCTCGGACTCACAGACCGCGAGATCATGACCTGAGCAGAAGTCGGCCACCCAACCGACTGAGCCACCCAGGCGCCCCTAAATTAACATTTTTAATTTAGTTTTGAGAGACAGAAAGAGACAGAGTGTGAGTGAAGGACGGGCAGAAAGAGAGGGAGACACAGAATCCGAAGCAGTCTCCAGGCTCTGGACTGTCAGCACAGCCCTGACGCGGGGCTTGAACTCACAAACTGTGGGATCATGACCTGAGCTTAACTGACTGAGCCATCCAGGCATCCCCAAGACTTACTATTTTTTCCAAGGTCAGCAGCAAAATCAGTATCAAACTGAAAATGATATTATCTCTCTCCTTTTTGGTCACTGGTGATTTTCCTGTATTTTGTTTTATGAGGGCAGGGAGGGGAGACTTTCCATTAAAAGAAACACTTCAAAAGTAGAAAGAGGGGCGCCTGGTGGCTCAGTTGGTTGAGCCTCTGACTCTTGGTTTCGGCTCAGGTCATGATCTCATGGTTCCTGAGTTCGAGCCGCACGTTGGGTGGTGGTGCAGAGCCTGCTTCAGATTCTTTGTCTCTCCCTCTCTCTTTGCCCCTCCCCTGTTCATATTCCCTCTCTCTCAAATAAACTTAAAAAAAATTGAAGAGTAGAAAGAAAAGTCAGCTCTTCCAAAGGTCTCGGTTCGGAGTTGAGAAAAGAGAGGCACAGAAAAAAAGAAAGCCCTTCCCAGCAGTTCTGTGGACAATCGACCCAGGACCATTGATCACTGATCACTGCACTGACCTCATCAGTCAGGATGTTCAGCTTTAGGAGAATGTTTCAGGTATAATGGCTCTAAAAAAGTTGAGGAACTTCCCTAGGAATTTGTTGAGGCAGCAAAGGAGGGGGAAAAAAAAAAAAGGAACCAAGGTTGGTTATATTCTATTTTTAGATGTGAATAAAGAAAGGCTGTGTGATTCAGAAGCAGGCAGACGGCCCATATCCCATTCAGCTATGGTCAGTTTACGACAAGTCTCTAAGCCAGGTCAGGGATGAACCATGAGGTAAACCCTGACCCCAGGGCCAGCTCCCCGGCATTGCTCAAGCAGCAACTCTCTGCATCCTTGGTTTATCCTTCCTGTTTCCTCGCTTATCAAATATTTATTGTCAACAACGGGCAGTTCTGTTTGCACACAGTGTGATGGGGTAATGAGATAGTTAGGTTTCCTCCTGTTATTGATGGGGAGTGCTGATGGCATGAATAATTTCCTCTTTTTACAAATGGGAATTTAATTATTGATGCCGTGTTTAGGCAGTGACAAAGGTGTTACCAACACACTGCAGTTGGAGGCCTTGGCAGGCATGAGGATCTGGGGTTCGTGGGGGTCTTGAATTAAATTTGTCTAATTGCTTAGAAGAGAGGGAGTGTGTATCTCTCTGTCTATATACGCACATACACACATACGTATACATGTAAATAAATATATTCTATATATGCCGTTGGAAGAAATTTTTGTCTAAAACATCAGAGACAACAAATCTCTAAAACCCGATCCTAACAAAGTATAAGCAAATCAGATCAGTGGAAACTCGTCCTTTCAGACCCGCATTGAACATGAACTGAATTCTTAGCATCACAGATGGAATATTTATTCATACAAGCAAGGATTTTGTGGACTGACAACTCACATTCGCTCCCAAGATAAACAGACCATGAGGTTTCTAACTTAGTATTTTAATTTGATGGCTTTCTTTGAAGGGATTCAAGGCTCTCTGAATACCACCCCCGAAGCCAGAAAGAAAATAAAAGCCAAGTATATTTCTCAATGAAGAGAAGTTTTCATTATTCCTTTACTTAAAAAAAATTATTTTTTATTTTTTATTATTTTTTAAAAATTTTTTTCAATATATGAAATTTATTGTCAAATTGGTTTCCATACAACACCCAGTGCTCATCCCAACAGGTGCCCTCCTCAATACCCATCACCCACCCTCCCCTCCCTCCCACCACCCATCAACCCTCAGTTCTCAGTTTTTAAGAGTCTCTTATGCTTTGGCTCTCTCCCACTCTAACCTCTTTTTAAAAAAAATTTTTTTTTATTGGTGTCTCTTCCTCTGGTAGTGTGAGATGAGGTGGGTTTCAGAGGAAGCAAACCTTTATTTTAGGGAACTCTGATGTGGAGAAGAAGTTTCTGTGATTCTGCTGAAGGTAGGAATGCAGTAAGCAGCCACCTCGACTATGCCCTTGAATCACTTGGGATTTTAGTAACGTGTAAATTCTTTTCAGGGGGTCTGAGGTTGGGCCCAGAGGTATTTTGCCTTTTGATGCTCTCCCGGATGAAGCCAGAGCTGTTGGTCCATGAGCCACACTCTTTTTCTAGTGTGTGTGTGTGTTTTTTTTTTTTAATTTTTTTTACTTTTGAGAGAGAGTGAGCAAGGGAGGGGCAGAGAGAGAGAGAGAGAGAGAGAGAGAATGAATCTGAAGCAAGCTCCAGGCTCTAAGCTGTCAGCACAGAGCCCAATGCGGGGCTCGAACTCAGAGACTGTGAGATAATGACCTGAGCTGAAATCAGACGCTCAACCGACTGAGCCACCCAGGCACCCCTCCGTGAGCCACACTTTGAGTAGCAAGGATTATTGGACTAGACAGCAAATCCTTGAGATAATGAATGTTAAAGATCAGTAGTAGTAACGTTTTTATAATTTTTGATTCTTTATAATTTTTTTAAAAATTAGAATAAGTTTTTTGCCCATCTGCCTCACACAGCTTTTTGCTGCAGAAACTTCATTTAAATTTTTCTGAGTTTTCTGATAGTATTGTCTATAGATTTATAGTGGCTGGCACAGGTCGGCCTCAGAAGAGTTTTTTTCAATATTTTTAAAATTGGAAACTACCTTCAAAGGTGTAACCAAGTTATAGGCAAGGATATTAAGTTAGTATATGCTACCGAGTTTGAATCTCTGCTCCTTCATTGGAAGCCTTTTGTTCCTCTGAACTCGTTAGCCAACCTGTTAATGGTCAGAGGTTCAGGAAGGGTGTGATTTTTTCTTTCTCGAAGCAATGGCTCATCTTCATCAATGTTGTCCATTCTTCAGAACAGACCTATTAGCTGTGGCCCCCATGGCCTTCCTGTGACTACCGGTTTTGTAAACTCTCACTGCAGCGTTCATACAGCATATCCCCTGAAGTTGCTCAGTGCTTTTTCATAAGTCACCTGGGTCAATTATTCCAGGTAAATGAGAAGAAACGAAAGTTGAGAGAAGGAAAAAAAAATCATGCTAGCAGTAACAAGATTGGAAATTGCTCGAGATTGCACTAAGTGGGGTGTAGGTATGCGGATGTACGTAAATGATGAATCAACCTTGCAGAGAAACCAGCACTGCCCACTCCCACCTGATTGTTCCCCACACCTGAGAGATGATAAGGCTCCTCAGTAAGTCAGCACCTCGGCACCCCACCCCCTTGGCTCCCCAGCCAAACAAAACAAAACATAAGGCTTTGTGGGAAGAGCTCCAATAGAAACCTCATCCTCGCTTTCCCTCTGATGGGTGATGGAAACCTGAACTGGCAAAGGATGGTCCACAGTTTCCTCCCTCCTGGCTGCAGATGCCTGTCTGCCCTGATACCTTCCAGAAGCTTCATGGGGACTGAAGGTGAATCCTATTCCTCATCAAATGTTGAAGGATCAATAATTATTAAAAACAATAGCAACGACAAACGGGGAGGGGGTGAGAGCGGAGATGGCTATGGAAGAGAGGTAGGAAGGGATCTCAGACCAATTATTTTTCTACAAAATACTTTATGTGACAACAGCAGCAGCCCCCAAAAGGGCAACGTGTAACAACAAAGCCTAATTAGAATGATTTCAGTGTAATCATTAACTCGCATCTAACACTGACGAGAGTATTTCTGTTTAAACTAAAACATGACCTGCATGGAGGAGAGGCCTTGTAAACTGTCTCTGAAATAAAATATGTGACAGGAAAGGTCAGAGCTGCTCTCATTTGAATTTCAAGTAGGGAGCTGGCTCCGCGGTGGCCGGCGTAGCAGGGCCTGGCGACTCCGCTTTCCCAGGCCTTCCTGCCAGCAGTAGCAGTTGGAGAAATCCTCCCGGACTAATTACTGGGATTGCAAAACAAGGATTTTTCTTCCCTTGCCTCTGCCCACTATCTCTTCCCCTCTCCCAACCAGGGACGGAAGCAAGGGTCTCGAATGATGTTTGCAGAGAGAGGTGATTTCCTTTGTTGTCGCTAGGAGACTGAAGGTCACTGCTGCGTGGCCCGATCCGCCAGATCCAGACACCTGCCCGCTGGCCCCTGGGCCAGGCCTCGCCTAGGCTGGCCTTCCTGGCACATCCTCCTGCCAGCCAGGCAGGGGAGGGCTTGCTAATAAACTCTCTTCCCAGCAAGAGTGATGCCAAGGCATTGCCTTCCGCTGGGCTGCGTAAAAGCAGCTATCAAATCAGCAAGATACAACTTGATTTGCAGGTCTCCAGTGAAATTGAAGAAGGCGAACTGTAAAACGTTCAGGGAAAAGGAAGCATGAAAACATTTTTAAGGAAAACATTTAAAAAGTCAGAGACAGACATAATAATAAAAAAAAGTTGGCAGGGAAGGTTTTATTTATTCATTTTGAAACATTGCAAAGAGCTCTGTTAGCAGCATTTATCTGCCTCTTTTTTTTTTTTTAAAGGCAGCCCCAAAAGCAAGTGAGTTGAATTCATTTCCTTTTTCCTTCTGTGACTTTTAAAAGCATTATATACAATGAGATCTTTTTTGCACTTCTGGGAATTTTTAAAGCTCTAACATTTCATCCATAAGCCTGACTTGGCGAAACCTCTTTCCTTTTCCCCCGGTGCCTCTCCTCCCCACTCCCTTTTTCTCTCCCTTTCCTTAGCCTGCATGCACTGTGGGGCCTTTCTTTGTCCTGATACTAACTGGTCCTTTCCCCTTAGTTTCTTGGTAATATTTTCTTCAGTCTTTTTTTAAATTTATTTTTAAATAATCTCTATACCCAATGTGGGGCTCGAACTTACAACCCCAAGATCAAGAGTCGCGTGCTCTACTGACTGAGCCAGCCAGGCACCCCTCTTCAGGTTTTTTGTTGTTTTTCAAATCTTTGTCTTCTCTTTATTTATTTTTAGATGCTTGTTTATTGTGAGAGAGAGAGAAAGCGAGAGAGAATCCCAAGCAAGTTCTGCACTGTCAGTACAGAGCTTGATGTGGGGCTTGAATCCGAGAGCCATGAGATCATGACCTGAGCTGAAACCAAGAGTCAGATGCTTAACCAACTAAGCCACCCAGGTGCCCCATATCTTTGTCTTCTCTTTGATACTAATCAAAATGGATGAGAAAATTCAAAATGTACTTGGTAACAGTGGGAGGAAAAAACAGGTTTGGCAAAACCACAGATGCATGCCGTAGAGGTCACTATTCTCTTTGCCTTTCCACACAAGGTCAGGAAGGTTACTGGGGTCAGTGCGGTGAAAGCGAAATGATTCACTAGATGCTCATTAAGACGGCAAGAGAGATTTTATGCAAGACTATGGCAGTAGAGGGGAGACTCTTAGAATAAGGGACAGAGACCGAGCCTAACAATACAGCAAAGACAATTGAGGATTTACAGCCAGAGTGACGGGGTCAGTAGATGGAAACTAATGAAGAGGAGACACCAAAGGTAAGGGGATTTTTGCTAAAAGCAGACCAAGGTTGAGGCCTGGTCTAGAGATCTCAGTGGAGCCTAACTACCATTTGGTTTGGTTAAGGAGGGAGTGTTTGCCAATACTTGTCAGCGTCTTCCACTGGGTTGGCCTGTGTTCTCTATCCAACAGGTTTTTTTTTTTCTTTTTTTAATTTACATCCAAGTTAGTTAGCATACAGTGCAACAATGATTTCAGGAGTAGATTCCTTAATGCCCCTTACCCATTTAGTCCCCCCCTCCCCCACAGGCCCTCCAGTAACCTCTGTCCTCCATATTTAAGAGTCTCTTATGTTTTGTCCCCCTCTCTGTTTTTGTATTATTTTTGTTTCCCTTCCCTTGTGTTCATCTGTTCTTATGAGTGAAGCCATATGGTATTTGTCTTTCTCTGACTAATTTCGCTTAGCATAATACCCTCTAGTTCCATCCACGTAGTTGCAAATGGCAAGATTTCATTCCTTTTCATTGCCAAGCAATACTCATATTTATATACCACATCTTCTTTATCCTTTTATCCATCGATGGACATTTGGGCTCTTTCCGTACTTGGGCTGTTGTTGATAGTGCTGCTGTGAACAATGGGGTGCATGTGTCCCTTTGAAACAGCACACCTGTATCCCTTGTATATCCAACAGTTTTGACTCATAGTGGACGAAATCATATGGTACTGGGCTGATTCACAGTACAGATGCTCTATGTAAATTCCTAAACAGGTCTTAGTTCCTGTAGCAGATTTTTGTTGTTGATAACCTCAAGAAAAAATGATTCTAAAACACCTGTTTAAGGACCTTAACTGCTTTTGATTTCTATCCCCATAGTACTTACTAGAAAGATCTTTGCTTTTGGAGTTAGGCAAAAAAGTTCACATTCTGACTTTGGAAGCATTTGACGTAACCATCCTACTGGCTGTGCTGACTTTGATGGGGTCCAATTTGGAAAACACTGGTTTTCTATTTTTCTCCTGCCACCTTCCATCAAGCTGTGTCAGGGGGTCTGTGTTGACCCCCCACTTCCTCATCCTGGGAACCCAAATCTTTTCGGTGATTTTTGGTTGTCTGAATTTACATTGACAATTCAAGCTCATTTTCAGGGCTTAGAAAATTCAGTCTAGTCCATTGTAAAACTTGTTCTCCTTCAGACGCACTCCATGGAGACCCTCACAGGGTAGAGTGTATTGGTGTTATTCTGTTAAATTCCCTCTCAAACCTTGTCTGTGGTGGCCAGCCTCCCAGCCTCTTAGTGTTGAGATTGTATTGGCATGGAAGAAAGTCTTCTTGAGTCCCTTCCAGACAAGGAAAACCAGACTCCATTCTCACCCTGTGCTGGGCCTATGGGACACTCACACATCCTTGCCATGTGCTTAGTGGGAAGACAAGCTGGGACCCTGCTGCCTTCAGAATTCTCTGAGTCTCTGGCCTTGAGGCAGCAACCACAGTGAAGTTTATTAAGCTCCACACATCAAGGAACAAATGCCCAGCAATCTGGAACTGCACTCCACTTGTGTGGCTGCACCAGGTTGGACTGATGAGTTTCCCTGACTTGGCAAGCTTCCAGCCAAGGATTGGAACCTCAGTGCCCCGATGGTGTAGACCTCCCAGCTGGGCTAACGACTCTCCTACCTATCTGTTCTCCTTCTCAACAACATTCAGACTCTGCTTTCGCAGGATGAGAGGTGTGGTGGGATTCACCTCTGAGCCAGACCTGTAGGAATGGGTCTAGCCACTCGTCTTGAGACAGTAGGGGTAACTATAGCCTGTTGGCCTTCTGAGAAAACAAAGCGTAAAATATTTGGACACATCGAGTAAACTGTGTCTCGTTTTTTTTTTTTTTTTTTCCTCTGTAAAATGAGAGCACATAATTCTCTCATTAGGGTTGTTGTAAGGATGCAATGAGAGAAGATAAATGGACGTGCCATTTTTCTTCAGTCTCTTTTGTCTTCTTACCCTTTCTTTTTTATGCTTCTCTTGACAAGCTTGGTTGGGAAGGATCTCATGGAAGCATTGGGGGGGGAGGGGGTTCAATTCAGAATTTCTTTAAAAAAGATGCCCACTTTATTGATGGGAGAAGTGGAACCTCAGTAGGAAACTCCCTGACTAGGATGTTTCCAAGACCTCTCAGGTGTGAGAGCAGCATACAGAAGAGAGTAAGATTTTGTTTAGAAGTCTGCTGAGGGCGTGCTACGCATTCCCAGCTTTGCATGTGTGGGGCAAGTGAACTCCCAGACCAAGAGGGAAAGCCCCTCTCTGCCCCCACTCCCAGGAACGCGTGCCGCTGAATGCCTGCTGCTTAGCACTTTGTTCCTTAGTGAGCTCCCAGGTTATAGCTTGGGTGGGGTGGGGGAGGCACCTCACGGAGGAGAGCTCAGAATCCCCTCAGTACTGTGTCCCCTGCCTGCCCGTAGTGCTCCTAATGATGCATGATACTTCGGGGATGATAGTATTTGCTATGATGGATCACAGAGGAGTATGAAAATTCATAAGACAGTGTTAGGTTGTATTTCACAGGACCGTGTGTGTGTGTGTGTGTGTGTGTGTGTGTGTGTGTGTGTGTGTGTTGTAGCCCCATTAGCTCTCTTGGGGATTGTGTAGAGTTGTGCCATTTTGACAATTTATTGTTTTCCGTCTGCCCCATTCTTGCACGCACATGTTGGAGGGAGATAGCTGCTTGTCCTTTGAGGCACAGATGGTTGGCCAACAACTCCTCTCGTTGCCCTTGAATCTTTGCCTCTCCCTCTTCTGGGTGAAGCCTCAGCTGTCTGAGGAAGTGTATGTTTGTGAGCGTGTTTGGCCTGAGGGCTCTGCCTTCACCCATTACTGCCCTTGCCACTCTGGAAAGTTCTCAATTCCCAAGATACTGGATGCAGCTGTCACTGAGTAGTGCTAGTCTCTGAACCTTGCAGAGTGGGCAAGGAGGGGTGGGGTGAGGCATAGATAATTTTGGAAACTTTGTTTTCTCTAAGAGAACAGACTATTAGTAGATTATGGAAACACACAAAAATTATTATTTTTTTTCTGTCAAAGTTGAATGACATCAAATACTTACAAGCAGTGCTCGTATTGTTCTAAATATATTCTACCTGAGCATATTCTGGTGACAGCGGTTCCTGCCACCTCTGCTGCTTCCCCCACCCCCCCCTTCTCTTTCCTTTTCTTCCTCTTCCTCAGTTTGAAGAGGCATCCCGGGGTGGTGGGGACAAGCTATAGAATCAGAAGATGTACTTTGAGTTCCACTTTTGCTCCATTTCATTATAAGACAGGGTAGAAACATTTACTCTCTCCCAACAGAATGTGAAGCCATTTTACTGGGGAGCTGCTGCCCTGCTGTCAAAGGCTCTGAGGTTGGAGCTGAGACCAGACCTTCCCTGACCAGGAGAAGCTGTGGGAGAGTTAAGATCCCTGGAGTTATGTCTCGTGTATGTAAGCGTCTGGTCCTAGTATTTGTGCTTGTAGGGAACACAATGATTTGACCCGGAAGTGCTTGTCACAGGTCACCAGCTCTGTGGTAACCGTAGAGAAACACCTCATGGTGTTTCCTGATCCCTGTGGAGCTGTGGCTTGGCTTTGCCTGCAAATCTTCTCATCTCATCCTCAGCCGGATCTTGCACCTGGCTGGCTCCTTGGACCGGTTCCCTTGAATTTCCAGCAGGCCTCGTGGGAATGAAACCAAGGGCCTAGTTTATTGGTGGACTCCTGGCAGAACTTCCAGCGTTGAGGCTTGGCTTCACCAAAGGGGAGCTTCCTCAGGATACGGTGATAGAAGTTAGGCAGTATCTGAGAGCCATTTTACTGTAATACTGAAAAGAGGAAGGTGTCTTTCCTTGGCAGCTCTTATTTTTATCCTCTTAGATTAGAACTTTCCACTTTTATAATAGGAGACCCTGCCATTTACCCAGGAAGGTCACTGAGAGGCTTTGGACCTACCGATAGTTTAAGGGGTTCCTGTCCTGGAGTTCTTGTTTCTTCTTGTGACAGGAGAAGCCACATCACTGAAGACCCGACTTTAAGTTCTTTTCCGTTTTTTCAGCTCCCCTTGATTCCAGGTTCTGTGTAGAAAGCAAAAGTGGAAAAAGCCCCTTGGCTTAAGTAGAAAGCCAAGTTTGCGGATTCCTGCCAGGCCCGTGCCGGGCTGTGGGAGCATGTGGATGTACTTATGCTGAAGGCAGCTTGCCAAAAGCATTCTAGAGGGTTTGATATAATGAAAAAGGAAGTAAAAAAAGCTTAAAATAGAATTGTCAACAAGTACTGTTAAATGACCACTTGGGTCATTAGGGAAGGGTTTATGGACATTGTTACCTTCTTAGTAGCCAGAACTTTATTAAGAGCTAATAAAGACAGGTGCTCTTTACCATCATTTTACTGATGAGTTACAGGTGTGCTATTTTAACTTGCACGGATATCCTACCTGGTAAGTTTACCATTTGATGGGGAAACTGAGGGCTATCAGCCAGGTATATTGCCAATGTCTCAGAGCACCTGTCCTAGGCAGAATACTGCCCACCCCCAAGATGTCTATGTCCTGGTCCTCAAAACCTGTGAATAAGTTGGTGTGGCAAAGGGAATTAAGGTTGCAGATGGAATTAAGGTTACTAATCAGCTGACCTAAGGAAAGGGAGATTATCCCGGATTACCTGGCTGGGCCCAGTATAATCACAAGGGTCTTTAAAAGTAGACCAAGGCGGCAGAAGAAGAGTCAGTGTCAAAGTGATGTGATGTGAGGAAGAGTCACCTGCCCATCGCTGGCTTTGTTGATGAGTGGCCCTAGGAAGTTGCAAAAGACCAGGAAACATTCTTTCCTCATGTCTCCAGAGGCAATGCAACCCCACTTTTGCCTTGATTTTAGCCCAGTGAGACCAGTGTCAGACTCGAGACTCCCAGAACTGTAGGATGACACGTTTGTGTTGTTCAAAGCCACTAAATTTGTGTGAACTTGTTATGGCAACAATAGGAATCTAATAATATACTACCTAAGGGGCAGAGCCAGGACTAAAAATGAAATCTAAAGTTTATCCTCTTTTCACCATGCATGATGACTTCTAAATGGTTTGATATTAAAAATAGAGCCAGCAAAAGAATTAAATTAAAAAAAAAAGAAAAAAAAATAGAGCCAGAAAAATGCTACCCAACTTCCTAAGCTATTTTCTCTCTCTGCCTTTTCTTCCTTTTCTCTTATGCTCAGTTCATGTGCTTTCCACCCACCGCGCCCCGCCCCCCCCCCCCCCCCCCCGCCATCTCCCTTTCCCTAAATTAACAGATTCTTGCTGTAAAAGAAATTGATTCTTCACTCCAAAGTAGGTCATTATAACAAAGGTTTTAAATCATTTGGTCTTCCCATTTGTGAAATATAGACTTCACTTTAATCTTCTGTGCATTACCAGCAGTAAAAAAAGGGCCATAATTTGTGAAAAATGGGATTTTTTCCCCCCACCATCAATCATTTGGGCAGATGTGTAAGTTTTTCACTCCTTTTTCACCCTCTGACTCATACCTGGAAGTCAGAGGACCTGAATTCATCCACACAGAGGACCCTCATTCTGGTTATACTTCCAGGACCAAATTTAGAAACTTAATGAAATATTTGGTCTCCGTTGCCAAATCGGCAGGACCCCCATTTCTTCTCCTCCTATTTTTTTCTTTCCACTTAAAATTGTCTATCTTAGAGATCTTTGTATCTAAGAAACTCTCGTAAACTCTTAAAGCTACTGAGTTTGTTTTGAAAAACTCAAGCTAAGTTTGTTTTGTTGGGAAGGGGCTGGAATAGTTAGAATTTGTGTACTGGTGTAATTTTTGTGCCAAAAGCATGAGAGAAGCTCATAGTTTCTCTGCAATTGCTTCTTCACTTCAGAACATCATCTAAATAAATATAGGGGACCTATTCTCATGTAGGACATACATTACCTGGCACAATTATAAAGGTGGATAAGTCACTAAGTTGAAATCTAAGATCTTAGAGTCCAGTGGCTAAAAAATAGGGCCTCTTTGCAATGATCAGATTGTACTGTAACATCTCTTTCCTTATCTAGCTTCCTGTCTGCACAGGAGGAGACCTAGTCTTTGTCCATACAGGGACCATGTCTTATGTTTTGCATGAATTCCTAGTTCCCAGCACAGGGTACTCAACATACAACTTCATATAAACTTTGGAATTTGGCAGGCCTGGGTTCAAATTCTGGTTCTACTTCCTGCCTCCTGTGTGCCCTTTGTCTAGTTACTAGCCTTCTGCTTTCAAAATTTTTTTATTTTTTTTAATTAAACAAATTTTTTTTTTTTTTTTTACTTTCAGGGAGTGAGCATGAGTGGGGGAGGGGCAGAGAGAGAAGGAGACAGAGGATCCGATGTGGGCTTTGTGCTGACAGAGAGCCCGACTCAGTGCTGGAACTCACAAACTGTGAGATCATGACCTGAGCTGAACTTGAACGTTTAACCAACTGACCTATCCAGGCACCCCGTTACCAGTCTCTTGGATATGTATTTGGCTCCTCTGTAAATTGGGGTACGGTAATCCACACTGCTCCAAAGGTTCAATGAGATGGGTAATTTAAAGCACTTAGCAAAGTCATAGCATCGTCACAGTGAGTAGACAGTTTTTAAAACGTAGAGTTTAAAAACGTGGAGCCACATTGCCTAGATTGCATTCTAACTACCTCACTTACCAGGAAAGTTAATACTCTTTCTATGCCTCAGTTTCCTCATGTGTAAAGTGAGTATAATAATAGCAGTTACTTCAGAAGTTTGTTGTATGGATTAAATGAGTCAACATGCATTCGGGAGCCTTGATCAACGACTTACCTATATAGCAAGTATGCATTGTACATTATTATTATCAACAATAAATAATAAGAGCTTCTACTCTTCGTCTGTCACCCATCCCATTTTATTTGATTAATTTGTTCTCCTTTTCAGACCTTACAATATGTGTAAGGGAAAAGTTAGTTGATTCTATAGACGATTCCAAAATCCTTCTCTGCTGTTTAAAAGGTTGTAACTTACATGAACAAAGATCCAAAGCCCATCGTCCATACTCATATTTTCTTGGGGTCCAAAGGGAGAGAGACTGTAATTTTGAAAAACCATGTTCCACAGCTAATGGAAGTAAACTTTCTCGTGGCAGGAAAAGTAATCTTTTCCTCTGCCCTGGATTAGACTCAATGTTTATAACAAATAGAACTGCTGTGGGCTTTACACTTTAACACAACAACAACAACATCTTTGTTTGAAAAAATATATATACATATGTTTGGTTTTCTAAATAACAGCATTGCAATATGGTGTGTCAGAAATTACAGCCGGCTCTTGGTTTTTTTTTCTTTCAATGAAAAGAAAAATTTTGCATAACCTAAAACTGCATTTGTGTTGGAAACGATTGTCAGATTTTTTTTTTTTTGAGAGTGAGAGCATGGGAGAGAGGGAGAGAGGGAGGGAGGGGGGGAGAGAGAGAGAGAGAGAGATGAGGGAGGGAGGGATAGGGGGAGAAGAGAGAAAGAGAATCTTAAGCAGGTTTCACGCTCGGTGTGGAGCCAGTTGTGGGGCTTGATCTCATGACCCTGGGCTCATGACCTGAGCTGAAATCAAGAGTCAGATGCCCAACTGACTGAGCCACACAGGTGCCCCATCACATAGAATTTTAATTGTCGATTCCATCCTCCTTATGTCCCTCATGGAGTTGTATTTTCTTTGGGATGCTCTGAGCAGCCTCTTTCATTAGGCGCCACACTTGTGTTGGTAAAATAACGGCCAACTTCAAGTCCTCCACATCATTTTATGTAAGACTCAAAGTGAGGGTAACATCCCCCTTTCCTGTCAACTGCTTTTTTCCATCAAGATCGAGAGCAAGTGTGTTTGAAGGTTTAAGACAAAGCTATGTTTGAGTTTATCCAATCACAAAAAGCATCTGAAAAACGTCTGAGCTGGTGAAAAACACCCCCCTTTACATGCTCTGCTAACTCTGA
Source organism: Felis catus (assembly GCF_018350175.1). Lineage (NCBI taxonomy): Eukaryota > Metazoa > Chordata > Mammalia > Carnivora > Felidae > Felis > Felis catus. Next base: position 20,134,602 of record NC_058380.1, read on the forward strand.
AACGTCCGGATGGAATTTGAGCTCAGAACAAGCTTGAAGAATCACAGAACAAGTGGTAATTGTTTTCAGCAAGTCAGAAGTGCCTGAAATCCATGGACCCTTGACTGATGTAATGCCCTATTCCTCCAGAGCCCAGAGAACCAGTTTTTCACAGCGATTTCCCCCTTGACTCAGTTCTGCATCTGAATACTCCCAACTATGGGTAGAGGTGATTTAAGGAACATGTAGTGGAGGATAGTGAAGGCACTTCTTGAATGGGAGCAAGGTATAAAATCAGGCTGATGAAGTTCCGTGACTCCATTTGCGGCCAAGGAAGGTTATGGCGATACGGTTTTTATACTTGAGCAATGGTATGACATGGTGCCCGAGCTTATGGCCTGTGGTTTATAGAGCATTAGAGCAAGAAGGACTGCACAGACCACTAGAACAATCTTCATTCTACACTTAAGGACACCTGAAGTCCACAGAAATGTCAAGGTCACTCCTGCTGTGTTTACTGTTCATATGTGTTGTTCACAGTTGACCTCTGGCAGGGGCTCAAGGTTTCTCTTTTCTCCTCCCTCCTCTTTGCTTTACTGCTCTCTGAGGTGGGTCATAGCCCAAGGAGGAAGAGACAGCAATGACGAGTTCCAGGCCATGAAATGTCCACATCTCTAGGGAAGGGGTTTCTTTTGCATTCCCCTCTCCTAAAAGTGTTTCTCTTCCTCTGGAAGCCTAGGGAATTGAGAGGGCCTCACATCTGTCTTCACCCTTCTCTTCTTCCCCAAACCTTCCAGAAGTTGCTATCCAACCCAGAAGAGACCCGACATAATTGTTTATATCGGTTCCCTTCTGTGTGGTGGAAACCAGAGAACTCTTGTTTGTTGATTCTAGAAGGGTGCGTGTATGGGGATGTGTAGAGGGGAATGGGCGTTGAGACCCTCCTCTCCTCAGCCACGGCTGCATCTGAAGTTCAAGTTTTGGTTTTGGGGCAAGGAGGCACAGCAGGTCTTTGGTAAATAGTTTGGTTCCAGACCACCTAGGGCTCCGGAGGCTAGGCCACAATGGCTCTCTGTGGACTCCCCCCTGGTTTTGCAGACTTTCACTGTTGAGGCCTGAGCCTCAGTGCCAGGACAGACTGGCCTCAGCTGCAGTTTTCTGCTAACTGCAGCCCAGCCAGCAATAAAATACTGCCTTGCTTTGTCCTTGGTGCATGTCTTTCTTCCTGTGACCTTGTGGAGAGGAGTGACTGATCAAGGGAAGGTGACAGTAGGATTGCAAGGGGCAGCTCCAAGCCTTTGTTCTGTCTTCTGATCCTGTCTCTGTTCCTCAGCATCCCATTTTGGCAAAACCTGTGCTAATCGTGCAGCTTAGTCCTTGTGAAGTATAACATTAGCAAATCCATGCAACACACATTCTGTGTCAGGCACAATTTTGAAGACTCTACATATAGTACCTCATTTAATCCTGCAACCCACCCTTGATACGTGCTTCAAATCACCTTTTGACAATTGGGGACATTGAGGCACAGAGAGGTTGAGTGATTTATTCGAAGTCCTACAGCTCAGAAGTGGAGGAACTGGGATTCCAGTTCAGACAGTCTGATGCAGATCACACGCTGATGATCAGTATACGCCACCTGCATGGGCAATAAACCGGACTGAGGATATCGGCACAGGGTACCTGATAAATGCTCGTGATAGTGGGGATTTTGTATTTGTATTTGGTGGCCACAGGAGTTTAAGCGACAGTCCAGAAGAGGTATAGCAAATTTTTTAGGGAATGGGAATTTCTACCCACCAGCTGTGTTGTACTAGTGTCATTTCACAGGAGGAGAGAGAGCAGATGGCTGTACTTGAGGTACTCAGATGAGGACAATTGAACCTTGATTAACAGAATGCAAGGAGGAGGGGAGAGAGCACATTTCAGGACTCAGTAGCTGCTTATGTGCACCTACCCTCAGTTTAGGGGATGGAACACCTCGTAGTGAGAACAAAGAGATCTGGCCAATGACTGAACACGGAAAATTCATGATGAAGGAGGATTCTGGAGGAGATCCAAACTTGTGGCCTGTGGTAAACATAGAGTAGCTCTAGGCTCAATTTGACTCTTCATGTCGTATTAGTTGCCAAAATTTAAAAACTCAAGAATACACATAAACTATGTGTTTCCAGATTATTTTGTAAGATGGAAAGCTCTGGCAATGTTGGGTACCCATTTTCACCTGTCCACAATTGCCTTCACTGGGTGGTGGCTTGTTTCCCACTCTAGAGAAGGCGTTGAAGATCCATTTTCCACAGGCCCTACCATTTCCTAGTGTCAGTCAACTGACCTGCCTGTCCCTGTCATCATTTGAGCAGGAACCTCCTGCCTCACTTCACAAATGCAGAAGTGGAGGGCTTAAGTAGTGGTTAACCAGAGCTAATGTGACTCTCATTTCTGAGTTGCTGTGTGAACATCTTCCCAATCATCCAGACTGTTTTGATGCCCAATTCCCTATGTCATAAAATAGCTACATGTCTTTACAACTTGGGCTATCAGGGCTTTGGATGGTATGGCTGGTTGATTAACACTGAACCCCTGAGATTGGTTTAATAACAAGAGTGCCAGGGGCACCTGGGTGGCTCATTCGGTTAAATGTACGACTTGGGCTCAGGTCATGATCTCAGAGTTCATGGGTTCAAGCCCCGTGTCAGGCTCTGTGCTGACAGCCTGGAGCCTGCTTCAGATTCTGTGTCTCCCCTCCCTCCCTCCCTCCTCTCTCTCTCTCTCTCTCTCTCTCTCTCTCTCTCTCTCTCTCTCTCTCTCTCTCCCCCTCCCCTGCTCACATTCTGTCTCTCTTAAAGATAAACATTAAAAAAAAAAAAAAAAGAGACGGGGCGCCTGGGTGGCGCAGTCGGTTAAGCGTCCGACTTCAGCCAGGTCACGATCTAGCGGTCCGTGAGTTCGAGCCCCGTGTCAGGCTCTGGGCTGATGGCTCGGAGCCTGTTCCTGATTCTGTGTCTCCCTCTCTCTCTGCCCCTCCCCCGCTCATGCTCTGTCTCTCTCTGTTCCAAAAATAAATAAAAAACGTTGAAAAAAAAAATTAAAAAAAAAAAATAAAAAAGAGTGCCAGACATCAAAGATTTCACCTCTCTTATTTTTCATGAAGTCTTTTTGTTACTGTGGTAACAAATGACTTGAACCTTGAACCACAAGACTGGACAGCAAGGCAAGGCTACCTCCAGTGGGAAGGAGGGGATCTGCCCTCAAGAGCAGTGTTGGCGTGGTTACTGTCGCTGCTCGAAATGCCCTTCCCAAGAACATCCACCTTGGTGATGGGCTGGGTCCTTACCAGATAATTCCCAGGAAATGCTATGATTCTTTTGCTGAAATCCATCTGTCGTTATTCCTCAAGGCCCTTGCAAATTTGTATGCCTTTTAGACTTTCCCGCGCTCATCCCCATGCCTAATCTGGAACCCTTCTCTTTGTACTCTGATAACCTCTGCTACCAACGCTTGGAGTGGTGTCAGTAAACCCATGCTGTAAATGCACTGGTCTGTAGCAGAATCTGAATTTTTTAATCCCTGCTCAGATTTTTCTCACAAAGGCTCACAGAGTTTTCCTTGGCTCACTTCCAAAAACATAAATTTTGTGTGTGTGTGTGTGTGAAAGTTTTTCACAGTCAGCCGGATCTGAGTTTGCGCTCTCCTCTGTCACTTTTATAGACCTCAGGAAGGTTGTGTAACCTTTCTGACCCTGACTTAGAAAGAGAAGAAAGATGGAGCCTGCGAGATGGGAATGCCTACTACCTTGTGCCACGGCTCTGATGAGTAAATAAGGAATGTGAAGTATCTACCACAGTCTCTGGCGCCTCGATGGGTTCACAAATTTTAGTTCACTACATCTTTTATGACCCTTTTTGGGAGCTGATAGGGTCTAGTTGATTCAGGATCATGAGTGATTCTCTGGGAAATCATGAGAGTGGTTTCCCAGAGGGACAAAACACTTAGGACAAGTGTTGCTTCTGTGGTCGGAGGCAGGTCCTGGGGTGGAGGAATTCTAAGTATTGGGGAACAGAGAACAAGATGGAATTTTTACTAGTAATAAAGGAAAGGAGCGGGGGGGGGGGGGGGGCGGGGGGAGCCCTTGCTTTCCTTTGTCTCTTCTCAGAAGGGCACCAACTTACTCTTCAGAGTGGACACTCAATAAAATGTTGTTGACTGACAGACGGTGGGATGTTATGGAAGGTTTGCCGGGCAGGGAATATAATATTAATATCCATGTAATGTTTTTATGTTTTAATTTTGGTGGAGGAAGCCTTGAAGCCTGGGGCAAAAGCTAGTATTTTCATTTGCTTCACCTGAAGTTATATTGGCAGGGGCCCTCGGGGTAAAGAAGACAAGGCTTAGGTTTGGGAATGGGGAAGGATATGAGGAAGTTGTAATAAAATATATAAGTGCAAGAGCTTGCGGAATAAATACAAATGAATTTCGGTGAAAGAATAGAAGGATATGGCATAAAGATGTTTTGAGGGGGAAAAAAATACACCCGTAGGGTAGGCTTTGCTGAATTGGAGAGAGAATGTTAAAAAAGTAATGAAGAACTTTTAATATCCTGGAGCCCCCTAGGAGGGGCACAGATATTGTTGTTTTACGTTGATTGAGAGCCCACCACGGACAGGCTGCTGGCATTTGCTTGAAAACCTAATGTATGAAAATGTGGTTGTGGGAAAGGATAAACCTAACATGTGGAGGGGAAGGTGAATTTTGCTGTGACCTGTGCGGGAAACAGATAAAGGGATGATTATTTGATTGGTGAGGTCTTAATAAAAATCATTTGTAAATCAGCCAAGCAACCGGCAAACCCTATCACAATCATGACCTCATCGAAAGCAAACAGAAGGCAGAGTTCTCAGGAAAGGGATTTGCAGTTTTCAAGATAGGAAGAAAGACTTCTTGGTAGCATTAATATACAGTGAGGATATCCACATCTTGTGTTCATCAGAAATTTGTCAGGAAGAGTCCCACTCAAGGTGTAAACATACTCATTAAAAATGAACCTATCTAGTGATTCTTTGCCACCATATGACCCCTGTTAAAATTCACTAATAGCTGTCTTTGAACAACAAGGGCAAACTCTCATAACTGCCTACGACCAGACAACGACAACACTTGTCTTCAGTATCATCCCCTGATGATGACAGCCGTGACTTAAATAGGATACAGAAATGAAAACAAACCCACCAACCCTGGCACCATGAGCTGAAGGTTGGTCGATTTTAGCCACACCACGCTCAAAGTCACGAGAAATTAAACCATGAGGAATTGATAACAAAGATGGGCTAATGTGGGATTTTGAATCTGACCGTCGGAAGAGGTTTCCTCTAGATTGACTGAGTTCAGCTCCTGCGTGTGGTGTTGGCAACCCTTCTGTAGCGTCTCTGAGAGGAAGTCTGTTTCCTCAAGAGGAATTGGGCTGGTCTGACTGTTACCTAGCTTTTTTTTTTTTTTTTTTTTTTTTTTTTTTATCAATTTGAAGTCCACATTTCACTTCTATATATTCAAGAATATTCTAGAATGAGTCCTCTTCATATATTTAGTTGAAAGCAACTTTTTTAACTTGGAAACAAAACTATTTTCTTCATGTATTTCTACTGTAACATGCACGCTTCTTGTCACTCTTTGCTGCCTTGTATTAGTATCTGTCAGACTGGGCTTTGCTTGGTAAGAAGAAACCCCATACCAATTTCACTCAGAAATTTTGTTTCTTCTATGTAATTTGGCTACTTGAGTTGCCTTTTGAGGGCAAATCTATGTACCTAGGGTAGGCAGAAGAATAATTCTATGTTATGGAACAAAAGAACAATGTCACATGTTCAGTGGACATTAAACTATTTTCTTTTTCTCTTTTCCCTGGATTGACAGAGTTTGCTGGATATAGATTTTTACCTCCCTCTTTAGTAACACTATGAATTTGTGTTTACATAATGTGTTAGACTTTTCACATCTACCAGGGCTCTTGCCTCCGCTGTCCCCTCTCCCTGAAGGGTTCTTCCCCTAGATATATTTGTGGCTGCTTCCCTCACATTTTCTAGTCCTTTATTCAGATGTCACCTGTGCAGTAAGGCCCTCCTCCAGCACTCCATCTAAAATTGTACAGTGAACAAACAGAAACCTTCAAAATAACTCTGCTAAACATTCACATTACTTGCCCCCATTTTAAGCACACACCACTAGCATACTCCATATTTGTATTTATACACCTTGCTTATTCTGTGTGTCCCCATTAGAATAAGAAGTTCCATGAGGAGCAGAGTCTTTTTATTCGTAGCTGTATCCTCAGTTCTTAGAACCATGCTTAACACATATACATCCTTCAAAATGTTGAATGAAGTTTTGTAACTGACTGATATTCTTGGGGCAAGGAAGTTGGCAAGTGGTGGAAGGGTCCCTTTTCTGGTAGGTTCTTGTGTCTTGGGGCATATGAAGGGACAGGTTTGGTGGAAGCCTAGGTTCATTTCTCTGGGATGTTTGGTCCTAGATAAGAAGATTTGCATAATCCATTTAGCCTGTGGCTGGAATGTTGATGGAGGCTCAGATATGGGCATTGATCCACCTCAACTGCTCCATGTGCCCCTGTCTCCCCTCTGTGGATCTCCTCTGTCACCCTTCTGCCACAGGGAAGCTTCCAGCTTCTTCTCTGTTTCTTCAGGAGATGTCCAGGTTTGGATGTGTTATAAGTTACACTTTGCTGAAGGATTCTTGGTTATCTGAGTTGGAAACCAGTAAAATGATGACATATTTGTAGACAAAGAGGTGCTGTGCTCGTGGTGCTTGTGCTGAGGATGCCCAGCTGATTAAACTTGGTAATCACAGGGTAGACCTTTGAAGCAGGAGTGAACATGGTGAATATTCGGGCATCTTCAAAGGAGGCCATAGGAAATAGAACATGGTGGGCACTCTGCCCTACTTGGAAGAATGGAGGTAGATTTCATGGTGGCCATTATGGACTAAGGTACTCAAGTTGACACTTTGAGGAGCAACTCTTCTATCACTAGGGCCATTTATTTGAGGGGTGAGGAATTTGAGGAAAAGGCAAAGGACAAGAGGCAGTGCAATGTATTAGTTTGCTGGAGCTGCCATTACAAATTGCGACAAATTAGTTGGCTTCAAATAACAGAAATTTATCTTCTCACAGCTCTGAAGACTGGAAGTCTGTGGTCGAGGTGTCTGTTGGGTTGGTTCCTGTTCAGGGCTTTGAGGGATAATCTATCCCAGGCTCCTCATGTGGCTTCTGGGGATTGTTGGTGATCTTTGGTGTTCCTTGGCTTTCCTTGGCTTTTTCCTGGATCTCTGCTGCTTCCCATGGCATTCTCCCTATGTATATGTCTATGTCCAAATTCTCCTTTTTTATAAGGACACCAGTCCTATTAGATTAGGGGCTCACTCTATACCAGAATTTCTCTGGAACACACTTCAAGCCATTATACACAATTTTGGCACAGACCCATTGTGGGTATTTTATATATGTGTGAAAGGATTCTCGGTTCACCTTCAGCTTTCAGGCACAGAACACTCAGTACACTGATTTATGCAATGCTCAATTATATAATCCATAGCCTCCTAAAGTACTGTGTATAGAAATTTGTTATTTATGCCTCTGTAAGCATTTACATAAAAACAATTCATTCTCAAATTATGCTGTTATCTTTCTTATCACAGTGCTGCATGGCTGTAACCTCTTGACCAAGCTCACGTGTCCTAAGTTAGGGAATCCTGCAAACTTTCCACTTTGTAGGTATGTTTTTTTTTTTTTTTCAACAGTTTTTATTTATTTTTGGGACAGAGAGAGACAGAGCATGAACGGGGGAGGGGCAGAGAGAGAGGGAGACACAGAATCGGAAACAGGCTCCAGGCTCTGAGCCATCAGCCCAGAGCCCGACGCGGGGCTCGAACTCACGGACCGCGAGATCGTGACCCGGCTGAAGTCGGACGCTTAACTGACTGCGCCACCCAGGCGCCCCTGTAGGTATGTTTTGAAGATTAAATTGGTGAACGACTTTTTTTTTTTTTTTTTTTTTACAGTCATTCACTTCTCCCCTTATTTATTCTTCATTTATATAGTCATTCAACAAACTTTTAATGAATCCTTATCAATAAGCAAAGACAAGCAAAGATTTCGTTCCTTAGAGCATCGGCTGGGCGGAGTGAGACACATGTAAACGTTTAGTGACGTGCTGGACATTAAGGAAAAAATAGGCAAAGTCTTCAAGAGGAAGAACTGCTCCTAATTGCTCTGAAATCTTACTTTATCCTGATCTGGGGGAACTCACAAGTTTTTAAAGAAAGGTGTAGGTTCTGTTGCTATCAACGATCTCCTCCCTTCTGAGAATTCCAGCAAACCACAGAGTGAGAATTGGGGCTCTTGGTTCTAGACAATGACATGGAGCCTTCCACAGGAGCCTTTGAGCCATCCTGGGCAATTCTTTTGTTTTCTTTTAATTATTGTTAATGTTTGTTTTTGAGAGAGAGAGAGAGATATAGAGTGTGAGTAGGGGAGGGGCAGAGAGAGAAGGAAACACAGAATCTGAAGTAGACTCTGGGCTCTGAGCTGTCAGCATGGAGCCCGATGTGGGGCTCAAACCCATGAACCGTGAGATCATGACCTGAGCTGACGTCGGACACTTAACCGACTGAGCCAGCCAGGTGCCCCTATCCTGGGCAACCTTGACTGGAGACCTTGATTTTATACATCCAAAAAATTCCTACATCAAAGATACCATGACATCTAAGTGAAACATCATGATTTTAAATAATTTACATTTACCAGACTTAGACACAGTGCCTCACGAGGCCAGATTCATTTAGTGCAAAGGATGGCATTGTTCAGAGGTAGAATGCCAGGTCTTTACTCATTTTACTCTTTTTTTAAAAAATATATTTTTTAATATTTATTTTTGAGAGAGAGACAGTGTGAGCAGGGGAGGGGTAGAGAGAGAGGGAGACACAGAACTCAAAGCCAACTCTGGGCTCCAGGCTCCATGGTGTCAGCACAGAGCCCAAGGCAGGGCTCGAACCCATGAACTGTGCAATCATGACCTGAGCTGAAATCAGATGCTTAACTCACTGAGCCACCCAGGAACCCCTCATCTACTCTTATGAGGGGTGAATGAAAGAAGGGGTGCAGCTGCTCACAGGACAGTGCTGGGAGAGGTGGCAACAGGGGGCAGGCAGTTCTCTTTTTAAGTCATTTTTACACACGCTGATGCTCCTAGTTATGTTCGTGTCAAGTCATTACCATCAGTTGACCCCTTAATTAGCAGTTAATATTCTAGCAGGAGTAACTGATGAAGTGTGAGAGGTGAAGGAAGGACAAAGGGGTAGTGAGGGTTGTGGTGAGGCTGGGAAAAATGCCTTGAAGGAAGAGGGGAGTATAGATAGCCTGGGGAGGAGGAGGGGTCTTGATAGAGAATGCAGAAGGCACTGTTTTGGTTTCTCTTTTGTTTTGCTACTTCAAGTTTTTGTCATTTTATGGGTTGCTAACTTGATCTTTTCTTTTAGGAAGTGGAAAAGTAGGATTTTCTATAAATTTGAGGGTGATAATATAGCCTTCCCAATGAATGCTGGCTCCCCTGCCTATTTTATCAACAACAGGAAGTTCAGCCTCGCCCTCTGCTGTGAATTTGTGCAGGGGCTATGGGCGGGCGTTGGCTCAGTGGAAGGCATGGGAGTGAGGAATGTGGTCCTGTTGAGTCATTTGATGCTATCTTTCCCCAATATGAAACTGCCAGTCTACTCTTGCTATTGCTCAGGCTGCCACATGGTGTCATTGTTGGGGTTGAGTTCTGCACAGTGCCCAATTTGCTGGTCCATCCATCATGCCCTGGAGATGGTCTTTAAGGCTCTGTCTCATTCCTATATCTTAACAACTACTGTGACGGGGGTTGTTGGCATATGGGTTATGGGTTGCACGTTTTATTGGGTGAAAAGAAACAGAGATAGGGCTGAAGGGGTTAGGTAGGAATGTGGTTTCATCGCTAGTAAATTTGATAAGGAGACAACCCTAGGAGGAATAAATATTGACAACAGCAGAAACTGCCCATAAATTATCCATGGGGTCAGGTTGGATGTATCTTTGAATTATTCACTGGGATCATACAGGCAGTTTAGATACATACACACACACACACACACACACACACACACACACACACACACACACACAAAAGCTCCTGTTGCTGTTTGCAGTTAGAATCCTCTCCCTATTTGTGGGGCTAAGATTTGATCAGTGCAGGAGCAAATCAGGGAAGTTATCTGGGATATAAGGCCAATGGAGCCCGAAAAGCTAGTTACCCTATTACCTTGGTTTTGATGAGTTAAATGACCACTAAAATGTGACCTAAGTCCTAAAATGTCTCAGCTTTTGTTCATGTGATAACCTGAGGAAGGACACAGTGCCCTTAGAGGGGGCAAGCTATTTCACCGTGACACATATCTGCTTGTCCTCTATCCCATGAATCCACTGATCACACATACTTTTTCCTACTTGTGCTTCTTGTTCCTAGAAAAGGACCTAATAAAGACATTAAAGGAAATGTGTAAATGACTGATAAAACTTAGTGCCTTTCCTATTTTAGGCACCTCAACTTGAAGAGTGGCCGTCCTTTTACGGCAAATAATGTGATTAACTTTGGAATTTCAGGTAGACATTAAATCATTATGATATATTAACCTCCTGAAGGGAGCCCCGCTCAAGACTTGGGCCTTGTAACGATGTCCTCAATTTCTCTATGCTGAGATCCTACAACCTAATCTGCAGCCTCCCAACTGATAGCATGAAGATTGGCTGCAAGTCTCTGAAACAATTAAATATATTTTACCACTTGGCACTTGTGTTTATATTATTTAGATCTCGCTCTCACTAAGTTTTCATTCTTTTCCAAATAGGATTCTCAGCATTTGAAACTACAAGTTAGGTGAGTAGAAATGGTTGAGTGGACAAGTTGACTTTATATATATCGTTTTTAAACTCAGTCCTCCAGATAGAAGTATTCATTCCAGGTATGAGCAAGCAAAAAAAAAGTCATCAAATCTGTGTCACAAAAGGTTATGACCTCCTTTATGCAAAACTTCTTATTTTTAAAAGATATCATGCCTTTCTATGTCTTTGCTTATGGAAGTCCCCCTCCCCCCCTTACAATAGTTATTTTAAATCAATAAATCTTTGGCCTATCAGTCCTCGGTCTTTTTTTGGTTTTATCTTCTCCTAACGGCCCACATCCCACTTATTTTAGGTATGCTTTTGTGCCTGAATTCTCTTTTAAATGCCTTGACTTGTAGGCATTGACCCTGAGGGAATCTCCTGATATGTTGTTCTCTGTTCCCTCCTATTGCCATCCAGCAGGGAGTTCACAAAAGGGCATAAAATGCTCTTCCCATGATGCATTGGTGACAATTCAGTTTCTAGGAGCTGGGAAATATCAATAAATAGACCGTGCTTCAGCCATCTCCCAGTGGAATTTTAAAAGCGTTATTATGACAATAGTACCGTAAGCAGGGCAGTGTATTGTTGCAGGGAAGTGCCAGCCCCGGAGAGTGAGGGCCCCGGTCAGGGCTGCAGGCTGGGTGTTGCGGGTTGCCTCAGGAAGAGCATCTTAGCTGTGGCTGAGTGTTGACCCAGCTCCAGATTCATCGCTGAGATCAGCTGTGCTCTGTGCACTGCTGAGAGTCACTTTGGCCTGTCTGAAGGAGGCAGCTGTTGTAAATTCTAAGTGCGGATCCAGGGGATAATTCTTGGCTTTCATCATGCTGTGAAGGCTTCAGCAATTAATTTCTTCGGTTCTTCTTGCAGCCAAGGGCTCTCCACATTATTCATCTCTTTGGGCAAAAGCCATTGGTGGCTTCTGAGTTATTTTCTCATTAGGTTTAGGGTGGGAATTACCTGACTGTGGATGGCTGGCACTTGTAGTTCATTTTGTGGGTGGATTATGACCGGGTAGGACCTCAGCAGTAACTGCATTTGTCTTAAGCTCCCAAGGCATAGAGTTCAGCATGGCATTTCCATTTGACACGAAGATAGCAGCTTGGCATTTTCAAATCCAGAGGCACAACTTCCTGATGGTTTCACCTCTGCGAGTGGCTGGTTTCCCTGTGTGCCCGTGATAAGACCCAAATAGTTTCACGAGAGGGCCAGACCTGGGCTTTTATTTCTGTTACTTTATAGGAAAACAAAAACAAAGTGAACAAGCCCCACCAAACACTAACATTTCCCGTTGGGAGATTTAACACTTGAACAAAAATGGAGTCTGAAAGAACCCTGGGTGTTTAGCAAGCCACAGGGGAGAGACTGTGGAGGGCAGAGGTTGGGATTTAGTCCCCAGGGGTCTGTCTCAAGTCTCAAGTGTTCAGAGACTTCAGAGGACAAAGATGGGGTCTCTGCAGGACCCTTCAGCATGGTCCCCCTGGTTATTTGTTTGTGGTTTTGTGTGTGGGGAGGGCTGATAAATTCACTTCACGGCACAGAGCTGTGATTTAACTGTCGTATTTTCTCTGTTCAGCAACGTTCCCTCTTCTGTGTCTTTGCCAGGCCCATATTGCTTCCAGATCAGCAGGCAAAGAACACAGACACCACTTAATGAGAGGGATGCTTGGAGCCCTTCACAGTCTCATAGAAACGAGTAGATTGGGAGGTGGGAGAAGAGAGGAGTTGCATTCGTTTGGTCAGAGTGTGGCCTGTTTCTCAGGAGACCAGCTGGAGTGTCTTGCAACCCCAAGGCATGGAAGCTGGGGCCCTTTCCTCCTCCCAGAGAGGTATAATGAAGGGATGCTGGCTTGATGGGGACACCATGAAGTGAGCCAAGTTGGTTTTGAGTGTTCTTTGTCTTCTCTGTGATTAGAAACTCACTTCAGGGTATTTCGCCTGGTCTTAGCACAGTACATGGCAGAGCAGGCACTGAGTAAATATTCAGCGAACAAACGAATGAGTAAACGACTGGGAATCCATCATTTTTGGTGCCCTCCTTTTGCAACGCAACTCACTCTGGTCTCCGTGTTTTGTTTTGTTTTTTTTTTTTTTGCCTCCGTAGCAAAATTTCCCTGCCTGCTGTTCCACTGCTGAAGTGGTCGTCTCATTGGAATGTAATCTGAACAACTCCTTCTCTCTGAGGTATAATCGTAGCTAATGAATAATTTAATGTGCTACCCTCGAAGGGTTATGCACATTTTAACAGGTGACAGGTAACTGGAGACAGAGTAAATAATAAGAATAGATTCATAATAATGGTGGAATTTTAAGTTGATTGCAGGGCACTGTCTTGAGTCTGGAGGGGGACATTTCTGTGAATTCCCTCACGCCACATCACCTAGGGAGGTCCCACATCTTCTTTGCTATGATTTTGTTCCCAGATAGAATCATAGATGATCTGACCAAGGTTATTGATCCCCGAAGTGTCTGCGTCCCTCCAAAGGAGTGTCTTTACATCTCAGTGCAGGACAAGAATTGAGATCTTCCAAATTCTAGCCCGGTCTCGGGCTGTGTTGGGAGCCTGAGGGAGAAGGACACAGTATTGGGAAATAAAGACAGGTTCACCGCATATTCAGATTTTTTTTTTTTCCAATCAAACAAAATGTGCATGGGCTCAATGTGTCTGGAAAATAACTTGCAGCTCCGTCAGCCTCTTTTTATGGAAGGCGTGTATTGAACGCAAAGTCATAACCATCAGATCTTCTTTGGTGGGAGGGAACGAAGGGGCTGGCTCCTTCTTGGCATTCCTTCTTGAGCCACTGGCTGATGAGACAACTTGGCAAAGTGCACTCAGCCAGTAGCCAGACCGCCTCCCGGTTCCCAGCTCCGCTCACCATTGTCCTGCACGCCCCCCTTGTCCCAGTTCAAAAGCAGAGCTTAGTCTGAGTCAGTCTCCTCAGTAGGGCTGTGGGGAATGTGGGTGTCAGCAGCCTGGTCTTGCAGAGACTCTGAACAATATCAGGTATTTTGTAGCAGGTATGTGCTGAGTGTTCTTCTCTCACTGTCTGCATTTGGGGCATTCAGCATATAATCCTACAATTAGTTCATTAAAAAAAATAAAAACGACTTGCAGGTCACCTTTAAAACAAAGGGAGAAGCAATTTTGAATTTAGCCATTTTTCATTTTTGACACCTAGCACCACCTCAAGCTCTGCAGTTACAAATAATGCTGATGGGGAACGGACCCTCTCTGTACATCTGAGGAGCGAAGGGCTATACATTATGAATTGAACAAGGATAAAGGAATTGGTTGTGTAGTGCAAGATATTTTGGGTGCATTAATCAGCTCATCTCTGCTAGAGTGAGAATCATTTTAAAAAATGGGTTTTGAACAGAATGCAAACAATTTGTGCGATTCCAGCCTGCTTGATATACGATGGATGTATGAGGGCAAGGGGAAGATGTGAAATCACGAGGAGGAAGGCCTTGAGGGAGTTCCTCAGGGTAAAATAAGGCAAAGGAAAGAAACAGAGCTTGGAAGAGGCACCAAGATGGCATGCAGTCCTGCTTATATTTCCGCAGTGCTTGGTGCATCGATTCATTTACTCATTTCGCAGGCAGCCATTAGGTGCCAGCCACGTGTCAGCCCTGACCCCACCAACTCATATTCTAGGGGAGAAGACAGACACCTACTCAGAGTTCCAACAGGACTTGCTATAATGGGAGTGCACACAAGGAAGCGCTATCAGTTAGGAACGTTTTCCTGTACAAATGACAGGAAATACTGTTAACAGTGGCTTAGAGTTTGATATTTCTCACATAACCAGAAGTCTAGAAGTAGGCAGCTGCTGTGTGGGTTTACCACCTCAGTGACACAAGGGCTGGTATCTCTGTGATTATCCTGGGCTCTCCCTCAGGGTTTCAAGATGGCAACCATAGCTCTTTTGGGGGGCAGGGGTAAAGAGATGCCAGTTGTGGTTAGCTTGTTCATCATTGGAAACTCTATAAGCCCCGAGGGAGACTTCTATTGACTTCTCATAGGCCCAGACTGTGTCATATGCCCCCCCGCCGCCCCGCCCACCTCTTACTAGCTGCAAGGGGAACAGAGAAAATGAGAACATAGCTTTTCTACATCTGTCTTCTAAGCCTTGCTCTCTACACTAAGAGCTGACAGATAAGACATCAACAGCTTCCTTACTTCTGGGTTTAGTGAATGGGCAGCACAAGACAGAAGAAGGGAAGGATGAGGTCTTACTTGGGATATCTATGCCCTTGACTTTGACCTTGTGGGGCTGCAGTAGGCAGGCTACATTTTGAAGCTACTGTCAGGCCGACCTTTCCTTGACTGGTAATGGCCAGCTCCCTTATCCTTTCAGGTTTAGAGGTGCCCTGCTATTGCCAGTACCTCCCCCGATTCCCTCCCCAAGCATGTACTACAATATTCAGTTGGCTCTCGGGGAGCCTGGGTGGCTCAGTCGTTTGAGCGTCCGACTTTGGCTCAGGTCACGATCTCACGGTTTGTGAGTTTGAGCCCCGCATCGAGCTCTGTGCTGACAGCTCAGAGCCTGGAGCCTGCTTCCGATTCTGTGTCTCCCTATCTCTCTGCCCCTCCCCCACTCACAGTCTGTCTCTCTCTCCTTCAAAAGTAAATAAACATTAAATTTTTTTTTTAAAAAAATATTCAGTTGGCTCTTTTTATTGCCTCTCCTTTGTAAGTAGTCCCTTTTCAAATTACCTAATTTGAATGTGCCATCTCTTACCTGTGTGCCCCCTGATCTAATAGTAGGGGTTGAGAATGCTTCTTTAGCCAACCGGCATTATCTGTCAGAGGGACATAATGCTCTGGATGGGCAGGTAGGGAAGGGTGAAAAGGGTGCCAGAGAGAGTTCACAGAGGAGCTGAGGTAAATTTCAGTGAACAGGTAGGATTTCATCAGGTAGAGGAGGGGTGGGAGATGGAGGGAATAGAGGATGTAGAACCTTCTAGCAAGAGTAATTGACATGTACAAAGAAACTATGGAAATGTGAGGGAGCATGGGGATAGTTGAGCAATAGTTCTGGACAGCACAGAGAGGACTCTGAAATGTGGAATGGAGGAGCGTGTGTCACGGAAGCCAGCCGGCCAAGGTGTTGGGAGTTTTATCCTGGGGGAGATGGGGTGCTCTTAAATAATATGAAGGAGAATACGGCTTAAACGGTGTTTTACCAAAAACATTTTGGTGGCACCATGGAGGATTATTAGAGTGGGTTGAGAAAACATCTGGGAGAGGCTTAGGAAGTTTCCACAAATTTTCTTCATGACATAGTAAAATCCTGAATGAAGGAGAGCCGTCCCTCATGACCTTCCCCTCAAATTAAACCCTCCCCTCAGAACAGTTACTACATAGCCCTGTTATATTCTGCATCACAGAGTATTATGGTATTCTAATATTATATTATTATAATAGAGTACTATAGTTCACTACATTATTGACTTTTCCACTTATCTCTACAACTCCATGGGGACAGGGACCATGTCTCAAATTATCTTTGTATTCCCAGTGCATAGCATGGGGCCTGACACACAATAAGCATCCAATAATTGTCTGTTGAATTGAATGTGGGAAGTGGGATTTTCATCTACTGGTACAGACCTACTTTACATGCAAAGTGGTTACCTGTGATGAGTCTAGTATGGCTTGATTCTCATATCCAACAGCTACTCTCTTTCTGATGGAAAGGCAGAAGGGAAAAAAAGGAGGGAGGGAGGGAGGGAAAAGGTAAGCACTATGGAAGGAAGGAGGCATGGGCAAAGTCTGCTTTTCTGAATGATGTGGATGAGAACAGAGAGGCAGTGCCGGGGCACTGAACAAGCCGGTACATAGACCTTTACCGCACATGACACCAAAAAGTCTGAAGCCAAAAGGAAGAGAAGCCAAATTCTCCTTTGTTTCGTGCAGTGGAAGGGGGAGAAATGGACCAGGTAACAACAATGTGTGTCTTGATTGTTTGCACAATGGCTAAGTTATTCTTGCACGGGTTCAGGATTGCTGCCTGGGAGAAGTCCTTTCCGAAACCACAAGGCTGCACCTGATTCAGAGCCATGCCCAGAGATCACCTGCAATCTACAATAAGAGCTGCCCCCTTCAGTGATCTGGCGGGGGATGCAGGGCCCTCCTCTGACCCATTACCTTGATGACGTTGAAAAGTAAAACTGGATAAGATGCATCCCTTGGCAAAAGTGGGTAGGGGAGGAAATAAAATAAATCTTGGAGGGTGACTTGAAGATAGTTCTTGAGAATTATGAAAAATGTAGCCACAGATGAGAAAGAAACTCAAAATGTCAATAAAAATGTAACTAACTTGAGAATATACCAGAAAAAGTGTCAGAGAACAGGTAAGCCTATCTTTAAATCATGTCTTTAAGACCTGTAAAGTTGTGTTGGCCGGGATAGGGTCTTAAGACCTCAAAAGAAAATCTTTCAATAGTTTCAAGCATCTATTCTAAGCCAGGTGATTGCCATATATATCACCTCATTTAAAATCTTACAAAGCTCAGAAGTAGACGTTCCTTATCTTACAGATGAGGAAACTGAGGCTTAGGAAGCTTGAGTAACCTGCCCACTGTCTCACAGAATGTGACGGAACCTAGGATTTGACCTCAGTTTGTCTGATGTCAGTGACTGTGAACTTCAACCAAGATGCTGTTCTTGCGATACTTGTATCAGCTTTTCTGTATTTTCTCCCTTGACCCATATTCTGTTTTTCAGTATTGTTCCAGATGTTTGATTCTGTGAGGGGTTAATTCTCACTCCCAATGAAGGTTTTGGTTGTGAAATTGCATACAGGGTCTTAATCCTTTCTTGCAGAAGAAGATGGAGATCATTATGGCTCTTGGGTTAACCTTTGAAGTAACACATGGATTTTCTTTCTCTCAGGCTTTCTGTGTAGGTTAGATGATTTACTGTGTATTTGTCCTAGGAAGTATATGTTTTAGAAATAGTGTGTGGCCATTGTCACTGGCTTATGCTTGTATTCACCTTATTTTGCTCTTCACTGAAAGCAGGTGACTCATCTCGGACGCGTTGTACTCTGAGTGTTAGCAGAAGCCCCAGTAGGTCGTGGTAAGTGCATCTGCTCCTTGCTCTTTATCAGGAGTGAACTTGGAGCCTTGAGAAGCCGACATGTGCTCATTAGCAGTCAGACAGGAGTTTCTTATTTCTTTTGGGTGCTGAAATGGGGAATTTTTTTGCTGATGTTAATCTGGTGTGCACCATCTCAGGGAGGCGGCCGCCATGGCTGGCAGTGCTAAGCCCTCCCGTGTGTGACCAAAAGCTCCTGGGGAGAACAGCATCCCTGGCTAGGGAGGAAACAAATTCTTTCTTTTTTAATTTTTTAAAAATTTTAAAAAATGTTTATTTGTTTTTGAGAGAGAGAGCATGAGCAGGGGAGAGGCAGAGAGAGAGGGAGACACAGAATCTGAAGCAGACTCCAGGCTCCGAGCTGTTAACACAGAGCCCAATGCAGGGCTCAAACCCACTAACTGCGAGATCATGTCCTGAGCCAAAGTTGGATGCTCAACCGACTGAGCCACCCAGGCGCCCCAGGGAGGCAACAATTTCTCTGTTTGACATGAGTAGCTCTTTCTCCCGGTGTTTTGGTCATGGGCAGTTTTGCATCTCTTGGTGGAGGTAATGCCTTACATACCACGCTCCTTTGCCTGCCCTTTGGCAATGTGCTCTTTTGTCCTCAAGGGCCCTCTGCCATAGTGTCTTCAGTCTGAGATCTGAGTTATAAGGTGGAATTCAGGTTGTCAGCAACTCTAAACCTAAGGCCTGGGGAATTTCTTTAGAAGGCTGGGAGTAGTCTTTGCGGTATTAATTTCATCAGGCGACCCATGCCTTGGTACTTGGTACATTATTTGGTTATGGGCTCATTTTCTTTCCTGTTATTTATCTACAACCCTGGATCTGGCGTAGGGGTAACTAGGGTGTACCAAGAAGTGGGTACGTGTTTGCTGAATAAATGGCCCCACCGGACAAGCCATTCTCCTTCCCTTCTTTTGTTTCCTCACTTGTTGAAAACGGTTGCTGCCCACAGGTTGTGTCAGCAAGACTCTGGGGACAGATGTTTGCTGGGCGGTCGGGCACTGCAAAGGGCCAGCAAGTGGAATCGGCTGTGTGCAGACTGGGACTGTACATGAGAACTGAGCAGCAGGGGAAACCAAGAGCCATGAAGGCTACATGCCCATCTTCTTTCATCTTCACACCCAAACTCCCAAGGCTTTCAGGAGGATCGTGGATTTCCCATAGTCTAGAAAATGGGGGGGCACCCGGGTGGTTCAGTTGGTGGTGCATCTACCTTCGGCTCAGGTCATGATCTCGCGGTTCGTGGGTTCGAGCCCCACATCGGGCTCTGTGCTGACAGCTCGGAGCCTGGAGCCTGCTTCCGATTATGTGTCTCTCTCTCTCTCTGCCCCTCCCCTGCTCATACTCTCTCTCTCTCTCCTTCAAACATAAACATTAAAAAAAAAATGGGGATTTAACCAATCCTGCTGAAACCTTAATAAGGTGATCCTGAAAGCTCAAGCAAATTCAGACAGCTGACATTTGGTTTGCAACTAATCTCAGAGAATGAAGCATTGTTTTGACTCCAAAGGCATTTCCCTTCTGCAAGCCCTAGGTTTGTGTTGTTGTTGTTGTTGTTATTGTTTTGTTTTCTTTTGGTTTGGTGGAGAGGAAAAGAAAGTCATACAAGTACTAAGATAGTGTACAACTTGCTGAACCCAAAAGAAACCAAACAGCCACATGGTGGCTTAAAGAATTGGAAAATGGAAGCTAAATACATAGAGGGAATACCCACTGGTGCAAGTTTGAGTTTAGGAAAACAGTGGCCCTAAGGGGGAAAACACTTCCCTAATTATTCTAAGCCTTTATGAGTGAACCACTATTCACATCAGGGGGCCTGTTACTTCACCCTCATTCTCCTTTATTCCCTTGCTTCCTGGTCCTGGATTAAATTCGAATTGATAAAATGTCTTTGCTGGCCACATTACTGTAGTAAACAAGGAACTGTCTGCAGTCAGGATACACTCTTAGTCTTTTAGAAAAACAAGCAGGAAAGATGATGAAAACTGTTTGGAAACCAAAGGGGGAAAAGAAAGGAAGAAATAAAAGTAATAAGAATGTATTCCTGCAGGCCATCTGTGAACTAGAAGGGGAAAACCCCCAAAGACCCCCGGTTTTGATTCATACCTTCAGAGAGGTTTCCTTAATGACTGCTCTTTTGTGTTGCCAAAGCAATGCTCATTTATCAGTCTGTGGTTTAATCCAAACCTAGCAGGATAAAAATTCAAGGAGGGTGAAGGTTAAATGACAGACAGCCCGACTTTGAAACTCCGGAGTTGATAAATGTCTACAGAACTTGACTGAAAGGCTAAGAGGGAAAATTCTCTCTCTTCGGAGCTATGGGAAACAAAGTGGTGCTTGGCTGGGAGGGTGTGAATGGAGGGTGACTCTGATTCAGATGCCAGGAGCACCTTTTATTCTAACACTATGTTTAATTGCTGGGTAAGTCAGAGGGAAATTCTGAACTGTCTCTTCTATGTATCAGTGCTGATAAATTTGTGGCAGTAAGCGTATTGTAGCTCAAAGCTAAGGGACTGGTCACGGAGATAGAGGTTTTAATAAAAGAGTAAGTCGTCTCTAGCACTATTGCCTTGCCAGCCTCCTCCTTCTCACCTGGACCCTCTTTCTCTCTGACTCCCAGGATGCTGGATGGATCTTATCACTTCCTCCTCCTCCTTTCTCCAATGTGTTTAGTTTCGTCTCTCCATAGTGCCTTTCTCTACATACTATGATAACTGGCGTGTAGTAGGTGCTCAAAAAACATTTGCACTTCTGTATTTGAAGCCATTCTTATCAAACTGGGTTGACTCTGGTATATGGTACATTGATGGCGGACACAGCCCTTCCCTGCCTGCAAAGCGTGGTGTAGTGGTTAAGAGCTCCATTCTGGAATCAAACTCAAAGTGTTCTCTAATACGTTACTTGACTCTCTTGGCTGTGTTTCCTCCATTTATAATAGTGCCTACCTCATGGGGTCATTATGAAGATTAACTGAGTTTCTATTTTTAAAAGTGCTTAGAAGAAAAAAAATGATTTTTCTGGGAGAAATGGCATGTGTGGATAAAGCTGTTCAGTGCGGCAAAAGAATCAAAATCTGTAAATTCCTTAAAAGGTAAAAGTTGTAAGTCTCTATAAAAAAGAGAAAAATGAAGGATTTGGCAGGAGTGACAACCCTCTTCTCAACCCTTTATGTCATCTTTTCTAGAATAAAGTCAATCTCAAAAAATACACTAAAACCACACTAAAAGCTAAGTAGCATTTCATATTCAAAGATTATGTCCAAAAAAGGATTTCTGTAGGGTCTAACACATCACCTATGCATGGTGACTGCTTTCTTAGCAAGGCATGTATAAGGCAGGTGACCTTCTGCTTGTAGATGAGTGAATGGTGGTAAAGATAAATCATGGGGAGGTATTTATGATCAGTTCCTTTTTAGAGTCACTACTGACATTTCATTTTTATCTGATTCATGGGGTGACTTCTGGTTTGGCTCATGTTATTCCAGTGGATTCTTTCATTTTTTCCCTCTCCTTATTAAAAAGTATCTTGCACGTCAATTAAGCGACTGACTTTGGCTCAGGTCATGATTTCGCCATTTGTGAGTTCGAGCCCCGTGTCGGGGCTCTGCGCTGGCAGCTCAGAGCCTGGAGCCTGCTTCAAGTTCTGTGTCTCCCTCTTTCTCTACCTTTCCCCTTCTCATGCTCTCGCTCTCTTTCTCAAAAATAAGTAAACGTTAAAAAAAAAAGTATCTTGCCCCAGGAAAAGACTAGATATTGAATCAGGAAGATCTTGATACTTGTTTGGCATCCAAAGCATGGAAAACAGGCTTTTTGTTGCTAACATGTTCCCCTTTTTATTGAGTTAGATAATTGTTTGGGCCCATTACTACTTCATGTCCCACGGTGGAAACTTGAATGACAAATCCTTTGGGTGAGGACCACATGTGCCTAAGGGTGAGCAAGATGCTGTGGTAATAGTTGGTGGAGTGGTCACTGGGGAGAAAGAGTTGGTGGGTTGACTCTGGCATGTGTGTCTCTCCAGATTCTTAGGGCCAACACTCTGCCGTGGGTTGGGCCGCCTTCACAGCATTGTCCTGTCCCCCAAGAGAGGCTCTGCGGAAACTTATTGATTCTGAGCACTGATTTGTCCCAAGAGAGATCAAGGCATCCATCCCCACTTACTCCTTTCTCATGTCATCCTCAAAGACCAGAGTCCCCTGAGGACTTTATCTGTTCAGGGTGGGGAGCACCCTACTGAACACCGACAGGGAGGTAGCTATGCTCTGTGTCCTGTCACTCTGCCCTCAGTGTCTTCCCCAGCACAGACTTGCCAATTTCCAGGCAATTAAGGGCATCCTTTGAAGATGTCCTATTTTCCTTCCACTGTGTCATGAGAGTCCATTCCTGTAAGTAATTTGTCAGGAACAAAATTTCCCAGGACGATTTTCCAATATTCTCCCTTCATTTCCTTCAGAAGCTTTATGTGGCTGTGCTGTATTCACTTCAGAGTTTTAGTATTTAGCTTCTTTAGAGACAGAAACAAATATTATGATAATGACAGCAGCCAATGAACAAATGGTAATAACAGCAGAGACCTAAATACAAAAATTAATTAACAAGAAACAGGCAACAGGCCCAGCTGTCTTGAGCAATTTTGAAGGCATAACTGGAAATGTGGAAGATGTTCAAAGGAAGACTTAAGTGGAGGAGAAAACATGTGCCATTAACATGTACCCTGCAGATGTGAGCTTTGCCAGCAGAATTCCCTCTTCTTACCGTAAAGCTGAGGTTGGTGTTACAAGATCACATCAATTATGTCAAATTAAAAAATGCCACGTGACCCGAGAGCTAGAGGAAGAAATTCCACTGGTACAGGCACTGGGGATAATTTTATTAGCTTCTTCTCAGCATCATGTGATGCATTGTTCTGCTGTCCACTTGTGAGACTAAACCTATTTATGCTTTTGTATAACACAAAAGCATAAATAGGTTATATTGAGACTTTTTTTTATTTGCCTTACAAATAAGAAATAACAAAGCATCTATAATTCAGCAGAAACCCTTTATAACTAGTATGACGACATCAATTGTCCAAACTGGGTCACTTTGGAGAATGAAAGAGGATGTTATTAATAATTATGCTGGTTCAATAGACAGGAACCAAAACTGTCCCAGGCAAATCGGGACATATGATTGTCCAAATTATAAGCCTAGAGCACAGAGGCTAGATTTGTATCAGTCTTAAGATAACTAAAAGGTTATCAGATTTCTCTTTTATATCTTGCTGTATTTTGGGAGAGATGATTTATAAGGAGAGCCATTTTGACTGTATTTTGCTATATTTAGTTCCTTAATAATGAGTAGCTAATGGTATATTTCTCTCCATTATGAAAGTTTCCTTCATTCTTAATCATTTTTTTAACCCTCTGGTGTCTGCACACTTGATTTTAATTTCATTCAACAATTTGTCCTCCTAATGGAGATGACTGGGATATCAGAATGATTTCCAACACGATTTTGGATGAAGTCTGAGAGTTTCGCTGCAACGGGCCCAGGGCTTGAACTTAGACCTTCTGGAATAATATTCTTAGTCTTCCAAGAATTATAGCTGCTGATTTCTGTAGAGGTGAAACCTATAGGGCTCTGTTCTGTCTGACCATCCGTGCAGTTGTTCACTGATGAATGGGGTCAGGAAATCTCTCTCTTGGGCTCCTCAGAGAAGTGCATTATGGTCACAAGGATTTGGCTTCTCTTTCACCTCGCTCTGAATGCCAAATCCAAACCATCAGCACACGACGACCTTCAGCAGTTCAGGAAAATATCACTTGGTTAGGCTGAGACCCAATCTGGGCAATTCATTTAATGAAGAAGTAGAAATCTTCCCTCGATGCTGAATGGGCTCAGTTTGACCTCTCTATCTTGAACTTTAGTCTCTTTCATTATTTTGAATGAAGAGAGTGTGGTTGACTGCACACAATTGCTGACCATCTTACAAATTGAGAGACATCTGGCCTCCGAAAAATCAGTAGGACTGCTCAGGATGACAGATAATTATCTGTTGGCTACTCTTGTCCCAGAGCAATTTGATAGTGCTGACTTTTTTGAACACCTGGAAATACTTCTCTTCTAAACTCCCACCTCAGCTAACCCTGAGCTCTGTGCTGTACCTTGGAGACTTCCCCGGCTTCATCTCCGAGGGCCACTTTTTCAAAGAAGCTGTCCTCTTGGCTAGGGGGAGGAAATTCTATGACTTTCTCTTTAGACTTCCTGACAGCTGAAAACAGTAAGGAAACATTCAAACTTAGACATAAATAATTCAGCACTGATTTTCCTTGAGTTTCATAACCAATATTAGCTTCCTTCACTTTCCTGTCATTACTCCCATGTCCTTTACTGGGAGGAATAACCTTCCCCTTGTACCTGCCGTGAATTTGGTCCAGTAGTATATTGGGGCAGTGGCAAGGAGAAATTGATGATAACTTCACCTATACAACCTTTTGTGCCCCCCAAGATGCTTATAAGATTTCTCCTATTTTTAAACTCCGTATCACAGAGTGTGATTTCTTTTCCTATTTTTCCAAATTTTAATGTTTTATTATAGTGTGTTGTTGGGGCCACTTTTACCCCCAAAGAGAAAGCATGGTTGTAATAAAGAGCGTCTGACACGCTTTTTATGAAAGCACTTCTCTGCTAGGGCTCGGCCTCAGCTCTTACATCTCTGCCAATTTCTTCTTTTGTGGCATTAATGACACAGGTAACCAAGTATATTCCCTCTCCCCTCTTGAATTGCCTTTTATAGTTAACTGATTAGTGAAATATAAATAATTATGAAAATGTGGGCATGGGAACGAAGAGGAAGAAGAGGATCTGCCTCCATTTCATCAACCTGCAATGAACTCCTTCCTTTTATAGATTATCTGTCAACTCAAAAAATCATTTAAAAATTCTGCATGACTCAGTGAGAAAGATTATGAACTAATTCTTTTAAAGGAAGCTACACTTTTCTTGGAAGGGGAAACTAGTTCTAGGTTATCTTCTCTTTGATCGAAGTCAGAGCTGCCTAATTTTTCTTTGTCCTTTTCTTTTGCTTTCCCCCCCTCTCTTTTTTCCCCTTTGTCTTTCTTTCCTTCTTGCTTCTCGCGATTCCTAATGGCCTGCTCTACGCCAGGAGTGCTAACTACAGAGCAGACCAGGATCAGGGGTATGGAGAGGAGGGTGAGGAAGCCACAGATCCATGATTAATGGGCTATTAGGAGAATGAATGAGAACAACAAGGATGTGGCAGATGTGACCAGAGGAGCCATGCCAGGTACTGATGGGGGCTAGATCCAGGAATGGATGGGAAAAGGAGGGTAAACTTTGCCTTGGAAGGGGACAGTTTTCAACGAGAAGGTGATTTTGCAGCTGGATTTTGCTCCATGAGTAGAAGCTACCAAGGGTTAAGAGACAGAGTTTAGAAGAGGGAGATGTTACGTTCAACTGATACAGCAAGAGAAAGTGCTCCCGAGTTAGAAGGACTTACATTTCAGAAGAGGCGATGTCATGTGCTGAGGGAATCCTGAGAGGAAGGAAGAACAGGGGCAAATGTGCAGAGCCTGGAGAGTACATGGACTGTCATCAGGGGTGAGGGGGACACTAACAGTCATTATAAACTATTGCTAATGAAATCAGGAGAAGTTGCTATCATTATGCAGGTTTCAAATAAGAGGAAACAGAGACTTAACGGAAGCCAAGTGATTCACCCAAAGTCATGTAGCTACTAAATGGCAGAGTCAGGACACAAATTTAGACCTGCCTGATGCCAAAGATAGTCTTCCCTTCATATACCAGTACAGTGGAGGTGGGGACCTGGAAAAGGAAGGGCCGGCCTTGACAGATCGTTTATTGCATCAGGTGAGGGGCCTGTCCCAAGTCACAGTGGCACAGAGCCGCATGAACTCCCCATTTATAAAGAAACTCAGAGCTAGTGGAATATTCCCTTTGCAGCCTCATCTCTCTGGCTTGCGTGCTCTACCTCTAACTTTATTTGGCAGACTTGAAGCAAGGAGGCGAGGGAGGGTTTTCTGAGGCTATTTGGATGCTGTATTAGGGGATTGTGTCAGAGATGACTAAGTTATGTTGGGATGAAAAATGACCTCCAAACAGCTGTTCTGTAAGACAAAAAAAAAGTATACACAAATCACTAGTGCCATGTGTCCAATGGGGTTGGAGGAGTGATTTCATACAGTTGTTATTCAAGGGCTCAGGTGGAAAGAGGTACCACTATTATCTTCTGATACTGAGTTCTCAACACCGTGTGTTAAGGTTTGCCTCAGCTGGGCAAGAGGGTGCTGGAGGGTTGAATGCTGGCAAGTACCTGCTCTGGTCTGGAAATGACATATGTTATTTCTGCTTACGCATTAAAAAAATTTTTTTTTTAAATTATTCATTTATTTGTTTTTGAGAAAGAGAACACAAGCGGGGGAGGGGCAGAGAGAGAGGGAGACACAGCATCCGAAGCAGGCTCCAGGCTCTGAGCTGTCCGCACGGAGCCCGATGCGGGGCTCGAACCCACGAACTGCGAGGTCATGACCTGAGCCGAAGTCAGAGGCTAAACCGACTGAGCCACCCAGGCGCCCCATTTCTGCTTAACCTTGCTGTTTATGTCTAGTCAGATGGCTGCACTTTACTCTCAAGGGCAGAAGAATGATAATCCTCCATGTGGATACAAGAACAAGATACTGGAGTGTATGAGTCGTGTTTACCACAGGGGTGTAGACATGCCAACACATTTGTACCACCTTCAAGACTGAGGGATGATAAAACATCAATTCTCGATGGCCCAAGAATAATCCCTTTACCTTTTCCTATTTACGGGTCTTGCATTCTCTAATACAGTGGCCATTAGCCACATGAAGCTGTTTAAATACTTAAGTTCTACTAGCTACATTTCAAGTTTTCAATAGCTAGGAGTTCTCCTAATGGAAAGTGCAGATATATAGAACATTTCCATTATTACGGAAAATTCTATTGGATATTGCTGTCTAGACTAAGGATCAACCAAAATTTTCTCTAAGAGGGCAAATAGCAAATATTTTGGCTTTTGCAGGACATCCAGTCTCTATTGCAACTACTCAAATTTGCTCTTATAGTGTGAAAGCAGCCATAGACAGTATATAAGCAAATAAACATAATTGCATTCTAGTAAAACTTTATGTACAAAAACAGGCAGCAGGCAAGATTTGGTCCATGGGCCATTTATTTTCTAACCTTGCCTCAACCGATTGCCTCTAAAGGGAGGGGCAGCTACTTTTACATGACCATCCACTGGGTGTGTTAAAAACAAAAACAAAAACAAAAAAACCCCCCATAACCCAAACATTAGAACTTCCATTTATATTTACATTAAAAATGAAATCCATTAATCTTGTATCATTTATCCAAATTGGCATTGGCTCCTTCTTTGTTGGCCTATTTGTTGGATGCTAACATGTCCTGTACATTCGACAGGAGTTTTGTGTTTTTTCTTTTTTTTAAATTTTACTTATTTTGAGAGAGAGAGAGTGCGTGCACGTGCACACGAGAGCGAGTGGGGGAGGGGCAGAGAGAGAGAGGGAGACAGGAATCCCAAGCAGGCTCCATGCTCAGCAGGGAACCCTACACAGGGCTCGATCTCAAGAACTGTGAGATCATGACCTGAGCTGAAATCAAGAGTTGGATGCTTAACCAACTGAGTCACCTAGGTGCCTCTAGACAGGAGTTTTATACCTGGGGGCATATACTGTGCTGCTCACAGACATTTTTCTTAATACATTGTGAAATAGTGCAGCCTTCATCGTCTAGTTTTGTAATTTTATGAATGATATTACCTGATTTTAAATAAACTAAGTGTCACAAAATGAGCAAGTGGTTTATAAATATTTCTGCAGAGGAATCACTGGGGAATAGGCTATTGTTTCTTGTCTTACACTACATCCCATGTGACAGGGTTGGGTGGCTGCAAACCGCATTTCTGCTTTGGCAGTTTGCTCCCCGTTAGATTCTGCCGGCCCGAAAAGGGGCAGGAGGAGGGAGCAAGAACTTGCTCCTTCCTATGTGTCAGCCGATTTTGCTACTGTCACCCCAGTGGGTTCCAGTAGTAATTGGCTCCAATTCCCAGCTTCTTTTCAAACTCTCCAACCACTGTCACCATGCCTCCCAGGTGTGGCCACGCCAGCGTGGCAGGGCCCCCTCTTCAGAGGTCTGTGTCCTACCCCAGGGGCTTGTCCTCCAAGTACCTGAGGAATCAGCCCTGCGCCCCCTCAGAGGTCTGGGTCCTAGGCCTGACAGCATCCCTGCACTTCTAGGTCTGTTAACCCCACCTTCTTCCCTTTGATCCCTGGACCCAGCTGTGGAAGCTGCTTCCTGAAGTTATTATCTCTGTGACCACAGTGTTTCTTCTTTCCTTTTCAGTCTTTTAATACCTCTTGAGTCAATTCCCTTTTTTAAATTCTCTGCTAAAATAACCATGGTGGTTTATTTATTGCTTGGACCCTAACTTACAGAGATACCATGGATTAAACTTCATCATAGTGCAAACGTATACTGTCGAGAAAATGGGGGTGTTGACAACATGCAGTAAAATGATGACATAGGTGAGTAATAAGCAAAAACAAGGATTATTAAAAAATGGATTTGAGTCCCAAATGTCCATCGACGAATAAAGAAGATGTGGTATATATGTATATATAATATATATTTATACATACAATGGAATATTGCTCGGTGATTAAAAAAAAAAAAGAATGAAATCTTGCCATTTGTAACAATGTGGATGGAACCAGAGTATATTATGCTAAGCGAAATAAGTCAGAGAAAGACAGATAGATGAATTTGCTAATATGTGAAATTTAAGAAACGAAACAGATGAACATAGGGGAAGGGAAGCAAAAATAAGATAAAAACAGAGAGGGAGGCAAACCATAAGAGACTCTTAAATACAGAGAACAAACTGAGGGTTGCTAGTGAGGTGTTGGGTGGGGGGGATGGGCTAAAGGGGTAAGGGGTATTAAGGAGGACGCTTATTTGGATGAGCACTGGGTGTTATATGTAAGTGATGAATCACTAAATTCTATTCCTGAAATCATTATTACACTATATATTTAATAACTTGGATTTAAGTTAAAAAAAAAATAAAAATTGGATTTTCATTCACTACTGTTAATGATGAATCTAACCACAAGTTTATATTGGGCTTTGAGATATGAACTAACGATAATAAGACAAAGCAATTAACACACAAAAATAAAGCAATTGAGGGACACCTGGGTGGCTCAGTTGGTTAAGCGTCCAACTTCGGCTCCTGTCATAATCTCATGGTTTGTGAGTATAAGCCCGGAATCAGTCTCTCTGCTGACAGCTCAGAGCCTGAAGCCTGCTTCGGATTCTGTGTCTCCCTCTCTTTGCCCCTTCCCCTCTCACACTCTGTCTCTGTCTCTTGAAAAATGAATAAACATTAAAAAAATAAAAATAAATAAAAATAAAGCAATCAAAACATGAAGAAAACCCTGTAGCGTTTTCAATAATAATTTATTTGAGCTATTCGGTCTTTTACTAAAATTTACTAAACTTCATTTTAAATATTTAGAAACATCATATGAGTTTTAAAGAATAGCTTTCTGAATGCAGGTATTTTTCTTCTTGGTTCAATGCTGTACCCTCAGATCCGAGAAGAGCATGTAGCATGTAGTAGACACTCAATATATGTGTTAAATTAATGAATAAATATTAATAGTTTAAAACAAAGATGCCACAAATTGGGAAACACCTTATTCTTGTAGTTACAGTAAAAATGGCTAATGTTGTATATGGTAAACAATAAACTAATATGCCAGCCAAGGGGCGCCTGGGGTGGCTCAGTCGGTTAAGCGTCCAACTTCAGCTCAGGTCACGATCTCACGGTCCGTGAGTTTGAGCCCCCGTCGGGCTCTGGGCTGATGGCCCAGAGCCTGGATCCTGCTTCTGATTCTGTGTCTCCTTCTCTCTCTGCCCCTCCCCCGTTCATGTTCTGTCTCTCTCTGTCTCAAAAATAAATAAACGTTAAAAAAAAATTAATAATATGCCAGCCAATACTATTAGAAAGCCCAGAGAAAACACTGGTCAGCATCTGAGGAAACAAGTGTTAGGATAAATGTGGAACGTTTGCTATATGGCTGCCTCAGAGTAAAGATAGCTTTATCATGTCTCAGTTTACAGTATTTATTAGGTTCACTTTCAGTGTGAAAAAAACAAAACTACTTTGTGATCCATAAAAAAGAATACAGTCAATAAGATATTTTGTATAGATTGACTTCTTTAGAACAATTATTTTCTGGAAAACTCGTAAGTGTAGCTGTTTTGACTGGAATTGAAAAAGTAGGATTTAGGGGGTAAAATCCAGAGGAAGAACCACAAATGAAATTCATTCTCTGTAACATTGATGGGCAGAAACATTATAGAAGAAGTTGAAGATCGATATGACCAAAATGCTACATGATGTCATTGATGTGTTTTTTTTTTCTTAAATAAGGGTTTTAAACATTGCATCTTCATGGTGTTTATAACGAGAGGGAGGGTGACCATGAAAATAATCACATGGAAGTTTATTTTTGATCCTGTGGAAAATTGCCTGAGAGAGAGGAGGTAAAGTAAAAGATGAATTATACTTTATTCTTTTACAAATGTGCAAGTGTTCCAAATTTGCTGACCTTTCATAGGATAACAAGTAGCTCTCTTTAGTACGTTATTTAGAAGGTATTTTTAAAATACATCCTCTTAATCAGCCATTTCAGCAGAAAGGTGATATTTTAATAGTGAATGAGAAAGTAAATGCTTTTCAAAAGATACTCATGTTATGGGAGAGTATCTTGAAAAATGGCATTTAGAAAGGTTATAATTGTTAATTGATTTTGTTCCTGAAAATGGTCTAAATAGTCTATTCGAATATTTAAAATTGGAACAAAAATTTTCTGACTCAGTGTATAGTATCACACATGTTCAAACAGTTTTTTAAAAATCCTTATTTATGAGAGAGAGAGAGAGAGAGAGAGAGAGAGAGAGAGAGAGAATATGAATGGGGGAGGGGCAGAGAGAGAAGACAGAGGATCCAAAGCAGCTCTGTGTTGACAGCTGAGAGCTTGATGGTGGGCTCGAACTCACAAATGGGGAGATCATGACCTGAGCTGAAATCAGATGCTTAACCGACTGAGCCATCCAGGCGCCCCTCAAAGCAATTTTTTGAAAAAGAGAATGCAACACTTTCCAATTACTTTGTAGAAATAAATGATTGAATTCAGTGAGGATAATAATTTGCTAGCTAAATGTTCATACTAATATTTGCCTAATTAGAGGATGAGATTGGAAAACATTTCAGATTTTAGTAAGTGTAAGGAGTTTTTCCATTTGGATCTACATACCTTGCTGAGGTTTGTTTTTTAATAAGTAAAGCAGCTAAATATTGAAAGAAAACTTTGAAAATCAGATATTCCAATTGTTGTATCTTAAAGTGTTAAACTTGGATTTTCATAGATAATGAAGGACTTAATCTCACTAAAAACATTTATGTTATATGTTGGTGGGATTAAACATAATTTTGTATCATTAAAAATAAAATTTTAGTAAAATATTAAAACACTAATTTATATTAGGTCTTAATAATTGAACATGTTGTAACTTCTAGGGGAAACCCTGAGATATTAGAATAAGAACATAAACTTAAGCTGAGGGGAAAATATGGAAAAATATATACATAATCAACTTGAAGACTAGGAGAGCAGGAGGATTATAAGGAGGAATAAATAGAAAGTAAATAGTAAGTAGAGTTAAACTTCAATTTGTCAATGATTATATTAAATGTAAATAGATGAAATACTCTTATGTTGACTGTATAAAAAAAAAAGAAATATATTACTTTATAAGAGATAGACTTAAGATATAAGGATAAAGGAAGAATGGCACAAAAGTGGAACAATTAGAAATTTTATGCAAATTTTATATGCACAGTATTATATGTCTTTGATTTCTATATATCTCTGTATCATCTTTTTACTTATCTACCTGCCAAAGACAAATCCTTAAACACAGGAAATTTTAACACATTTCTCTCAGTAACTGAGAGCAGAAAGTCATTAATTAATAGAGATATAGAATATTTGAATAATATATATAACAAATATGACCACACACATACACACATATGTACACACACATGCTCCTATACCTTCAAATGACAGGATATGCATTTTATTCAAGTGCATATGGATCACTCACAGGGTTATAAATCAGATCTCAACAAATTTCAAAATATTTCTAACATTTACTTTCTATAGTTGGTTTATACTAGAAATCACTGAAAGATAACTAGAAAAATCTCCATGTGTTAAGCACTTCTAAATTATCTGTGTATCAAAGAGGAAATCACAATGAAAACTAGAAAATATCTTAAACTGAATGATAACAAAAATGACATATTAGAACTAGTGGAATATAGCTAAATGTAGAGAATGTATTGTCTTAAATGCCTATATTAGAAAAGAGCAATGGCTAAAATTTGGAATATTTTTTCAAGAAGTCAGCAAAAGAATAGCAAATTAAATTAAAAGTTACTGAGTGGAGAAAATAACAAAGGTAAATTCATAAATAAGTGACATATAAAAGGAGTATACCATGGAAAAGAACCACAAGGCCAAACCTTTTTTTTTTTTTTTGAGACTAATAAAATTTATAAGTAACTGCAAAAAGACAGAAGGTCAGTAGTAGGAAAGAAAATGGTGCATCTCTATACAATTTAATGCTGTGAACTTGAAAATTGTGATGTAGTAGAGAAGTTTATTTAAAAAAAAAACTACTAAAACTTACACTAGAGGAAATAGAAAGCTCAGCCCAGTCCTTTCTTTATAAAACATGGAAGACCTAAGTAAATAAAGGAATATATTGTTTTCAGGAATTAGAGGAACATATCAGTCTCTCTAAAGTTGATCTGTAGATTCAAGATTATATTTGTTAAAATCCAGCATATTTTTCTTATTTAATGTGTGCCTTTGTGGAAGTCAAGAACTTGATTCTAAAATATTTATGGAAATGCAAAGGATCAAGAAGAGCAGGGACAATCAGGTAGATATGGACTTTACTAAATATGATGACTTATTATATAGAGGAATAATAATCAAGATGGTGTAGTATTGGCACACAGATATATAAATATGCCAATGGATTAGAATAGAGTCTTGAATGAAACCCATGACTAAATGTGGACTTAATTTATTGCACCATTTTTACCCAGAGTCTGTGTGGAAAGGACAATTTGTTTTAAATAAATGGTGCTGTGTCAATTGTGTATCCACACAAAAAACAGAAAACTTCTACCTCATACCACCACTGAAATCAATCCAGGCGTATAGTAGGTATAAATGGTAAAATAATAAAGTAACTTAGGAAAATGACTTCATGATCTGGGAGTAGGCAAAGACATTTAAAGAGGATACGAAAAAACATTTACTATATAAAGTAAACGGTTACTAAATTTGTCCATAACAATATGAAGAATTTCTGTGAATAAAAAAAAATCTCTGTTTATAGACTGAAAAAAACACAAGCCACAATCTG
Organism: Felis catus; assembly: GCF_018350175.1. Lineage (NCBI taxonomy): Eukaryota > Metazoa > Chordata > Mammalia > Carnivora > Felidae > Felis > Felis catus. The sequence goes on from NC_058380.1 coordinate 20,168,230, forward strand.
GGAGGAGATTTTTGGAACATATGACCAAAAAGGGCTTGTATGATAAATTCCTTCAAACCAATAAGAAAATACAGCTCACTGGCAAAATGGGCAGGAAACATGTAGCAGCCTTTGCAAAGGATACTCAAATGGGCGATAAAGATATGGAAAGGGACTGAATCTAAATAATTAGGAAAAGGTAATGATAAAATATTTTAAATATTATCATTTAAAAATCACCATTCCTGAGAAAGACTAAATTTATAGACTAACACTAACAAGAATTAGAATATAGAGGAGCTAGAATTCTTATAAAAGTAGGAGTAGAGGCTAGTCAACTACTCAACTACTTTGGAAACTGTTTATTAATATCTACTTGCACAGAGCTACCCAATTACTTAGTAATTTCACTCCTAGGAATATATTCAACAAAAATGCGTACATGTATTCATATATATATATATATGAATATATATATTCATATATATATATATATATATATATGAATACATATATATTTTGCTGTATGTGACATGGATTAATCACACACAGATTTAAGGTCTAGCAAAGGAGCTAGGCTTAAAAAATATGTATTATGTGTTCAAAAACATGTAAGACTAATCTATGGCATTAAATGTCAGAATATTTGTTGCCGGTGATAAGCAGTGAAGATATAGGCTTCGAAAGGACACCAGCAGGGCTTCTAGGGGGCAGATATTATTCTATTTGTTGACCAGGGTGGTAGTTATAAGGATATGTCCAGCTTTTGATAATTAATAAAACTTTATACTTATGACTTGAGCATTCTTCTCTATGTATATTACTCTTTAAAATGTTTATTTCAATAGAAAAGAGGAGTATTAGACATTATGGTGAACATATGAATTATTTTCTATACTCATCCTCTCCAAACAGTCCTCTCTAGTCCAGTGTGTATTTGGTTCTTGGAAAAATACTCTGTATCAGTGGTGGTGATGGAGGAGGTGGAGGAGGAAGATCTCTGTGACTTGATGGAGCCATCAGTTCTGGAGGTAGATGTATGGGGAGACACCTGGAGCATTTGCAGAAGGCAGTAGAGTTTTACTTGTGGGGCTGGTCTTTGAGAAGCTGCACAGGGTTTAGGTTGTTGCCTAAAGACATGATACTAGATCCTAGGGCTTTCTGGTTACATGAGTGGTATGCTAGAGCCAGCTCATACTAGATGACAGGCTAATAGTTACGTGTTCACAGATTGATTTTATTTTTATTACATAAATTTTAGGTTTTTCCTGCTTTAAGATATATAACACTATATAAGTTTAAGGTTTACAATGTGAAGATTTGATACATGTATATTTTGCAGAATTATTGCCATAGTAAGGTTAATTAAGACATCCATCACTTCACATAGTGACTGTTTTTGTTTGGTAAAAACTTTTAAGTTTTACTTTCTTATAAACATTCAAGTATACCACACGTATTGATTTTTGTATTTTGACTTTATATCTTTCAACTTTACTGAATTAGTTTATTAGTGATAGCAGTTTTTTGGTGGAGTTTTTGGGGTTTTCTATCCATGAGATCATGTCATTTGCAAACACAGCTTTTCTTTCTTTTTTGACCTTGATACCTTTTACTTATTTTCCTTGACTGATTGCTCTGGTGAGGACTTCTAATACTATGTCAAATAGGAGTGGTGACAGCAGGCGTCCTTGTCTTGTTCTGATCTTAGAAGAAAAGCTTTCAACCTTTCATTTTATTGTTGAGGATGATGTTAACTGTGGGCTTATCATATATGGACTTTATTATGTTGAGGTATGTTTTTCTACATCCAATTTGTTGTGATTTTTTAAAAATTTGTACCTCTTCCTTCACCTGTTTCACCCTCTTACCACCCTCTCCCCTCTGGCAATCACCAGTTTGTTCTCTGTATTTATGAGTCTGTTTCTGTTTGTTGTTGTTTATTTGTTTTGTTTTTTAGATTTTACATAAAAGTAAAATCATCTGGTATTTCTTTTTCATCCTTTATCATGAAAGGATATTGAATTAAAAAAATGTTTTTTCTGCATCTAGTGAGATGATCATATGATTTTCATCTTTGATTCTATTAGTGTGATGTATCCATGTATTGATTTGCATATGTTGAGCCATCCTTGTATCCCTAGGATGAATCCCACTTGTTTATGTTGTATATTCCTTTTAATGTGCTGTTGAATTCAGTTTGCTTGTCTTTTCTTGAGAATTATTACATCTATATTCATCAGTGATATTGGCTTGTAGTTTTCTTTCCTCATAGTGTTCTCATCTGGATTTGGCATCAGGGTAATGCTGACCTTGTTAAATAAGTTTGAGAATATTCCCTCCTATTCAATTTTTAAGAAGAGTTTGAGAAGAATTGGCATTATTCTTGAAATATTTTATAGAATTCACCAGTGAAGTCATCTGGTCCTGGGCTTTTCTTTGTTGGTAGTTTTTTGATTACTGGTGAAATCTGCTTACTCCTTATTGGTATGTTCAGATTTTCTATTTTTACTTCTTCATGATTCAGTTCTGGTGAATTGTATGTTGGTATGGTTTTACCCATTTCTTCTAGGTTGTCCCATTTGTTGGTATAAATTGTTCACAGTATTCTCTTATGAATGCTTTGTATTTCTGTAGTATCTTTTGTAATGTCTCCTCTCTTGGATTTATTTGAGTCCTCTTCATTTTTTTTCTTTGTTAGTCTAGCTAAATATTTGTCATTTGTCAATTTTATTCATCTTTTAAGGTGAGCAACTCTTTTGTTATTATTTTCTACTGTTCTCCTACTTTCTCTTTCATTTATTTTTGTTGTAATCTTTATTATTTCCTTCCTTCTCCTAACTGGGTCTGCATTTAAATGGAGCTGCTGGGTAGGCTTTCTGGTTGAGCAGGGCTGAGGGCTACGTTCCTTGGCAGGGTGGTGACATTGGTTGAATTCCTTGAAATGATGGGGCTGCAGGGCCCAAATTGCTTTGCAATTTCTCCTGGTTGGGTGAGGTCTTAGGCTGTCCTCCTCAATTTGCTGGTGCAATGGGTGGATTCTGTGTTTAGGTGGAATTATAGGCTAGGTTTCATCGTTGGAAAGGGCCTCAGGCTTTGCTCTGCAATCAGGTGGGGCTGTAGTCTAGGCTTTGCAATCAGGTAGACTGTGGGGCTAGCTGTACTCTGCTGTTGGGTGATGTCACTGGATGTGGCTTTCTGGCTGGGTCCTCTAGCTGTACCTCATAATTGGGTGGGGCTAGAGACTGGGCTCCCTTGTCACATGCGGCAGCAGTTCAATCTGTGATTGAACTATGGATGTCATGGCTGGGCTCTCTGCCCAGACAAGGCCACAGGTTGTGTTCTTTGATTGGCAGGGCTGTATGTTAGGCTTCACTGACAGTTGGGATTGTAGGCTGTATTCTTCAGATGGGCGACACTGAGGCTACACTGTTTAGGCTGCTTGTTTATTTGGGGACAGAGGCTATGCTCAATAATTAGGTAGGACTGATGGCTTGGATCTCTGCCAGGGTGGTCCTAAGGATGTGTTCTATAGCTACAGGTCAGTTGTGGCCATGTTTCCCGTAAGGGTGGAACTGGAGACTTGGGTCAGCAGTCGAGTGGGATTGGGAATTTGCTCCGCTGCTTGGGAAGAATGTAGGATGTGCTTCATGGCTGTTGGGCATTTATGGTCATGCTACCTGGGGGTGTGGGATTGAAGACCATGCTCTATAGTTGGGCAGGATTACGAATTTTCTCCTCTGTCCAGACAGGGCTGTAGAATGGACTTGACAACTAGTATGGTCCTTTGGCTGAGGATCCACCCCAGGCCAACTGAGGTCCCTAGCCAGATGGGACCCCTGGCTTGGCTTTGCAGAATGTCATAGCCAGTGACAGGGATTTTTGCTCCAGCGCTACTGTAAGTAGGGATGTGGTCTGTCAAGATCTGAGTCCCAGTGAGGACTCAGTGAGGGAGCCTCACCGCCCCCTCCTCTGTCTCTATCTGATCCCAAGTGCTTGAGCTCCTCATATGCCCCCACTGATCCCTGTGAGGTGAGACCTGAGTGAGCTTTTTGTGAAGTGTCCTGCAACACTGGAGAAGTTGTATGTCCCCCCCTTGAATTTGCTTTTTCCCACTGGAGAAACTATAGGCCCAGGAGGCCCAATCCTTGTGGCACTGTGCTGGTCTGGGGGAGGGAAAGAGGCCATTCAGTCAAGTGGTAGTTTCTCCCCCTTTCCCCTCTACTGTGGTACTTCTCAGTTTCTGTTGTCCAGGGCAGGTACTTTAGCCTCACTCATGGATTCTGGAATTTTCGTAGTAGGGTCTTGCATTTCCTCCACCCTTGTGGAGATTCACGGGAAACACCAAAAACTCTGAGGAGTCTTTCAGTGAGAAGAGAGTTTAGCTTCATATTAGCACAGTGCTCACATTTTGAGCACTGACCCTTTTTTCTCTCTGTAAATATTGATTTTAAAGTTTGGAAAATGCTTTAGGGATTGATTAACCAGGCTCATTTGAATGCTGGACCTTTTATAACCAGGTCCCATGGCTTCAAATATAGTCTACTCTTCACTTTGATCTTCTAAGAGGCATCTTTTTGTGTAAGTGCTCAAACTCTTGTTTTCTTACATAGAAGTAAATATGTAATTATGGGTGGCAAGTAAATCAGTCCAGTGAGTGGATTCATTGGAATGACTTAGATTCTCCTTGGGTATTCTGTTGACAACACCATATATTTGGCTTGTTCTAGGGGTTCCAATGCTTTGGCTGAATCTTCTGGCTGTGAACCAGTTCTCTTCCAGTATATTTTAGACTTGTGATAAGGAGTGGAACATCTCTATGAAGGAGCAATTTCTTGGTTTCCAATAACATCACCCTGTGACTTTCATCAACGTGGAGACATTTCAACATTTTCTCAAGGATCATGTGGGGAAATATTATGGAAGTTATGTTCACTGATTATTTTGTGACATACCTGGAAATGTCTTTCAATCTTTACCTTCTATAAATATTTAGCAAGTACTGGAGTATCTTGAGGGCATTTTTCTTAACATGTATTACTCTCATGTAATGTGAATCCTCAAGATGAGAATAGATCATAAACAAGTGATCTGATCCTAACCCAGACAATACCCTCAACTCTGATCTCCATTTGAATAATTCATGTGACAGAGGACCGAGGAAGACAGTCTATTTAATAAAGTATCTAATTGTTAGAAAGTTTTCATTTATATTGATTCATCATTCATCTCCCTGTAACTTCCACCCAGTAGTTTTATGGCTAGCATCTGGGGCTGCTTAAGAAGACATTTCATTCCTCTTTTCCTCAGGAGTTATGCAGGATTTGCAAAGGCCACTCCCCAATTCTCTTTAGTGTCTTCTCTTTTTCAGCCCAATGACCTCAAATGTCCTTTGTGTTTTGTCCAGTGACTTCTTGCCAAACTATAGAGCTTGTCTGCATGAATTTTTTGTTTGTGATCATTAGTCTTGATTTGCCTCTCAGGACAAAATTAAGTATATCTGGGAAGATGCAGTTGGGGCACTATAGAAAGATCTTCTTTATTGAGACACTGAAAGTCTTCTGTAAGGTTATATTGAACCACTGGGTTCACAGCTAAGATCTCTAGTATTTCATTTGTACCATAGCTGCTCATTGAGACACATCTTCTCCATCCTATCCTTAGGATGGTATTCATTTCTTTCTGCTAAGATTTGGTGCACCATCCTTGTCCATTGCTCTGCTTTGAGAATTTGCCCCTTTCATCCAACTTAGTGGGTTTTTTTTGTTTTATTTTGTTTCATCTATAAAATAGATCACTATAGAATACCAATTTAGAAGATATTAATATCTTCTAAAAATTATTCATGTTTATTTTGATAGAGAGAGAGAGAGAGAGAGAGAGAGAGAGAGAGAGGGGAACGCACACGTGAGTGGGGCAGAGGGAGGGAGCGAGGGAGAGAGAGAATCCCAAGCATGCTCTGCACTGACAGCAGGGCTTGGTCTCATGAACCGTGAGATCATGACCTGAACTGAAATCGAGAGTTTGATGCTTAACCAACTCAGTCATGATATTAATATCTTTGATTGATCAAATGATTAATGAAAACATTAAATCTGAAATTTTATAATGGTATTTTTTTCTTTTACACTAATTGAAAGTATGACAATATGGTCACATAGAGCTTTTCAGTGTCAATAGTTTTTTTAATGTGTCAGTGGTTTTTATTCTGTTTTATGAGATTCTATACGAATTGTGTTAATAATTCTAATGGTGTATGTATCTTAGACTGTTAATAACTATTCAATGTAATACCTCAAAGTGCTAATCACTCATTAGGCTTTAGAAGTTAAATATTGAACTTCTAAAAACTAAATGAGAATGAGTATGTCTAATATTTATTAACAAGGATGTCAAGAAGCATAATTGTTTGGAATCCAACTTTTTAAAAGGCATGCTGAGTGAAATTTATAGTGTCCTTGCCAGGCTGTTAATCTTTTTTGGTAAAATGTAAATTTGAAAACCATCTTGATGGCCTTCATGATAAGTTTTTCATTTATAATTCCTTAAGTTTATCAAATAATTTAGGTGGAGAGGGCTTGGTGAAAGACTGAATGATAATTATGCTTATAGTTTGGATCAGATGGATGGTGAGAAAAATAGCATGTTATTATGGCTTTCACTTTTATTGTCTTCAAAATAGAAAAGTTTTTCGCATATGAGGCACAAGAAGAGGACTGACAGCAAACTGTTTAATATACCTTAGCTCACTTTTTAGATTTTTTTTTTAATGTTTATTTTTTAGACAGCATGAGCAGGGGAGGGGCAGAGAGGAGAACAGAAGATTTGAAATGAACTCTGAGCTGACAGCAGTGAGCCTGATGGGGGGCTTGAACTCATGAATCATGAGATCCTGAATTGAGGCGAAGTTGGACTCTCAACCATCCACTTCGTCCACCTAGGTGCCCCAACTCTAGCTCATGTTTTAAAACATAAGATCTTCTCAAGTTTTAAGATGGAGGTTAAGTTGTTGTATACTAGTAATAAGTGAATCAGATCACGTTGCTTCCCTGCTTAAATCCTCCAATGACTTCTCATAAACAAGAAATAGAAGATTGACTTGGAAGGAGCTGATAGGATCTGCCCTTGCTTTCTTCTCTGACTTTGTTGTCTCCCCTCTGCCACAACAACACTGCTTTCTTTCCTTCAAACACAATGGGTCCATTTGCCCAAAGACTTTGCACCAGCTGCCATTAATGATCTCCCTGTAGACTCTAGACTCCCTGTAGTCTAGAGTTTTCAGTGACCTTTTTCTTCTCATGTTTCAGGTGTTGGCTCAAAAACCACCTCCTCAGAGAAGCACTTCCTGACTACTTTATCAAAATAACTCTTCTTTCCTCCTCAGTTGCTCTTTATCATACTACTTATTTTCCTCAAGTCTCTTAGCATTACTGGTAGCCATGTTGTTTTATTTATTTATTAACCAAAGACTACAAAATTCCATGTGGGTGGGGGTTTGCCTTAGTGATTGCCATAGTCCTTATGCCTGGCACATAATAGGCAAACAGCAGATCTTTGTTAAATACATTGGTCAATTCTCAGTTATGTGGAATTAGTGTGTACTCCTTGCTGTTTTTCTGGTTCCTTTTAGTTAGAGCAACAATAAAATGGAGAAAAGTCAGAAATAAAACAAATGTGGGCATAATCAATAAGTTTACAGAAACAAATCCTGACTCTCAGATGATGATCTTTTCGCCTATTTTAAGAGAAACTAGATCCATTAGACAGGAGTTTCCTCAATATTCCATCTCTGGGCTTGCAAATTAATACCTGCAACTTTCCTCTAAATTTCAAAAAAGTGCTGCTAATTCTCTTTGAGGGTAATTCTACCACATGCGTTCCAACTTTTTCTGGGACCTTGGCCCATTGAATATCCCTCCTGTCTCTTGTTTCTGCAACCACATCCTCTCTATTTGCTCTTTTTCACCAACATGTCAACATACTCAAGACACCTCCATCTTTTAGAACACATTCTTTTAAATTTCTCTTCCATTTCTCCTATCTTTTTACATCCCATCTGTTGCCACACTATTTGGAATTGTTGTCTACGCTTCTTTCTCTGCTTCATCTATTCACTTTCCTACCTACTGCTGTCTAGTTTCTGACCAAGGCCACCAAGAGCCTCCTTGTTGCTAAGTCCATTGATGCTTCTCAATCTTTATCTTTCTTGATCTCTTGACAGCATTATCTATATCTTTAATCTGGAAATATTTTCTTATATTCATCTCCATAAAATTACAGTCTCATAGTTTTCCTCTGATATCTATGGCTACCCTGGGTCCTTTATTGTGTCTAACTCTAAAATGTTGATATGTCATGGAGAATCTGTTCTGCACTGTAATCTTTGCTTATTCTGTGTACACTCCCCAGATGATCTGATTCACTCTCAAAATTTTACTTCCAACTAAATATTGCTGATTCCCAAATCCAAACTTATATCTTACGTTCTGATATCTTCTATCAATTTATATTCCTGTTGACCTACTTGACCTATCTGTTTAGATTTTTCATAAGCAGCTCAACATGTAAAACAATGGATTGGTCATCTTCCTTAGCAAACCAGAATTGGTTTTTATGTTTTCTTAGTGAGTGGGACCACTTAACCATCCAAACTCAAGTCTGCAAGTTATTGATGATTTCTTTTTTTTTTTTTTCAGTTTATTTATTGTGAGAAAAAGAGCCTGTGTACGTGCATGAGCAGAGGAGTGCAGGGAGAGAAGGAGAGGAAGGATCCCATGCAGGCTCTGTGCTGTTAATGTCGAGCCCAAAGTGGGGCTTGATCTCAGGAACTCAGCTGAAATCCAGGGCTTAACTCACTGAGCCACCCAGGTGCCCTGGGAAGCCACCTTTGATTTCTTACCTTGTGCCCTCAACATCTACTCATTCTCCCTGTCCTGTTGAGTCTAACTTCCCAACTTCTCAGAAGCCCATCTACCATCTTTATTTCCATTCCTGCCATCCCAAGTGAAGCCATTATATTCTCTGGAATGGGATTACTGAAACATCAGTTTACCACTCTTCCTATTTCTAGTCTAAAGCCTCCAATATATTCTGCTTATTGATTTCAGGGTAATCTTTCTAAAACATTTTACTTTTAAAAGGCTGTTGGAGCACCTGCATGGCTCAGTCAGTTAAACATCCAACTCTTGATCTCAGCTCCGGTCTTGATCTCAGCTCCGGTCTTGATCTCAGCTCCAGTCTTGATCTCAGGGTCCTGAGTCCCCACCCTACATTAGGCTCTGCTCTAGGTGTGGACTATACTCCTTTTAACGGTTTCATTTGGTCTCAGCATGTTTATGAATTCCTGAATGATCTTACTTTTCACTATCTTCTCTCTTGTAATTCTATCTTATATCTCATATTCCAGCCAAAGTTTCTTCTGGCTTCTGGAACATACTGTGCACTACCTCTCCTTTTTCCTGTACACCTTTTCTTAGGGCAGCAACATCTCCTGGGCTTAGCTTAGCATTTCTACTGGGAATTGGTATATATTCTATAATGTAGGTTGCGAGCAAGAGAAACGGACATTGGCTTATATACTAATAAGGAATTGTTTGGAAGGGCACAGAAACAAATGAACAGCTAAAAACTCAGGACCTTGGAGGGACAGGAATGAAGGCAACTCCAGGAATTTAAGTGATAGGGGCCAGTGTATTGTCTCTTGAAGATTCTACCAATGGAAAAATTCCAGCTATTTTTGATCTGTGACACTCTACTCAGGATTAATATTTCTGGGAGAAAATATCTGATGGTTGGTCTAGCTTGGGTCACAGATCCACTCCATAAGCAGAGGGCTGCCTTCAGAAATGAATGGGAGACTCCCTTAACCACAGGGAAACAGAGTTCTCCAAAAGGAAATTAGGTGCTAGCACTCAAAACGAGGGAAAAGAATGCTGGGCAGGCAAAAACAGCAGATGACCACTGTAGCAGTGATTCCTCATCCCTCAGATTTTAAGTGGGTGTCCTTCCCCCCCCCCCCCAACATTGCCACCTGTTTTTCCCTTTTTTTAAGTTCTCTGTGGGCTTCTCACTTGTTCGTTCTCCTAGTGGGTGATTGGTTTTGTTAACACAGTGACTGACGCTTAGCAGGTAATCTGTAATCATTCATTTAATATAGGATGGAAAGAGTAGACAGATTTAAGTAGATGTATGAAACATGCTCTGATGTGGCCTTTGTGGCTAGTTGGTTTGTGTTAGATAATTTTAAAACATGAAATTGGAAGTTTTGAAAAGACCATCAATGCCAAGTAAATACAAATCCATATGAACATAATATTGCGTAGAATCTAACTTCTTGAGGGTAGAGGAAGCATTCCTTTTTATAGCTCATGGAATGCTTAGTACAAAATTTGCACTAAGAATTCTCTGAATAGGCATTTATTGAATTAAGTCTTTTCATGAACATTTCTTTTGTATCTGTTGTAGTAACATGTTAATCTTGAGTATACCCTAATGTTTTTCTTTTTTCCCCCTCTTTGTGTGTATGTGCTGCTTCAGTTTTTAATACCACTAATGGCTTTGAAATGGGACATTGACTCAGAATTAGTGACAATCAAGTGTTAATGGTCCTTGCCTCTGTGGCCTATCAGCAACTCATCTTAGGTGATCATTAGTTCCCAGAAAATAAGCTGGATCAGGCTTTTCCAAGATGTGGCCATTTAGAAAAGATTCCTAATTGTCATTGGAACCTCTCACTCATCTTTCATTGCTTTTTCTATTTTTACATCGTCTTGGCTTGTGCTTTTGACTGAGGGGGAGAGATCTGTGCCAGTTACAGTGGGTAGTTAATGAAGGGAATAAAACAAAAGGAAGAGAAATAGAATAAAATATTCAAACTGAATTCACATACACCATAATAAAATCATGGGCCCTAATTGCCATAAACGACCTTAGAGATTATCTAATTAAACCCCCTCATTTCTCGTTTTATAAATGAGGAAATTGAGACCCAGGGAGGCTGAGTGACTTTCCCAAGGTCTGCAAAAGAAAAAACAAGCTGAATGCTAATGACCATTCACTTCTCTAAGCATTTCTGAAGACTTTGTTATTGTGCCTCAACCACAGACTCATCTTGTTGACTAAGTTTGCGAGAAAGCGTGGCAGTGAGTGAAAGCAGTCAAAATTTCCGTACAAAAATCATCGGTACATTTTAAACTTGTTGTTCTGTGATGATCTGGAGATTGTTGTCTTCAACAGACAGTGGTAAATAAAGAAAAAACAAGCAGAACGGACCAAAAATGGGAAATGACATCACTGGGATCAGCCAATATGCATTTTCTCCTGGAAAGTATTCTGTGAACCTAATTATGGTGCATCCAACCAGGGCTTAGCAGAGAATCAGTTATAGAGATGCTAAATTCCTTCTTGGAGAGGCAAGTAATCCTTAATCTGTTTGCCTTGCATCGATTTTGTAAGGTACTGTTTCTAGATCTGTTTGTTCTCAGTTTCTGCTTCAGGAATGATCCTTCCTCTTCCCCTGCTCTGTTCTGTATCAGAGAGGGTGGACCACTTCTGGGCTGCATTTTCCAACGTCCCTTGTTAACTGGACTGGGTCTCCGCGACCTGGCTCCTAGCAATTTGTGAACATCAACTGTTCAATGTTCAGAATCCTGCAAATTGGTTAACACTAGTTAACATGATCATTAACCATGAAGTTATCAAATCTTACAGTTAAATAAGTTTAAGAGCAAAGGTAATGCATATCCGCCAAACTTATTATTTCAAACGATTTTATTACTTTTTGACTGTTCCTTCTCTTGAAGTTCTCTGGGAGACACAATAATGCTAGCAGTTGTGCCTCTTTTCCCAACTTTGCATTCAGTGACTGCACAAGTGACCCAAGATTGGCCAGGTGAGAGTATTTACACCATGGACAGCGGCAAATGGCACAAACCAGGGTATTTTTTTGAGAGTCTGCAGTTAACTTGCTGTTTTTTTCAGCTGCATTTGGTTAATGGGAGGCACCCACGGGATTTTAAAGGCAGGGGAGAGAGAAGTCAGGGTTTTTCATCTCTCCTTCTGTGGCCTCCTGGAGTTGTACCTCTTCTGGAGGATGCTGGCAGTTTCCTGCTGGTGCTCATCTCTGGGTTGCTTCATTGTCCACTGTTTGCCATTGAGTTTCTCAGCAGTTCTATGCTCCGCATGGAATTTCTTTGGCTTAAAATACTTGAATGGCTTCCTTTTTCCTGATCACATCTCGTCAGATACAGCAAATTTATTTAAACAGGTGTCTTCTGTTTTCAGTAACATTTTTATGTCAGAGCATAATAATTTAGAATAATATACAGCATTAGACATGGGAGCGTCTCTCTTCATTCAGGTGAAGGACTAAAAACCCAGAAGGAATAAATAATTTGTCCAAGGACTCATGGGAAGTTGGTGAAAGGCAATACATGCTTCCCCAGCATATGCTGAGATCTGTGAGCCACACATTAGTATTTTTAACTAGAGCTGATATAAATGTATTGGAATTGCTAAATTCCTTCTGTACTTTTTGAGAAATGATTTTTTCCCCACTCAAATAAAATAAGCCAACATCAAGTTTTGACTTGATAGCTCACATGTTGCCGTTATTTAGTTATTGTTTTTGTTTTGTTTTGTTTTTGTTTTTATGATGCCATGGTGGCTAAATGATGCCCAGAATTGGAAATTTGGTAAAATCTGTATGATTTTAAAATACTGAATTGATTTCCAAAAACTGAGTTGACAGCCAGCAAGGTGTTTTGCTATCTTATGGAAATAGCCAATTGGTTCTCTATTTATGAAGGTCCATTAATTTATTTCATATATTGGCCTAAATCCACACACTTCTATGGGACACACAGGGAGGAAGATGCCAGGGAAGGACCATCTCCCCCACTTTCTTTACGGATTTGAATAATATAAAGAAAATGGATTTTATTTAGGGAATGGCTGAATGGTTTTATATTCATCTTCTAAGGAAGCCCTGATTTTCAAATTCTGATGAATTGGCTTAGATTATAAACACTGTTCATGGAACTTTATATCTTGTAGGTCTCTTAGTGCTCTACTGTTAAAATATGAAAGAAAGGGTACTGATTAAATTTTCCTACACAGATACGTTTACATTAATGCATGATGATTAATTATAAGTTAATGCGCTCATTCACAAAAATATTTGAAGGTGGCATGATAAGGCTGAATGGATAACCCGGCACAGCCCCTTATTAACATGATCAAAAGCCAGATGTGAGGCGGTGTAACACGTTTTCTGGTGGCGTGCTGGCAAGCCAAACTGGCTTTTTCCAAAGTGTCATACTCACCTTGGGCCACAAGATGCCGCTCGTTAATCCGTTATGATTTAGGTCTTTTGTTACAAGCCAGAGTGACATTTCCTTTTATTTTACATGCTTTCCAATTACATATTAAAACTCATAGTGGGTGGGTTGGGGGAGGAGGATACCCCTACCCTGAAGGCACTTTGTAACCTGTGTGTGGGAAATCAATGAATAATTTCTTTAAGATACACAAATTCAGGCTGAGAATTCAGACACTGTAGAATTACTGCACCCCTCAGTTTCTGTGCTTGTGTGTGTAAATGTCTACACCCACCCTGCCATCCACCCAACCTTTTCTGTTTAGTCACCAGCACCACCTGCCCCTGAATGAAATAATTTCCTGCTGGCCCCTGCTTGCAACACACAAAACAACCTATTTATGTAGTTATTCAAAATGTCAAAGGATTATCTTAAAACGAAAACACAGAATCAGTTTTCTGTGTTTCAGGCAGCAATTAAGTAGTCACAACATGGCAGTCCATAGATGAATGCTCTGGAAATTATCATTTGCAAAGGTAATCACTGGAAGAAGATAATTTTATTTCCTAAGCCCTTGTTTTAAGCCTGAAAACAAAATCATGGCATGCAGATTCTGTTTGATAAAGATGGCTGTGGTCCTTGGCTTTCACATCAAATTTGTCTTGATTTTAAGTTACGCTTTTTATATTTTGAAATAAGATGAAAGTAAAGCTTTTTTGATTATGTGCGTGTGTATTTATGTACATATACGTGTGTGTGTACATATATATGTATACACACACACATTAATGACTAGTATCTAAAAAAGACTTATGGCCATAAGACAAGGGTGGCCACATGATCAAGAAACATTCTCTGGGAACTAGAAGGGTCAGATTTACACAAGGAGCAGCTATGTAATGAAATCTCCTCCTTAACCATCTCATCATCAAGGTTATCTTGCCCTTCTCTGGTATTAATGTGGCAATGATAGAGATGATTTGGCCTCTAGAGGAAAGAGACTGCTTATGGCGACATGATTTGAGGGATGTCAAGAAATAATCCTTCAAATATTGAGTCCTTAGCAGTCACTTTTATTTTAGTATGAGTTGTTTTTCAGATACTTTGGTCTCAGTTGGCTGAGTATAGGGTTTTAGGAAGTAGAGATTGATGATCAAGAAAAACAAACAATTGTGGTTTATATACACAATGGAGTACTATGTGGCAATGAGAAAGAATGAAATATGGCCCTTTGTAGCAACATGGATGGAACTGGAGAGTGTGATGCTAAGTGAAATAAGCCATACAGAGAAAGCCAGATACCATATGTTTTCACTCTTATGTGGATCCTGAGAAACTTAACGGGAACCCATGAGGGAGGGGAAGGAAAAAAAAAGAGAGAGGTTAGAGTGGGAGAGAGCCAAAGCATAAGAGACTCTTAAAAACTGAGAATAAACTGAGGGCTGATGGGGGGTGGGAGGGAGGGGAGGGTGGGTGATGGGTATTGAAGGGAGCATCTTTTGGGATGAGCACTGGGTGTTGTATGGAAACCAATCTGACAATAAATTTCATATATTAAAAAAAAAAAAACGGAGGGGGAGAAGAGCAAAAATAGGTGGCAGAAAGGGGATGAGAATGATCTAGAAGTGGAAATGAGAAAGTGCTCTAAGAAAAGCCCTACCTGCTGCATTGTTTTTCCTGCAGTTCATCCTTAAGGGTGAATCAACCTGATGGTGAGAGCATCTAGTTAAGGCAATAAAAAATGAACACAGAAGCTTGTGGTCTGCTGAGTCCTATAGCTGTTTGCATTTTATATCAGCTTTCCCATTTTATATCATTTTATATCATTTTATATTAAGAATACCTGGCTCATTATATCACTGGCAGATGCATCACATTCCTGTCTTCATTCTTCTTCATTTGTTCTTTCTTGAAAATCATCCATTCAACAACTAATCATCTTGTACTTACCATACACAAGGTACTGGTGAGATACAGCAGATAGGAGATGAAAATCTCACAGTTGTTGAATATACAAGGAGAAACTCATTACAATTGTGATGCAGAAAAACTCATTTTTCCCCCTTAAAAATATCCTAACCCATGTAGACGGAGTGTTAAGTTTGGTTTTAATTGGGCATAAGGCTTTATTTGTTATAAAGATGTTACAGTAAAAACAACAACAAAACCCAACTTCTTGAAACCAGTGGTTTCCAAACATTCGTGTGCACAGGATCACCCAAGAATTTTGTTAAAATGAAGATTCTTATTCAGTAGGTCTAGTGTCACACATGAAATGGTGTATTTCTAACAAGTTCTTGGGTGAAGTTGCTGGTCTGGGGGCCACACATGGGGTGAGAAGGCTTTAGCTGGACGTACTGTGGGGTGACTGGATACCCAGAAAGAGAGCTGTTTCTTACGGTGAAATGAGTCTCTTCAACATCAAAGAGGAAGGAGACAAAAGGCGTTAAGATAAGCCTCTATAGAATAGGACAGGAGGATCTCTTTATGATGATTCCTTGGCTGTCACCTGCCTCTTTGCAGGTTTTCAGGATCAGATAGACGTACAGCACACCGGGATACAGGTTTTCTCCTACGAGAGACACAAATCATTGACTGCATCACTGTTTTGAAACATCATACCCAAAATGGCTTTTATGTTCCAAGAAGAGGGAGAAGGAGAAGAAGAAGAAGGCAACGCTTTTGAAGGGAAAAAATAGTTTTCCGATAACCCCCATTAACTACAGGGGTCATTGTGGGCACAATGAATGGAATTAGAAATCTGCTAAAAGCTGCAGTATATGGTACGCGGTGACTGACAAGCCTTTCGCTGAGTAGTTACAAATGGGACTAATGGTTTAAACTTGTTAGTCATTGTCAGAGGCTCTGATCCTTGAGTCAGCCATGGAAGCTATGGCAGAAATCGATAAGGCACCACTTTCCGCAGTGAACTGCTAGACCATATAGATTGCCTGGAGGGAAATGCCGAGCTCCCTCCCAGGCTGCCAGATGAAAGCAGGCAGCTAAATCTGCGGGAAGATTGACCACACTGCTCGGGGCAATTAGGCCTTTCACCACTTTGAACGATGATTATAAATGGGGGAGAGGCTTGGGAGAGTGAAGGGGAAGACAGCTAGGCATGACAAACTGGAGGCCGGAAGCCATTTTGGGGAGCCTCGTCAGTTTCATGGTCACTGAGGGCATTTTTTCCCCCTTTCCCTTGTTCAGATTGTTATACGATGAATGTTCTGGGGCTGCTGCTTTCTTTCCTTTTTTTTTTTTTTTTCTTTTATTTTTCTTCAGAAGCTGGAGAGGGGAGGACAGGCAGTGAGAACAACACTTGGTTGATGATAAACTGTAAACTACAGCTGAACTCCATTAATCCGTCCAATCCCCAAAGCCTGGGGCCTGAGAGCATGTCGGAGGATGGCTTCCTGTTGGACACATTTCAAAACAATCACATCCCATTGTTCAGTGCCTTTTTGGGTAGAGCCCTGTGAGGGTGCCAAAGTCATCAGCGAAAGAAAGTGCATGTTCACGCAACAATTACAGACAAGCTGCAGATTATCAGCAGGCTGCAAGGGGCGAGGTGCTGGGGCCCATTTGGCAGAGGAGCTCTGTATCTGATGCACGCAAAGCTGCACCCAGCATTAATACTATGAGCGGCCAAGTGCTCTGTGGCTACCCAGGCTGCGGGAAGCCAGATGTGCAAGAGAAAAGCAACTATGGGAGATGTGCAAGGCTTTGCCCTGGTTCCCTGCCTAAAGGCAGGACAGCTCAGCCTTATACTGAAGTGTTTGGCCTCTTTCTCCTTCATCAACCTGGCATTGCTGCTCAAATTTCAATGGGGGACCCATGTCCTTTCCATTCGTCTTGTTGTTGAATCCCATTCCCTTTCTAGTATTGGCTTCATGATTGATTTGTTTGAATTGTTTTCTCCTTCTAACTAGGCCCTGGCTCCCATTTTACTGTTGACTTTAAGGTATACTGTAAACCGTGTTCTGCTCAGTATTGTTTAACTGTCAAATGGTTGGGGAGGCAAGATGTTGTGGGAATAATCTCCAGTTGCTACTCTGTGGGAGGGCTGTCTTTCAGAGGTTCTTGGACCATTTCATCACTGTGGTAAATCCAGCCCTTGGTGGAGAGTGTTGAAAAGTCCTCTTTTTGAAGTTTGCTGGGCTTCTGGCAGCTGGGAAAAGGTTTTCCTCTGAAAGATGTGTAGGTCAAGAATTGAAATCCCGATCGTCACGAGAGGAGACTATTTGGAGGGTGTGAATGCTGCAGGTCCTTAATGGAGGTGATCTCTTCTGTGGGAGGGCTGTTCAGGAGATTTTTTGGTGTCATTTTCTGTTGCATGGAAAGGGCTTGCTTGGGCTCTAAAGGGCTAGATAACCGGGCATTTCTTTGCTCATCCTTAATTCGCCAAACATCAATGGGACATTAGTCATATGCCAGAGAGCTTAGCCTGGGTGGCTCCCAGGCAGACAGGAAAGTTTGCGTTGCTTAACTGCCTGCGATCCCATAAGGATGGACCAGCCACTCATGAATACAAAGGGGAATTATAACTACTACCCACACCTTAATCATAATCATAAGTGAAATAAAATGAAGCAATTTGTTTGATTTGGAAGATTCTTTTATACAGTAAGTTGAATATGACCTTCCCCAACCTCCTTTATGGCATAAAAAGAGAATTATTTTTGCAAATCCAGTACATTTAAAAGAAGATATTAACTCTTTTAAGCAGCAGGGAATTATCAGTTGCTTTAAAAAAAAAAAGACTTAATCAGAAGACTGTTAGGTTATGGAAGAATTTACAGAATTCAGAAAACCTTAGTCTTAGGAA
Organism: Felis catus; assembly: GCF_018350175.1. Lineage (NCBI taxonomy): Eukaryota > Metazoa > Chordata > Mammalia > Carnivora > Felidae > Felis > Felis catus. The sequence continues at coordinate 20,186,350 of NC_058380.1, forward strand.
CATCTTTGCTTTAATAATAGTTCTTTCAGCTATGGTTCTTAAGTTCTAATTCTACTGAGGTTGACAGTGTGGTATTCTAGAGTACTAGGCTGGAAGGTGGGAGATGTGAATTTTAGTTCCGATTCTACCTCTCGCCATTGTGGTAGGCACATGCGTCCATCTCCTTGCCCTTTTTCTTCACTTGTAAAATGGAGAATTTAATCCTAAGGTCCTGTGGTTGGCAGAAGAGTGGCCTCCCAAAGAGTCTACATCTTAATCCCAAGAACCTGTGCCTATGTTATGTTCTCTGGTTGTAAGGGGCTTCACAGCTGTGATTAAATTAAGGTTCTCAAACTAAGGAGATGATTCTGGATTATCTGGGTGAGCCCAATATAATTACAAGGGTCTTTAGAAGCTGGAAAAAGGAGGCAAAAGAGTCAGAGAAGGAGAACGGAAGCAAGTTCTGGAGGTAGGCAGTGTGAGGACTCAACTTGCTATTGGTGGCTTTGGAGATGGATGGAGGAATATGGGCAGCCTTGCGAAGATGGAAAAAGCAAGGAGGTGACTTCTCCTTTAGAGTTTCCAGAAGGAATGGAGTTCTGCAGATGTCTTGCTTTTAGCCCAATGACACTCATTTTGGATTCTGACCTCCAGAGCTGTAAGACAATGAATTTACATTGCTTTAAAGCTGCTGAATATTTGGTAATTTGTTACAGCAGCAATAGGAAACTAATATAGATCCCTTTCAGCAATAACCTTCATGAAACTCTGAACATGTAGCATATGGAGGGTCATTGGAAAATCCCGAAACAGGTAGTAATATGCAAAAAAGATGGCTACTCACATTGATTTGAGGGTTGACTGAAAATACAGCATATAGTATCAAAAACCAGTAAGGAAGGAAATTCGGATACTAGAGCCCATGAAAAAAGAGAAGGATGGAAAAGATCTTTGTGGAGGAGGAAGTATACTTTGACATTTGCATAAAGTTGGGTCCTTTTAAACAGCTCTAAGTATTTTTTTCTTTTCCTTTGATTGGCAGAGTGGAGAATGTTAATAGCCATGGCTTTAGAAGAAATGGAATTTTAGAATTAAATGGGACCATTGAGATCGATCTCCTTGTAATGAATGTCAGAACACATTCTTAACCTCCCTGAAAAATGCTAGAATATTGCTAGTGGGGCAGCTATTGCCACTTCATGGGGCAGACCCTTCTGTTGTTGGACAACCCTAATTCTTAAGAAACTTTTCTTATACAAAACCAATTCTATCTTCCCCTAATGCCCACCTTTTGATCTTGGATTCTTTATGTGAATTTTCAATGTTCAGATCTCAACTGTTAGTGAAGGGGATGTGGGTGTGTGGGCTTTGGGGCAAAGTTCACACCAGAGAGAGAGGGGTCAAAATCCCAAATCATGTGCATGTAGGCATAGGCATTCAGGGATGTACGTGTGTGTGTGTGTGTGTGTGTGTGTCTTTAGAAGTACTAAAAAGACAACTATGAACTATTTTGCAAGCATTTTTACTGCTATTCCTAGTAACACCAACAGTGCTAGCTCATAGTAGGCACTTAATATTAGCTAGCTCAACGAATACATGAATGACAATGAAGGACACCAGTAGTAAGTAAATTAGCAATTATGAAAAAAAAAACAACTTGAATAATCAGTTCAGATTCATTAAATGGGGAACAAGACAGACTTTGAATATAAGGAAAGCTTTTGCTTTCTTTTTCCTCCCTGATTTCAAAGACTGCAAGCAGCACCCTGTTAATATCTTCAAAGAGACTTCCTGCTTTCCACTGGAACTGTAGGTGATATGCAGGAGTCCACGCATGCTTTTTATTTTTAAGGAAACCTGTGAGGTCACTGGGAAACCAGGAGATCATTGCCTCTCACCGAAGAGTAAGCAGCACTTTTTCCTCCCAGGCAAATCTAATGAAGTCACGTGGGTAGCTGTAACCTCTCGGTAACACAGGATGTGGAGGTTACATTGGGCCTTGAACAATTAATCAGTGTTATGGCAGAGCAGCTCGAATATGGAAATTCTAAAGGTCCCACATGTTGATAAATGGCCAATTTATGCTAAGATCCATCAAGTGTGTTGAGGCATTTGGAGTTATCACTGCACAATCATGACATGGTCATTATCAGACCGCAAATCGTCCAAAGAAATGACATGCCTCAGGAAGCAAGATTTGCGGGCAGAGCCTGCCTCTTTCTAAACTCAGTGTGAGGTCGGCTTGCTGTAAACGGAGCCATACAGCATGTAGATTAGCTCATGTGTGGCAGCTGCATGGCGGAAAGCAATTATAACACAGAGGCAACTCCACGCGCAGGAACTAGCACCTCCTGAAATATGATCACCTCCGCTTCACTACCGAGGGAGATGCCAAACTGAAATACACACACAGCCATAATGGAAGAGACCTGAATATATTACAGCAGGGAGGGGAAGAACTGGGGTAGAAGTTGGCAGAGGCTGTTGCTGAAAACTCCTTGTGCTCTTCTGAACTCTGAAATGGGATTCCTCTAGTGATACCACAGTCCACTATTTCCTTTGTTTTACCTGGAGAACCTTACAGTGAGGGCATTATGGTTTTCTTTGTTGACTGTACTCGATGTGACCGTTGCTTCCTTCCCATTGTCATATCCTCTTCCTAGAGGACGCTTATCTCAGAAGTGAGTGGGCACTGGGACAGGAGGACAGGCCCAGTGGATTGTGTGATTGTTCAACACTGGACCCAGGCTGGACCAAGCTGACTCTGTCTCCCATAGTTCAAAGCCTTGTTCAGTATTAGGACATAAGGGTGGTGTCAAGCCGGGCCTGGGGTGGTCCTTGCTGCCATGTGCTCAGGGAAGCAGGAGCAGTTAGTCTGCTGAGTGAGAAGCAGCCCAGTAGATCCATCAACATGTGCCACAGAAACAGCCTGGTCTAGAAGAGATGATTCAGTCAGCTTTTGACATCCCATTTCTTAGTCTCTCGTGAGGCCCTGCGATAATTTCTTCTCTTAGTTTCTCTCAGATATTCGCATATTCTTTCACAAATGCTCCTTTTATTCTACTTTCTGTTTCTGTGGCTTTGATTAAATGACACCTGCCCCCAATTTTGAGCACTTACCAGGTACCAGGATTTGTTTTGGTGATTTAGATGCATCAGCTTATTCAATGCTCTCACCAAGATTCACAGGTAGATGTGGTTATTTCATTTTTTTTTCATGAAGAATAGGCTTAGAAAGGTTAGATAATATCTCCAAAGTCACACAGTTGATAAGTGGGGGAAGTGGTGATTTCTATTGAAGTTACATTTGCATTGAAATTGATTTTACATTTTCTGTGAAATCATTAAACCACCTACTATATAGTAAATGATTTATGCTATAATTTGAGAACAGAATCTATGTTGAATTACTGAATCAACTTGGGAATATGACTAGAAACCAAATCATCTTTATTTAAAAAGCTAACATTACCTATGTTTACTTGAGGGTTGAAAACTTGCACAAGCCTGAAGGAAAATAGGCTATGTATAAGGATTTTTCAGGGGAGAGGGAAGGAGGAAAAGTTTTGAAGTGTTACCTAGACTTTTTATAGCCTATTCCTATTTATAGCTTGCTGATGTATCAACTCTGTGATGCTGAAAAGGGTGAAAGAGGCCATTGGATGTTTCGCAAATCAATCATCTTAGGATCTTAGATGGAGAAGATAACCAGAGATAATTAGATTAACATTATTTTACCTAAATCAAGGGGTTCTGATAGTCCTCTTTCCCGGTTTCATCTTTCTTTTCAGAATAAGGAGATAGACATGTTCCTTAATTTGTAACATTGAGGATCTTTATCCTCTTTAATTTTTATTTTGCCCTTCCCCCTGACTTTAGCTTTCCTTACCATGAAGACATTCATGAATGTGGATTCTGTGTCCTATGACCGTTACTACCCTTCATGTGTTCAATATTCCAGGCAAATGAATCATTGGGAGCTCTTCATTCATGTGTGTGCTTGATCTGCCCTGTTTGGTGCTTCTTGCCTTTCAACCATGTCATTCTCCATTCTAAACAAATAGTAGAATGTCTTTTAAGACTCAGTTGAGTGTTACTCCTTTAGAATGAAACTTTCATTGACTACCACAGATTTCAAGCAACATGATCCTCATTTGAATACCCATAATATTCTAACTATACCACTATAAGGATCCATAATAATAAAACCTAGGTATTATAGTAATTTCTGTCCATGCCTTCTCATTTCTGTCACTTCCCATTCTGAATCAATAGTCCCTGTCCTTCAAGACTCAGTTGAGCATTACTCCTTTAGAATGAAACTTTCATTGATTACCACAGATTGCAAGCAACATGATCCTCATTTGAACACCCGTAATATTCTAACTATCCACTGTAGGGATCCCTAACAATAAAAACCTAGAATTATAGTAATTTCTGCTCATGCCTTGTCATTCCTGCACTGTAAGCCACTTGAAGGCAGGGTGAATTTTAATCTGTTTCTTCTCCCTACCACAGAGCACCTTTCATGAAGTAAGTATTCAATATATAGCTGTTGAATGAATAAATAAATAAATAAATAAATTAAATAAATAAATAAATGAGTAGACAAATCCTTTAGGTGGGTTAATTTTAATGTTGCTCTGGTATTGTATTTCTTCTCTCCTGAAATGCTAAGATACAGCGTTCCCATTTGTCACACCGGGTACACCTTAGTTTTATCCCAATACGTGTTTTTTAATATGATTCGTTGAGGGAGAGTAAACAGTGAATTGCCTACTTTTCAGTATTACCTGTTTTTTAATTGTGTAGAAGCAGCTTTGGTCAAACAGGCTCTATAGGCTGGGGTTGCTGGCTGCTATATTGATGTGATATGTGGAGTGTATTAGACAAGGTGCTTAGCTCTCATTAATAGGAAACCCTGGCTGAATTGGCTTAAACAAAAGGGCAAATTATTAATATACTTTACAAGAAGTCTAGAGGGGGCGGGTAGCTCCCTGATCAGTTAAATTTGCGTCAGTTCCATCAAAGACCTAGATTCTTACTCTTAGATTGTTGCTTTTGTTCTCATAATAGCTAAAATCTTCATGACTTTTGTTGTTCTAGGAATCCTATACAGGCACCATAATATCCAATGGGAGAAGATAACAGGTATTTCTTTGAGTACTTCTGTCAGCAGTAAAGCCTGTTGTGGAAGCTCTGTAGCAATCTCCTCCTTGTTTCTTATTAGCTGGATTTCAGTTACATGACTATTCCTACACCACTTTTGGTAAAGGCATTGGGATTGCCATAATTGGATTAGACTTTGAGGATTTACTTCTGATTTTGAAATAGGATCACCATCAGGTTTGGAGGGTGTGTAGCTCAATGAAATTAGGCTTCTATTGTCAAAGACAAAATGTGTAATGGCTTTTGGAAGGTAACACCAGCATTTGCCATATAAAGAATGAAGATATTCCTTTATATGTATATGGTTGGGGAGATGTGAGCAGTTTTGCCTCCCTACCCAGGGGACATCTGGAGAAATTTATAGTGGTCACAATTTGGGAATTGGGAAGAGGCTGCTTCTGGTGCATCTTAGAATGCTCAGCACAGCCCATCCCCTACCCTCCGTAAAGAATTATCTGGCCCTAAATGTCAGTAGTGCTGAGGTTGAGAATCTTTGGCATGGATATACTTGCTCTCTGGGGCTGACACACTGTCTAAAAATCCTACTATTTATTTTTAGCAGCCCTTGAGACAGGACGACTGTTGATATACAGTATTTTACTTTGGAGGAATAATATACCAATAAATTATCATCCCATTAAAACCATAGTAAAACTATTTCCTCAGATTACCTGGTTGGCCATTTAGCAGGACCACAGGGAAGTGAATGTGACAGGAAGTGAATTCTGACAATGAGACTGAAGTCCAAGAAAGAATGACTCCAGGAGACCAACCTGTGGCAGGTACAACCACTATTTCCTTTACTGAGCGCAGTACAAAAAAATGACCAAGGTCAGGAAAAGGGGGAGCAGTGCTACTTATTTGAGTGCCTATTACTGTAGCAGGCACTGCCGTAGGAAATTTAGAGTACATGCAATAATTTTCCAGATGAGAAAATGGAGTTTCAGTGATGTTAAGAGAATGGTTCAAAAATATTTTTAAAATGTTGTCTTCAAATTTCATATGAAGAGAATAATTTTCTCTCTACAGATTTTTTTCCCCATTTCTGCATAAGTGAGGAAGGTTAGTTGACCTTATTGCTTGATAGAAATGTGAAATGTAACACGGAATTTTGAGACTGCTTACCTCCCTAAACAATATTTGCCATGCTTACTTTCCATTGTTTTACTTTCTTGTATTATCTGAAATTACAGCTGATTCTGTAGATCAATCTCCCAGATGATTAGAATATCATTTTCTTTCAAAATTGCAGCCATGCATTACTTATTTTGTATTTTATATAGCTTCTAGCACAATGGGCTGCACATATAGATGTAATGAACATTTCTTATTATTTTTTGGTTGTCCAGCTTTGAATTCCCCTTTGTATCATGGGAGAATCCACCATTGTCTTCAAATGTAGAACTCTCTCTCCCACCAGGAATGCTGACAGATTCATACTCTCCCTTTCCCTGCCCTCTGGTCACCAGGGCAAAGGGTATATGACCTAAGCATCACAAATGTGATGCTTTACTATTGGATGTTGTACTATAGATGTTGTGGAAGCCAAGGATTCCAGATGGCGTCGTTGTAAGACGGAAGCTGGAAGATGTAGAGGTCCTTAAGACACTGGTTGGAGAAGAGCTTTTTGAGAGAATTTCACACTCCACACTGACCAGGTGACCTGTCAGGCCAGTAAGATTTCAGGAATTACTTGTTATTACAATATAGCCAAGTCTATTCGGACTAATGACTAACAAAAAAAGGACTAATAAAAGTGCTTGAAAGAGAAGTGTAGGGTAGTGAAGAGTAATGAACAACAGTTTATAGTCCAACAGGACTATTTGGGACTCCAGTCCTACCACTTACTAATTGAATGACTTTCAACATTAGTTGAAGGGAACCTAGACAGAAGTACACAACGTTTTTTCATATGCAAGGAAGGAAGGGGATATATGGATCCGGGGACACTTGAGTGAGATAAATCCTATTTAAGTCTAAGCTCTTTTGGTTCTCAAACAAACTAATCTCTTGTGCACCTGGATGACACAAGCTTTTTTTTTTTTTTTTTAAAAAAGGCCTTACTCATATTTTCATGAGCTGAAATGTCATGCTTCAAGTCTGGCAGCAGGAGGTAACGATTCCACAGTTCGTAGGATGATCTTGAGCCTTTTCTTTGCCCATCTATCACTCCCCTGCACTTGCTGCAGAACCCTCAGGTGGTTGCCCAGTTGGTTATTCAGATTTAAGCGTTATTGACTGTTGCCCCCTCATTTTGCATTCTAAAAGCATCACGATGGAAATCCAGTGTTAGATGACTTGAAACTAGCATTACACAGACATTATTCTTTTGTGCCAAAGAGCTTACTCTAATATAATGTCCAATCTTCCCACAATTATCATATTTCTTTTCCCTGCTGAGCACTCTCATGCATTTTTGCCAAGTGGTTACAGAACCACAGTGGAAACAGTTATGGTCTCTTGGTGGTCAGATTTGCAAATTCATCCCAAATCCGTTGCATAACCCATATACGTGCTTCGCATATGCAGAAAGCCTACTGTTATGCCAAAAAGGTAAGTGGGTTATTCTGCGATGCCCTCTTTGCCCTTAGTCGTACTGCAATGGGATTGTGGTACACTGGACTTGAACTCCCAACAGCTCCAGTTGCTGCCTGCTGCCTCAATGAATTTTATATTAGCAGGCAAACAAAACACTCAACCAAGTGAAAGGAATTCATAATGCCAAGGCTTCCTAGGATCAGAATGTGCTGTGTGTCTTCCAAAGAAGGATTGTGGCTATCAGCTTGCGATAACTAATCTAGATAAATCGCCCCTTTACAACACATCTGGCTTCAAGTTGTTTAAATTAGCGGAGTTTAGCCGTAGAACAACAGCTGAATTGGAGCCTACAAATTCATATGCTTCCTACACATGCATAAATGCTAAATGATGAGCTTGGTAATGATCGGGAACCCCTTATTTCTGAGAGACTGGTAAGTCTACAGTGTTTCTTTGCTGCATATTAATTAGGATAGTGTAATAAAGCTTCAGAAGTAGTCTTCCAAGCAACATAGTTTGAATTAATGTTTACGAAAGCTCTTTATTAACCTGAAAATGCACTTCAAAGGTAATATGGGAAAAGCTTTTCCCCTCTTAATTGGCATTTCAGTAAGTATCACGGATCTTTCCATTTTATACCTATTCTCGTTATAATGACAGCCAAAGATTTTGGTTGTCCAGCTTCCAATTCTTTGCATTGGGAGAGAGCACACCATGGTGTTGAGATGTAGAACTCTGCCTTCAAGAAAGCTGAAAGACCCATATGCCCCCTTTCCCTGTCCTCTGGTCACCAAGGCAAGGGGTATGTGACCTAAGCATTGCCAATGTGAGGCTTTCCTCTTGTATGTCGTACCACAGGATCACAGTAACAACTTAACAGTATGTTTGCCATTATCATCTTCTGTGTCCAGTTTGTTGATGGGCTTATATCCTTCAGGGGGCCTTTCTGGTAGACTCAGAGTTTAGAATTGGAAGGATCTTCAAGGTTCTCTACTCCAACCATCTGCAAAATAGAAAATTGAGGCCTCGTTTAATACAAGTAACAGTAGCACTATGATGTGTCATGCAGTATTGCTCTGTACTGAATCAGAACACGAGTGGCCAAGTGTTGGTGATTTAACCTCTGAATTTCTTGGGTCGCTCCAGTAGCATTGTGTTTATTTTTGAGTGCAACACATTAAGAGAGACACTGGAAAGATAAACTGATTCATGGTAACAGACGCATGAGAGTAACAGATCTTTAAATCACACCAAAAAAAATTATGGATGGAACAGTTGTCCAAAGGAAGATTCGGGAGAAACTTGACAATTGTCTTTAAATAAAGGAAGAGAGGTCATGTGGAGGCTTAGTCAGCAAGAGTTAAAGGATATCTGAGAAGCTTCTGGGATTACGTGTAGAGTTCATGTGTATGGGAGCATTGATACTTTGGAGTGAAGCAGGTCCATAGAATTAACCCAATTCTCAAAGACTAAAGATCAATGTGCTATACTTAGTCTGTTGGATAAAGAGGACAGAACAACAACCAATAGCTCTAAGTTGCAAGGAGGCATAATCTGGCTATATCAGGAATAATTAAAAATTTGAGTTGTCTCCATATGGACTGGTCTGCCTCCAGGTGGAGTAAATTTCTCATCACTTGATATTTCTAAGCCCCAGACTATATCAAGAATGGTTTAGAGAAGATTGATGCATCAGAGCAGGGTTGAATTAAACTGCTTCTATGATTCATACCCATTCTGAATTTTAGGGATCCTATAACTCACAGAAATCAAACAATGCTTACAGGCCGTGAACTTAATTTGTGGTGTGGATCCCAGGTATCTGTATTTTTTTCTCACTGTCTTCCTGTTAAGGATTTCTCCTGGCTTAAAGTAAGCATATTTAGATAAAGATCCTCAAAAACAAAACAAAACAAAACAAAACAAAAACAACCCACCAAAACAACAACAACGCACACACAAACCACTCGGGTGCTCAAGGGATTCTCTAATTACATCTTTCTAATGGATATTTTAAAATTTTAATTAGTATATCTTATATGAAAACTCTGAATATATGAGGGTACTAAATTAGGAGACCTCATAGATTTTTCTTTGAAGACCTCATTCTTCATGAAGTATAAGAACTCTATTTGGCTGAGAAAATGCATTTTCAATTTATCTGGTTTTTGTATAACTTATTGAAAAATTAGAAAGTATTAATAAAATGATCATTAGCTTTATTACAGTATGTTTACGGTTATATATTGTATTTTATACATAAATATTAGTGTTAATATGTGCTAGACGTAGCACCTTTTATTATCTCACTTTACTGTTTTCAGTGATGAGAGCTTTATTATTACTCCTATTTTGCAAATACATAAATTAAAAGCTATAGAGGTCACTTGCCCAGTAAGTGGCATTAGGATTCGAACTCAGATCTGAGTGGTTCCAGAATCCATCTTAATCATTCAGCCTTTCCGCTTCCCACACTTACTGAGAGGTGAAGCTGGTGCAATAGGGAGACGATTCCACCAAGGCTTAGGCGTGAAATAGTTTCAACCCAGTGGCTTGGTGCCTTTGAAATGGGCTGGCCTCACGGGGCCGAACCACATTTCCCAGAACTCCCTTCCCGCGTCTGTCCAGGTACGATAGGCCGTAGGAGACAACCTTGTCAGAGGCTGGGGGCGGAAGCGAAGCCGCAGCAGCCATGTTACCGGACAGGTGCCGCCTCTTTTCCTGCTCACGTGTTGGTGGCGGACGGTGACCAAGCTCGCATCTGCGCGCTGCCCTGGAGATCCTCATCGGGCTCCTGGGCCTCGTGTTGTGTTGAGCTTCATGTCAAAGCCTCCCCTATCATTCCGGCATCTGCAGGACGCTCATCCCAGCAAGGTCAGAGTCAGTAAGAACTTACCAGGGCTTCGGATCATACCTCTGGGGTCCCGGCTTATCCTTGATCTCCCCCACTTTATGTCTTCCCTCTCGAATAGTCTTTCGTGCAGATGTCTCACTTCAAAAGTACTCGTGAGGGCCGTGGCCTTGCTTAACTAACCAGCCCCCACAAATGCGTGAGTCAAAGCCCCCTGGCAAAGTACATGTACACTCGGCCCAGCCTACTTCTGTCAGTCAGTCAGGGTTCAGTCTTTTCTCATACTTAACTACTGTTTCTCTGATTGAACCGTGAGCAACTGATGCAAGTGTATTGGGAAATGACCTTGATTTGTGGGTTGAACTGGCACCTTTCCTCTCTTCTGTTGTTACGGGCCTTGTTTCTGGACTCTGGAAGCATTCAGTGCAACCTGTGAAACAGTAAATTGGTCTCTCTGCTTTTCTGCCCCAAGAGAAAAGAAATAGGGATTTAACAGAGAGAGGGAAGACAGTGCAGACAGAAATGAATACTACTTCCAAACCACAAGAGGTAGCCTAGAGACGGCAGAGCTGGGCTGCCAGGTTCAGGTCCTGGTTCTTCTGCAACTTCTGTGCTGTGTGATGATGGGCAAGTTATTTACCCTCTCTGGGCCTGTCTCCTCGTGTGCTGAAGGGAGTAATATTAGCATCTACCTCTTGCGTGTCCGAGGATTGAATGAGTTAACATTTAAGAAGTACTTAAAGTGTAAGCTTTATATTAGCATTTTCTTGTTGTTGTTGTATTGTTACTATGGGAGAGGGAAGTGGTCTATCCTTGTCTAGGAGTGTTTCACCCAACCTCTTAGGGACTGAAAACCCATGCTAGTGGCCCACCATAGACTTTCTTTAGCCCTTTCCTATCTCATCTTACCACCTGTGGCTCTAAGACTGTCTTACCTGCCTTTAAATTGTTTTGGGGGGTGGGTGGGTCAAGAAAGGAAACAAGTGCTTAAGGAAGACAGCAGAGGTACTGGGGAGGGGTGGGGGTGGGGAAGGAAGGGACAAGGAAGAAAGTAAAGAAAAAGAGTTTCAGTTGACTTCTTTCCCAACCTCAAGGCTTGTCATAAGCTAAAGAGAATAGGGGGCATGACACGCTAGAAAAAAAGTGGTCTTGACTGAAGGAGAATCATGTCATGGGCAGACCCTCACAATAAGCACCATCCGGGTAGACTTTACAGAGTCTAATTAATTGTACGTGCTCTGCCTTAAGGCATACTGAGAAGGAGGTAGAGGGGGGGTGAGTAGGAAGTACTCTTACCTTACAATTGAGCTTCATCATTCTCCTTTAAGAAAGAAGTATCCCCCCCCCCCCCAAACATTCTAGTACGTTTTTCTCTGGCCTCGCCTGGAACAGCTCACCTTTTCTGGCTCTACAAGATAGGAGAAACCTTTTGAATGCAGCTGCTTGTTTGGGCTGATAGGGAACCCTGAGCAGACATTTATTCATTCCTTTTAGACGGTAGATCGCTCCTTCCCTTCCCTCTGGAGTTAGCTCTTGCCAGAGTGGCTGCTGTCTGGCAACCAGGCATTGTAGAATGGTCAGGTTTCAAATGTCACCACGCAAATGGCGGTTCCAAGGACTGAAGTCAAAGATTGAAATGCCAGCCCTTAAATGTCCCCCAAATACATGTTTTCCCAACTAGTGACTTGCCACGGAAATAAACACCAATTATGCAAAAGTACCTCCTCCCCCGCATTTCCATTTCCCTCTCAGTGTTCTGCAAAGCATTACACGGAGTACTTTGTGACAAAAGGATGTCTCAGTGTGGCCCACTTAGTATGTTGAAGCATAGAAATGAAAGATGGTAGGGCACATATGTCATAGAACCACTAAATGACAGAATCATCACTGGCCTAGTTTTCTGAGTCACTGTGACAGACACAAGGGGATTGCTTTTAAAGCTCCTGATGACACATCAAGAAAAGGGAAGAGGATGTCTCTGCTTTAGAAAAGAGATTGAAAGAATATTTTTTTCTGACTTGGAAATAAGTTTTGAATTCAGACTTCTTTTTTTTTTTTAAAAGAAGGTGAAAAATTTTAAAGAAAATGAAAGGCAAACGACAGGGTACTTACCTGAAAAGCCCCGACAGCGGCACCTTACCCAGTAGCCTGTGAATGCCCCAGAAGAGAGAATGGTGCGCACTTTGTGCTATTTAGGGTCCTTGGGTTGGCATCCCTTACTGCAGGGGAAATTTCACCACAGAGCAATGAGCCGAAGAAAAATTACTATTTAACGATTACAGGCTGCTACAATTCAGTCTCCTTGCCGTGAACAGCAAGTGAGTCAAGCAAACTAATGCAGTAGGTTGAACTTGTTTTCTCTTGAGGAGCCCCAGGAGAAGTTCCGTAGTGACTTTTTGCTCACACACCCCAGTTCTTCTTCTCTGGCTTGTGTAGCTACTCATCCATCCCTGGATCCAGATGGGATCAGGAGACATGAGAGAATGAGCTCTCAAGAAGAACCGGGCCACTGGGGTGCCTGGGTGGCTCAGTCGGTTGAGCGTCCGGCTTCATCTCAGGTCGTGATCTCACGGTTCGTGAGTTCGAGCCCCGTGTCTGGCTCTGTGCTGACAGCTTAGAGCCCGGAGCCTGCTTCAGATTCTGTGTCCCCTTCTCTCTCCTCCCCACCCCTGCTTGTGCTCTGTCTCTGTCTTTCAAAAATGAATAAACATTAAAAAAAAAAAATCAAGCCAGCTTTTTTGATGATTCTGCGAGAGCTGAGTAAGATTCTGGAGGATCTCTGATGTCTCATATCTGTCCCTGGGAGCAAGCTGGTAGTTCCAGTTGTAGTAAGCGTGTACCAACTCCCAAATGAACGGAAAATAAAAACCTCGTCATAATTCAGACTCTTTTATCAAAGCACGCAAATCAACAACAACAAAATAAATCCATACTCTATGCCCTGAGTCATTGTATTGGTAAAGGTCCCTAGAATAATCCCCTTTGGGGGCTGTTGCTTTATATCAGAGCTTTTTTTCTTTAGTTACTAGACTGTCTACTAAATTAGTTGAATGAAAAGTAGGCTGATTAAATGCAACAGTTTGAGTTTTGCTGCCATACGAAGTCGGCAGTCTTAGGAACTAAAAATACAGGACTCCCGTTACATTTGAATTCCAGATAAACCGTGAATAATTTTTTTAGTATAAGTATGTCCCACATATTGTGTGGGTCACATTTATACCAAAAAATGCTTACTATTCAACTGAAATTCTTAAAGATATTTGCTCATCTGAAATTCACTTTTAACTGGGAGTCCAGTATTTTATGTGGTAACCCTAGAGCTAGAGTAAGATTGTAATGGACTCTTAGATAAACATTTTCATGGGTTGGATGGAGGTGTATGTAGGATGTGTTTACCTGTGCCTGGGGAACCTGGTTTCTGAATACCGGGCTGTTCTTGTTAAGAAGGATTCTTCTCATTTTGCTGGTAACAGAACTGTCAGTGGCCATCGCTCCAGGGCAGCCCGAGGCTTGGGGTGCCGCTGTTGCCCCCTTAGGAGATCTGCTGGTGAGGAGCTCTTTCTCCCCAGGCTCTACGGAGACCTGCAGACAGCTGGAACTATGCTGCGTCTCCTCCCATCAGCGTGCCGTGTGTTCTGCTGGTAGTGATGAGACTGAGAATGTTTCAACCTCTTTTTGGTTAGGGATCATGTTCTCTTTCCCCACGGGGACAAGGGAAAAAAGGAAGCTGTGTCGGACTTACCTTTGGGCGCACTTACAGTCTGTGTTTTCTGTGTAAGGCTGTCTAACTTTGCAACTGGAGACAGGATCCTTAATATCTCTGATCTACTAAGTCAAAGAAAACAGGAGCCAAATCAAGCTAGATGGACATTTTCTTTTCTTTTTATTTTTTTCAATATATGAAATTTATTGTCAAATTGGTTTCCATACAACACCCAGTGCTCATCCCAAAAGGTGCCCTCTTCAATACCCATCACCTACCCTCCCCTCCCCCCCCACACCCCATCAACCCTCAGTTTGTTCTCAGTTTTTAAGTCTCTTAAGCTTTGGCTCTCTCCCACTCTAACCTCGCTTTTTTTTTTTTTCCTTCCCCTCCCCCATGGGTTCCTGTTAAGTTTCTCAGGATCCACATAAGAGTGAAAACATATGGTATCTGTCTTTCTCTGTATGGCTTATTTCACTTAGCATAACACTCTCCAGTTATATGGACATTTTCTATAAGGCCCCTTCCCATTTGTTTTTTATTGGTTGAGTCCAGTGTGGGCTGCATAGGGGGTATATGGATGTCCAAATAAACATTTGGGAAGTGACCAAGAGAGGGGAAAATGCTTGGTGGAGAGACAAACACAAATGCCAGGAGAGTTCTCATCTCTCTTGGTACATATGAGGCACTGAAGATCACAGAGTAGGGAATGATGGATTGTTCCTGGTCAAGTCACAGAAGAATTTATAGAGGCAGGAGGACTTTGTTGGAGCTGGACCCTGAAATCTGAAAAGGAGTTTTCTAGGTGGAGAAGGAGGACTGGGGAGAAGGGTGGAGGCAACTGCATGTGGAGTGAAGACGGGGCACATTGGTTCAGGGACAGTGGCCAAAGTTCATGTGGGTGGGTATGCACATGGAGATGGTGGTAGATGAAGTTGAAATGGCACGCCTGTATTTGGATCCTAAGGACCATGAATATGTTGTTAAGAAAATTAAATCTCCTCTAGTAAGGAATAAGGAGCACACCACAGTACTTGTCCCTCCATGAAGATGTCACAAATCTATACCATCAGGTCAGTCAGTGTTGTGGCCAGAAATCACAGCGTGGGTGAGGCTTGATGTGGTGGTGGCAGCCAATCAGCCATTTCACCTACTGTTGGCTGTCATTGATTGAGCATCCCAAGGAAGGCACAAGCAGACCCATCCTGAGAAAAGGGAAAGGTTTTTCCCCAAAACTAATATTGTAGGTTTCTTCAGCCATATCTTCATTTACTCCCTGGAGCATTTCTAGATTGATTTCTGTGTCCATGTACAGAGATCCTGTTAGGAATTTCCCTTGGAATTCAGTGAAGGAGATGTTAATCTCTAACTTTGTGGCCTTTGTAGATGTCTTGGATCTTAGGGAATGAAGGAAGGGTTGGTAGAAGAGAGAACTTGAGGTGTTTGTTTCATTCATTCATTCATTCTTTATGCATTTATTACATTGGGGGTGGGGAGAAATCTTTAACTCTATCAAATGGAGGAAACCAGACATACTACAAGGTACTTCTACCCTTTGCTTTTAGAAAATTGACCAGTTTGGAGTTCTGGGAAACCCATACTACATCAAGTTACTTAGAGGGTGGGTGTTCCAGTTACCATCTATGTATATAATAAATGAGAACTGGATACTGGAAAAGCAATGCTGTATAGTCTCAGCCTGGAGGGTGGGGTGGAGGGTGACGGGGTAGCAATAGCCGTGAATAGGAATTGTGCTTGCTTCAGAGTCTCTCCTGCAGCCTGGGTGTCTTTGATCCCCTGGAAGCTAATCATCTCTGGGAAATTAAGGCAGCCTGTTGCACTTGGTTGTCATTCCTCTGAACTTTGTTCTTCAGATCTTGATGGATATTTGCTAGCCTTATGCTTGAAGCTTTCTTGTAAGCTATTCCAGCTGGCTGTCAGCCCGTCCAGGCTCTGAGAGCTCATTTTGGGACCTTCCTCTTTCCCTTTTCTGTCTTTCATAATAGATTCTTTCTGAAATCTTTCCTTTGTTTGTTCCACTCTGAAAATACATTTTGGTTTCTAACTCATTTTCAAAAATGTTTATTTATTATTGAGAGAGAGAGAGAGAGAATGATAAGGGAGTGGCAGAAAGAGAGAGAGAGAGAGAGAGAGAGAGAGAGAGAGAATCTGAAGCAGGCTCCAGGCTCTGAGCTGTCAGCACAGAGCCTGAGCAGGGCTTGGACTCACAAACTGTGAGATCATGACCTGAGTTGAAGTCAGATGCTTAACTGACTGAGCCACTCGGGTGCCCCTCTCTCTAACTCTTCATCTTCTTACTTCTTGATCTGCTATTCTTCCTCCCACCTGATCTCTCAATATTCTCATCACCTTCTTATCGTGTCTTATTTTTTTGTTCTTTTTGCCTTCCCACTTTCAGCACTCACTCCCAATATGGCAGAGATCCTTATTCCCTTCAGGGATCACATGACATATTTTTGTGTTAATGACAACTCTTTCTGTTCTTGGATAGGCTCCTTATCTTCCCCTTTGGCTTTTAAACTACAGAGAACCCCAGCCTTTCAGTTTATCTTTTGGTTTCCTGGGGGCAGGGTGGGATGGGGACATAACCTCCTTTGTTATGGAGGTATAGGGCACTGGCCTGGAGTCCCTTACCATCTCTGGCACTCCCTGCTTGATCTGCATAAGCTGTCATAATGCAGGACATGCCAGCTGTTTCCCTTCTGTCTTCTGGACTCATACCCCCCCTTCCACCCTTGGGACTGGGAGTCTGCAAGCTACATTTTCCTGGTTCTCTTGCCAGCTGGCTTCTTGTTGGCCTCTGCCAGTGGGAGGCACTGGTGAAGGTCAACAGATGGGGAGAAGAAAGAAGATGTGGCTTCAGCCTCACTCAATGTGGTGGTTTCTAGGGTGTGGTGGTTGTCAGCTCTAGGAACAGCTCTGTTTCAGTGTTTGCAGCCTTAGCTGAGGAGATCCATCTTCTGTGGACCTAACAGTGGCACTCCCACCAGTAGCAAGGTCCAGACTTACAGGCTTCATTCAACTCTTCACCGTTAGTAACATCAGGACTTCACCCATCTTCCTTTTTGCAAATCCAGGCCCGTCTCCCTTTGCTTTTAGCAGCCTTTCATCACCTTTTAAACAATTTTACGGGGCACCTGGGTGACTCAGTCACTTGTGTCAGACTTTGGCTCAGGTTATGATGTTGGACTTTGTGAGTTCAAGCCCTGCATTGGGGTCTGTGCTGACAGCTCAGAGCCTGAAGCCTGCTTCAGATTGTGTCTCCTTCTCTCTGTGCCCCTCCCTGCTCACACTTTGTCTCTCTCTCTCTCTCAAAAGTAAGCAAACATTAAAAAAATAAAAATAATTTCCCTAAATTAAATACCCTTTGTTTGAAATACCTAAAATAGCGTCTGTTTACCTGACTGATTATACAAAACTACAACATGGCAAACCAAAAGCAAAAACAGTGCAGCTTTTTTGCTTTGTTTATGGTAGGTTTCATCATCAACTGAAAGAAACTTTTATTAAAACCCTTCTCTCAAAGTTCCTACTTTGGGAAAACTTTATAGGTGTCAAAAACATAAAATCAACATCATGTTGGGTGTGGAAGACCAAATGCCTTGGATGGGGGTCAAGAATAAATCATACAACAAAAATCTAAGAGGGTAGAGAGCAAGAACTGATACAGAGCAAAGAACACGACACTTAAAGTAAAAATTCCTGTGTTCAAAGTCAGCCTTCTTTATTTACTAACCCTATAATGATTGCCAAATCTTGTAATCTCTTTGAACCTCCATTGCCTCACTTAAAAAATGATGACAACAGCATCCATTCTAACTCATAAAGTTATAGTGAAGGCCAACTGAGAAATGTATGTGGAAGTGTTAGGCAAACTTGATATTGTTCCAAGGGACGTTACTATGGGAAATATTTTTAAAGCCTGGGTTCTGGTTGATGCCCATCTGGTTGATGATTTTATAAACAGTCATACACTTATAGATACTTAAATGTTTGAGAGCTCAGTGCATGAAGTGAGTCTTTTTTCACTGAAGTATAATTGAATACAACATCATATTAGTTAAGGTGTACATCATGATTCAACATTTGTATGCATTGTGAAATGATCACCACACCAAATCTTTTACCATGTCACCATGCCAAGTTAATTTTTTTTCTTTCTTTTTTTTTTTTTTTAATATTTTTTTTTCAACGTTTATTTATTTTTGGGACAGAGAGAGACAGAGCATGAACGGGGGAGGGGCAGAGAGAGAGAGGGAGACACAGAATCGGAAACAGGCTCCAGGCTCTGAGCCATCAGCCCAGAGCCTGACGCGGGGCTTGAACTCCCGGACCGCGAGATCGTGACCTGGCTGAAGTTGGACGCTTAACCGACTGCGCCACCCAGGCGCCCCAATTTTTTTTTTCTTGTAATGGGAACTTTAGGATTTACATTCTTGGCAACTTTCACATTTGCAATACAGTGTTATTGAGTATAGTCCCCATGCTGTACATTACACCCCCCATGACTTATTTTATAACTGGAAGTTTGTACCTCTTAATCTCCTTCACCCGTATCACTCCCTCGCCTCTGGCAACCACCTGTCTGTTCTCTATATCTATGAGTTTTGTTTTCTTTGTTCATTTGTGTTGTTTTTTTGAAATCATATATTTGTCTCTTAAAATTTATTCTACTTAGGATAATACTCTTAAGGTTGATCTATGCTGTCACAAATGGCAAGATGTAATTCATTTTTTTTTTATATCTGAGCAGCATTCTATTTATATACACCACATTTTTATCCACTGATTGAAATTTAGATTATTTCCATATCTTGGCTTATGTAGATCATGCTGCAGTGAACACAGTGGTACATATATCTTTTTAATTAAGTGTTTTTGTTTTCTCCAGATTAATACCCAGAAGCAGAATTGCTGGATTGTATGGTAGTTCTATTTTTAATTTTTTTTGCAGAACCTCCTTATTGTTTTCCATAGTGGCTGCATTAATTTATATTTCCACCAACAGTACACAAGGGTTCCCTTTTCTCCACATCCTTGCCAGTGTTTGTTATTTTCTTGTCTTTTGATAAGAGCCATTCTGACAGATGTGAGGTGATAGCTCATTGTGGTTTTGATTTGCGTTTCCCTCACTTTTAGTGATGTTGAGCATCTTTTCATGGGCATTTCATGTTGACGATGTCTTTTTTGGAAAAACATCTATTAAGATCTTCCTTTCTTGTTGTTTTATGAGTTCTTTATATATTTTGGATATTAAGCCCTTGCCAGATACGATTGCAAATATCTCCACTCATTCGGTAGGTTGTCTTTTTATTTTGTTGATAGTTTCCTTAGCTCTACAGAAGCTTTTTACTTTGATGTAGTGCCATCTGTATATTTTTGTTTTTGTTGCCATTGGTTCTGGAATCAGATTCAAAAAGATATTGCTAAGCCTAATGTCAAGGAGCTTACTGCCTTTCTTCTAGGAATTTCATGGCTTCTAGTTTTATATTTAAGTCTTGAATGCATTTTGAGTTAATTTTTGTGTACCATGTAATATAGTGGTCCAATTTCATTCCTTGGCATGTGGCTGTCCAGTTTTCCCAACACCATTTATTGAAGAGACTGAACTTTCCTCATTCTTTTTTCTTGTTTCCCTTGTCATAAATTAATTGATCATATCTGTGTGATTTTATATCTGGATTTTCTATTTTGTTCTATTGAACAAATATCATAAAACAGATATGATCATAAATTAATTGATCATATCTTTGTGGTTTTCTATCTGCATTTTCTATTTTGTCCTATTGATCTGTGTATCTTTTTTCATGCCAATACCATACTGTTTTGATCACCATAGCTTTGTAGTGTAATTTGAAATCAATGTGATGTGTTTAGTTTCCTTCTTTGTTCTCAGGATTGCTTTAGCTATTCTGGGTCTGTTGTGGTTTTATACAAATTTTAGGATTGTTCCATTTCTGTGAAAAATACCATTGGAATTTTGATAGGGATTGCTTTAAGTCTGTAGATTGCTTTGAATAATATGGACATTTTAATCTTCTAATCCATGAACATGGAATATCTTTCTATTTGTGTCATGTTCAATTTCTTTCATCAGTGACTTACAGTTTCTAATGTACAGGTCTTTACTAACTTTGTTAAATTTATTGTTATATTTTTTCTTTTTGGTGCAGTTCTAAATGGGATGGTTTTCTTAATTTCTCTTACAGTTCATTATTAGTGTATAAAAATGCAACATATTTTTGTATGTTGATTTTGTGTGCTGCAACCTTACTGAATTTTTTTATTTTAACACTTTTTTTGTGGGTTCTTTAGGGTTTTCTATATATAAAATTCACATAGTTCATAAATAGTGACAGTTTTATTTCTTTGTTTCTAATTTGGATGCCTTTTTTCCCCCTTTCCTTGCCTCCTTGCTCTGGCTAGAATTTCCAATACTACGTTGAACAAAACTGGCATGAGTGGGCATCCTTGTCTTGTTTCTGATCATAAGGAAAAGTTTTCAGCTTTTAGTGGAGTATGACAGCTGTGGGCTTGTCCTATATACTCTTAATTATGTTGAGGAATGTTCCCTCTCTACCCACTTGGTTGAGAATTTTTATCATAATTGATATTTAATTTTGTTAAATGCTTTCTTTACATCTATTTAGATGATCATACGATTTTTTTTATCCTTTATTTTGTTAATGTGGTGTATCGTTTTGGTTGATTTGCAGATGTTAAACCATCATTGCATTCCTAGAATAAATCCCACCTGATCATATCCTTTTAAATATTTTTTTTTTAATTTTTTTAAATGTTTATTTCTGAGACAGAAAGACACAGCATGAGTGGGGGAGGGGTATAGAGAGAGGGAGACACAGAATCAGAAGCAGGTTCCAGGCTCTGAGCTGTCAGCACAGAGCCCGATGCGGGGCTCGAACTCATAAACCATGAGATCATGACCTGAGCTGGAGTCGGTTGCTCAACCAACTGAGCCACCCACGCACCCCATTGTATGATCCTTTTAATGTAGTGTTGAATTTGGTTCACTCATATTTTGTTGAGGGCTTTTGCATTTATGTTGCTCAAGAATATTGGCCTGCAGTCTGTGTGTGTGTGTGTGTGTGTGTGTGTGTGTGTGCGCGCGCATGTGCGCACACACATGGTTTTATCTGGTTTTGGAATCAGGGTTTTGTTGGCCTCATAAAATGAACTTGAAAGTGTTATTTCCTTTTACATTTTTTAGAATAGTTTGAAGAGGTTGGGTACTAAATATTTGAATATTTGGTAGGATTCACCAGTGAAAGCATATGGTCCTGGACTTGGTTGAGAGTTTTTTGGTTACTGATTCAATTTCCCTTAGTAACAATAGTTTTATTAAGATTTTGTGTTTCTTCATGATTCACTGCTGGAAGATTGTATGTTTCTAGGAATTTACACATTTTTTCTAGGTCATCCAATTTGTTGATATATTATTATTCATAGTAGTCTCTTAAGGTTTTTTGTATTTCTTTGGTATTAGTTGTAATTTCTCTTAAATTTGTGATTTTATTTGAGCTCTTTCTCTTTTTTTTCTTAGTCTAGCTAAAGGTTTGTTGATTTTGTTCACCTCTTCAATGAATGAGCTCTTTCATTGGTCTTTTCTATTGTTAGTTTCTGTTTGTGCTCTGATAGTTATTATTCCCTTTCTTCTATTAATTTTGGGCTTTGCTGATTCTTTCTCTAGTTCCTTTAGGTGTAAAGTTAAATTGTGTGTTTGAGATTTTTCTTGGTTCTTGAGGTAGGCCCATATTTCTGGGAACTTGTCTCTTAGGACTGCTTTTGCTGCATCCCATCGATTTTTGGTATGTGATATTTCCATTTTCATTTGTCTCGGTATTTTTTTAATTTCTTCTGTCTTTTTTCATTGACCCATTCATTCAATGGCATGTTGTTTAACCTCCACATATTTATAATTTTTCCCTTTTCTTCTAGTGATGGATTCCTAGCTTTATACTGTTGTGGTTGGAAAAGATGCTTGGTATGGTTTTAGTCTCCTTAAATTTATTGAGACTTTTTTGTGGCCTCCTGTGGCCTCTGTCCTGGAGAATGTTCCATGTGCACTTGAGAAGAATGTATGTTCTGCTTTTGGGTGGAATATTTTGTAGATCTATCAAGTCCATGTGGTCTAATGTGTCATGTAAGGGTTGATGTTTTATTATTTTCTATCTGGATGATCTATCCACTGAAGTAAATGGGGTATTTAAATACCTTACTATTAATGTATCATTGTAAGTTTTTCCCTTTAGTTCTGTTAGTATTTACTGTATGTATTTATATGCTCTTATGTTGGGTGGATAAAAAATGTTTACAAATGTTACATCTTCTTGCTGGGTTGACCCCTGTATCATTATGTAATGTCTACTTTGTCTTTTATTACAGTTTTAATTAAAAAAAATTTTTTTTTTGAGAGAGAAAGCATGAGTTGGGGAAGGGCAGAAGGAGAGGGAGTGAGAATCCTAAGCAGACTCAATGCCCAGCACAGAGACTGATGTGGGGTTCAATCTCATGACTGTGAGATCATGACCTAAGATGAAATCAAGAGCAGGGTACTAAACTGACTGAGCCGCACAGGTGCCTTGTCAATATTCATTCTAAAGTATTTTTTGTCTGATACCAGTACAGTTACCTCAGCTTTCTTTGATTTCCATTGCATGAAACTTCTTTTTCTACCCCTTCACTTTCATTTTGTGTATGTTGTTACATCTGAAGTGAGTCTCTTGTAGGCAACGTGTGGATTGGTCTTTTTTTTTTTTTTTTTTTTTTTGGTTTTAAATCCATTCAGCTGCTGTATGTTATTTGATTGGAGAATTTAGTTCATTTACTTTGAAAGTAAGTATTGGTAGGTATGTACTTATTTCTACTTTGTTGTTTTTTTGGTCTGTTTTTTATTTCCTCTCTTTTTCTCTTGGTTTCTTCTCTTGTGATTTGATGACTTTCTATAGTGTTATGCTTAGATTCCTTTCTCCTTATGTTTTTAGTATCTGCTATGGTTTTTTCCTTTGTGATTACCATGAGGCTCATCTCTAACAGTCTGTATATATAAGAATGTATTTTAAGTTGATAGTGAGTTTGAAAACATTCTAAAACTCTAGAATGTTTATATCCTACTCTCCATGTTTTATGTTTTTTTAAATTTTTTTTTCAACGTTTATTTATTTTTGGGACAGAGAGAGACAGAGCATGAACGGGGGAGGGGCAGAGAGAGAGGGAGACACAGAATCGGAAACAGGCTCCAGGCTCTGAGCCATCAGCCCAGAGCCTGACGCGGGACTCGAACTCACGGACCGTGAGATCGTGACCTGGCTGAAGTCGGACGCTTAACCAACTGCGCCACCCAGGCGCCCCCATGTTTTTGATGTTTTTGATACCATATTTTACATCTTATTTTGTGTCCCTTAACTAATTATTATAGTTATGTTTATTTATACTACCTTTGTCTTTACATTTTCATATTAACTTTATAGGTAATCCACTACCTCTACTATATATTTACCTTTACTAGTGAGATTTTTACTTCAATTTTTTTTTCTTGTTACTAATTAGTGCCCTTTCTTTTCAGCTTAAACAAGTTCCTTTAACACTTCTTGTAAGGCTGGTTTAATTTTGATGATCTCCTTCAGCTTTTGTTTGCATGGAAAACTATTTACCTCTTTCAATTCTGAATGATAACCTTGCTGGGTAGAATATTCTTGTGTGCAAGTCTTTTTCTTTCAGTACTTTGAGTATATCAAAGTAAACCCTTTTGGCATGCAAAATTTCTGCTGAGAAATGTGATGGTCCTATAGGGTTTCCGTTGTTCATAACAATTTGTTTTTCTCTTGCCGCCTCCCCCTTTTTTTTTGAGAGAGAGAGAGTGAGAGAGAGCGAGAGCATGCATGAGGGAGTGGCAAAGGGAGAGGGAAAGCAAGAATCCTAAGCAGGCTCCATGCTCAGCATGGAACCTGACTTGAGGCTCGATCTCATGACTGTGAGATCATGACCTAGGCTGAAGTCAAGAGTAGTTCGCTGAACTGACTGAGCCACCTGGGCACCCCTCTCTTGCCACTTTTAAGGTTCTCTCCTTATCCTTAACTTTTGACATTTTGATTATTATGTATCTTAGTGTGGGTCTCTTTGTGTTCGTCTTCTTTGGAAGTCTCCCTGTTTCCTGAATATGGGTGTCAGTTTCCTATCCCAGATTAGGGAAGTTTTCAGCTATTATTTCTTCAAATTTTCTGCCTCTTTCTCTCTCTCTTCTTCTGGGGGCCCTATAGTGCAAATGTTATTTCTCTTGATGTTGTCTCATAGATAGATCTCTTAAGCTGTCTTCATTTTTTTAAGATTATTTTTTCCTTTTGTTGCCCTGTTTGGGTTTGTTCCACTGCATTGTCTTCCATGTTACTGATTTGTCTTCTGCTTCATCTAGTCTGCTGTTAAACGCCTCTAATGTATTTTTCAGTTCAGTTTTGTATTTTTCAATTATGTGATTTTTGGGGGGTACTTTCTTATTTTTTTTTTGGTCTGTTGAAGTTTCTGATGTGTTCATCCATCTTTTCCCCAAGTTTGGAAAGCATCTTTAAGACCATTACTTTGAATTCTTTATCATAATTTATATTATAAATTATCACTGTTTCATTAAGGCTTGTTTCTAGGGTTCTATCTTGTTCTTTTATTTAGAACATATTCCTTTCTCCTCATTTTGTTTGTCTCTCTATGTGTGTTTCTATGCATTTTATTTATCAGGCAGGCTGTTTCTCCCAGTCTTGCAGGCATGTGTAAGAGATGAACCTTATTGTTTAACCTTGCCCTGGCTCTTGAACTTTGTGGTTGCCTAAGCAAGCTGTTTTTTTTTTTTTTTTTTTTTTGTCTGTCTGAGTTATTGAGGATGTGCCAAGACTTGTGAGTGTTCCAGAAAGCGGGATCTCAGCACCTAGTTTCAGACTAATTGGAAATTAGACCCTCAGGCAGTAGCTTTTAAGGTATGCAAATGAAGGGGCGCCCATGGGGCGGGGGGGGGGGTTCAGTTGGTGGTTAAGCATCCCACTCTTGGTTTGGGTTCAGGTCATGATCTCAAGGTTTTGTGAGTTCGAGCCCTGCATTGGGCTCTGTGCTGACAGCATGGAGCCTGCTTGGGATTCCCTGTCTCCCGCTCTCTCTGCCCCTCCCCACTCACACTGTCTCTGTGTCTCTCAAAAATAAATAAACTTAAAAAAACTGGTATGTAAATGTATACAGTCCCTTAGGACTGCAACTGTAGACCCTGCTGGTCTCCAGACAAAGTGATCAAGGGGTGTTCCCTTCATGAGAGATGCAAAACTGGGGGCTTTAGATGAGTGTGTGAGCTCTTTTCTGGGAGATCCTGGTGAGCTGTAGCGAGGCCAGGTGAGGCTCAAAGGTGGTATACCCAGCCTCCGTTCCCCAAGAGCACTTCCATCACCTCCAGATGTGTGGCAGTCTTGAAGCCTGCCCCTTTGCCTAAGCTCCAGGTTAAGTAGATAAGCCTTATTCACAGTAAGACTAGGAGTGTATTTCAGTCTGGTGTCTGTGCAGTACCCTGGGGATGGTAGTCTGCCAAGAACTGTTTTTTTTCAATGTTTCAGGCACATGGGGCCCAGAAATGCAATCCCCCTTGGCTACCTGAGCCAGATGCTCAAGGCGTGTTCCCTGTGAGCACTGTGTGGGGGCCGGCTTTGGCAGGGCCTGGTAGAGTGGTGCATGGGGGCAGGGTGCTTGCCTGACCAGCTTGATGGGGCTGTGGTGGAGCTGTGTGTGTGTGTGGTGGGGGGGGAGGGTGGAAAAATGATTGATTCTTAACTAAGATCAAGGCATCAAATAATTTGATACTGCTCTCATTTGGATAAATTGGCTAGAAATAACTCATCCTTTTGGGAACACAGGTTTTTTTTTTTTTTTTAACTCTCTAACTGGGAACCAGAATGCTGACCTGCCTTCTGAATGTGTTGTATGTATTAATTAACTGCATATGATTGAATAGCATCCTCAAGACGAGCATGTAAATGCCAAGTGTTCTCACTGATAATAAAGCAGATACTTTCTTGATGGGGTTGTCATGAGGATTAATAATTTAATTGCGGCAGAGTGCTCTGATATTCTTAGATGAAAAGTACCATATAACTTTGAAGAGGAATATTATCAAATAGCTTCTGCTTTGGTTCCTGAAAGAGCAAGGCAAAATAAGGCAATGCTGATCTGCAGGTGCCTATCTAAATTTTTCTCTCTCCTTTTAGAACAGCAGGAGTTTAGAAATGGGGTTCATCAATGAGGCCTGTAACAGAGTATTTAGGAATTTCCAATTCTTGTTCTCTAGTAGGCTCATAGTGTTATTTCAGGATGATTTCTTCAAAGTCGTCAACAAATATTATAACTGGGAATTAATCAGTGCAAACACTTTTCTTTTGATGGGAGCAAAATGCTAGTGCCCATGTGACTTTGTCATTTCCTGTACTCCAGCCACACTGGCTTCCTTGCTTTTCTTTCTATTTGCTAAGCTTTTTTATAAATTTTATTTAATGTTTATTCTATTTTTGAGAGAGAGGGAGCAAGAGAGTGAGTACAAGTGGGGGAGGGGCAGAGAGAGGGAGACATAATCCGAAGCAAGCTCCAGGCTCTGAGCTGTCAGCACAGAGCCTGATGCAGGGCTTGAACTCATGAACTATAAGATCATGACCTGAGCCAAAGTCAGAAACTGAACAGACTGAGCCACCCATGCACCCCTTGCTGAGCTCTTTTAATTTGGCTTCTGACTTTTGCATTGTTATATGTAGCTTTTTGGAGGGCTGAGCATGGTCACTTTTGTCCTTCCAAATCTCAGATCATGCCCTTCCTCAAAGAGGCCACCCTCTCAGGACTCCCTCTTGCCCCTAGATCCATTCGTTTCTGTCATACCAACTTTTCTGATTGTCATTAGTACTTACTGGTGTGAATCGTGTATCTTTTTAATGACCTGTTTCAGGATGTACTGTTTCCCTCCAGGAAAACATTAAATGTGTGGAGGTAGATTTTATTTATTTATTCTCTGCTCCTTGCCAGTGTCTAGCACATAATGATTGTTCAGTGGAGTTTGTTGAGTGAATTTTTTTGGTCTTGAACAAAATTATCCAACAGGTCATCAGTAAATTAGGTTAGCTTTGAACTGTGTATAATAGACGCTTGGAGTGAAAACTGTAATTTCCTCTTAGCAAATTTCTATAATATCATGAATATCAAAATAGACATAAGAGTAAAAGATGATACAGAATCCAATAATGCAAGGCTTAAAATCCCTAGCCCAACCTAAAGGGTTACATTATTGACATTTTCTTTTCTCTGTGCTTGATTTTGTGATTCTATACTTTGGGACTTTTAGTCATTGAGAAATGCAAAATCAGAGGTCTGCAAACTAAGGCCTGTATCCAACTGCCTGGGTTTGTGAATAAAGTTTTATTGGAACACAGTCATGTTTATTCTTCCTGTATTTTCTATATCTGTTTTTATACAAGGGCAGAGCTGAGCCAGCAAAGCCCAAAATACCTTTCCAGAAAAGTGCTCACCCTTTTCTTATTGTTTTTCCACCTCTTTTTCTTTTATTAAAGTATATTTGACATATAATGTGTAAATTAAAAGGTACGTGTTAATTTGATACATTTATATATTATATGATTACCATTGCAGTGATAACTTTACCAACTCTTTGAGAGCTGGAAAAATTGCAAGAACTTTGAAGTATGTACATTGATCTAAGGAATTGTTAGTGGCAGGTTCTGTTCTACGGAATTTTGTGCTGTAATCTTCTACTCTTTTAAGAACAAGGAGGTAAACAAACATAGGGGGAAAAAAATAGCAAGCCAGAGAAACCTCCTTAAAATATCTTCAGGCAAAACTTGGAGAGTTTCATGCCAAAAGGAGCTTTGTTGGAATGAATGAAATGCTGATATTGTTTGTGCTTTCATGCCAACTCTTATTTATAGGAAGGAGGCTATTTTGTCGGCATGCAGATTGGAGTCTCCTGTTTCAGACTGCAGAATTTGAAGGAGAGAGAAGGGGAAAGATTGGCTCGCTTTTAACCACAAAGCGAGTTGTTAATTATAAGAAGAATGATTGTCATCATGTGTCTACTGTGTAAGCCATGGATTGTGTCAGGTGCCTCCAAGCTTAATGTTTTATTCTTGCAGCGACCTCCACGGCAGAAGCTGGTAGCTCTGTTTTACACATAACTGCTTCAGGGCTCGGAGGACTGCAGTAACTTGCTCAGGGTCCCCTAGGTGATCAGAGGTGGCCTAGAATTAGAATTCATGTCTATTTGCTCTTCCCTGGGAGCACAGCAGTTAGAAAAGTAGGGACTGCACTTTAAATACAGGAAAGACATGTTGTACACTTTACTGTAGTTCAAATGTACGCGATTTTATTTTCGGTGATGCTTCAGTAAAGCTGGAGGAAATGTACGCATACATACTCGCTGGAAAGGCACATCTCCTCCAAGGAAAACGTTAATCCTCACATCCTGCCCTTGTGAGTGAGCCCAGGCTGGGCGCTTCTCAGTACAGTGCAGGGGTCAGCAGGCCACTGACTGAGCTGCTTTTACGGGAAGCACCTTTCCCTGTTGACTCCCAGATCTTTCCTTGGGGAGGAGCGAGGTGTGCTGCTTTGACAGAAGTGGGGAAAAAACCAGAAGAAAGTGCTCTCTCCAGCACTTACCTGTTAATTTGAAATGCCGCCAGTAAAGTCGGCTACCTGCAAGGTTTTAAAGTGAAACACTTTCCTTTGCATTTCCTTTGCAAAGACAGCTTTTGAGAAAAAGTCTCCTTTTAAACATTCCATGACTTTGGTCAAAGAGCCGGGAACCTGGTATTAAAGATTACAGCGCTGTCAGAAGCTTCCGCCAATGAGAGTGCTCCTGTCATTCACACTGGGGCTTGCTCAATATTTCTCCTGTTCCTTGCTTGCACCCTGACAGCTCCTAAGTCTCAGGGGACCAGGGGATCTTTCTTTACCTTTTTATTTCATCTCTAAAGTGTGTATATTTATGGGGAGACTATGTTGTGGGGGTAGGGGATGGGGGGAAGTTTGGCTGAGAATAGGGTTCAAGGCAGAACGATTTTTGTGCCTTTTTCGTTACTCTTGACAAAATTTTAAATAAAAATGTTGGCCATTTGTTCAGCCTCTCCCCTCCCTAGCTAATATTTAAAAGCATTCAATTAAGATTTTCTAATGTGTCCAATGAGTTAAACTGTCCTATGATATTAGAAAAATATTACGTATATAAATAAAATACGTCAGAGCATTAAAAAGCTATTACACACACTGAACATAAAATGGCAGAATAATGATGGATCCCGCCATGCAGGAAACATATTCAAAAATATTATCTTCCTGGTAATGAAATGCCATCCGTTTCATTTTAAGCTAAATACGTTAGACATATCAGTGGAGTCTGTGCTGACACAGCAGTGAGTTGAAATTGAAAATCTGAAATTATATATATGATTGGACACAGTGTTAAAGTAATTTATAGGAAAAACCACGAATGTGCTGGGTCTGCACCTTCTGGTGAACTCATTTTATAGAATCAGATAGAGGAAAACTCTACCATTTCTAATGTGCAGTTAGAATGGCAGCCCGCCAGTGCCCCAATATATTCAGTATGAAAAGGGAGAAGAAAGGCAGACAGAGACAGAGGGTGGGCAGGGATGGGGGTACAGGAGCAGCCGGGGAAGGGGGGTGATGGGCTGGGGGGGAAGAGCCAGGGGAAGAAGCAGGACCTCGGAGGCTTGCTTCAAATTACAGCAATTCTGCATAAGCCATCAGGAAAATGGCATTCGCTTTCATTGCTCTGACCTAATGGCATATAGCAGCTAGGGGAGCTGTATTAGCTATCAGGGCAAGTGGGAGATAACAGGAGAACCTGTGCAGGGACAGGTTCCAGCGAGGCTGTGGCTGGGCTCTCTGTGACACCACTTGCCGAGGTGATAGTCAAGCCCCCGGTGGAGATGATCTGACCCTGAAAGTTCAGGGGAATCCAGAGTGCCGACAGGAAAGGAGGTGATGGATGCCACTCACAGACCCACTTGAATCGCCTGTTAGTCTCGCAGCTCTCTCTCCCTCTCTCTCTGACCCACTTTCTTCTTTATTTTTTTCAACATCGTGCGTGTTTGGCCACAAAGTGCAGTGGGAAGTGGGGTAAGCTGGAGATGAGGAGAAAAACAAGACTGTGCTTTTGTGTGGAGATATGTGACGAATTGGTACCCTGATGTGCTTTTCGTCTTTCATTTATATCCATAATCCTGCTTGAAATGTGGATTATTTATTCATACAGGGCTGGTCTCCTCCTGGAACACCAGGGAGCCGCTGCTGTGCATTTTCATTTGGTGGCCGCACTGGCTGAGGCAGAGGTGGTATGGTTCCTCCAGAAGTGTCCTTTCTAAACCTTCTCTTGTTTTCAGAGAGAAGAAAGAAAGGTTTGAACATAAAAGAGAGAAAGAAAGAAGGACGGATGTTTTTCATCCTACAGCAGACCGCAAGCTCTAAAGCAGGAAGTGCAGAATGGAGGCAGTGAGTGTTGATGGCCTTGAGTGATAAAGTGCCACCACACCCTCCGGTTATGTTACTGTCCCCTGGCACCAAATAGCCCGGGGATTTTCGAAGTGTGACATAACTAGAAGAGTAAAAAAAAAAAGATCAAGAATGTTTGTGGAATTTTTCTTTCCAAGCACTCATGGTGTTTCCTATTTACTTGAATAACACTGGTTGCCGGTCATTGGGGATTTACACCGTGGCAGACATTGGGCTCGTAGGTATGATCTGACAGCCTCATGACCTAGAGGCTGTTGTGCCTCCCATTTTGGTTTATGGAGGTCAGGGGACCTTCTGCAAGGATACAGGGACAATGAGTGCCCCAGATTACAAACTCTCAACTCCTCATAGCCTTTGTGAGGCAAACATCTTCAGCCCAGTTTCATGCCAGTCATTACGGATGAATGGAGAGGTTAAATGACTGGCATCACGGCAGCCTTTCCTGAATCTTCCAGCTAGCTCGGCTGCATCACAGCAGCCTTTCCTGAACCTTTTCTGATCTTCCAGCTAGCTCGGCTGGCGCCTCTAGTGCCCTGTGCCTTCCTTGGTAGCATGTAGCACAGGTTGTAATTTGTATTTCTGTGTGCTTAGTAATTGTCTGCCTTGGACACTAAGTTCATGAATACAGTAGCCATGTTGCTGCCATGTCTCTAGGACTTAGGACAGTGACTGGCACTCAGCAGGTACTCCTTCAATGTTGGTTACATGAATGGATGGATGGATGGGTAGTTGTATTTTCACTGATAATCCGTAATAGACCTGGGGCTGGAAACTTACAGGTCATCCTCTAGACTACTTGTCATTTTTCAGTTGCACCTGTGGTTTTAGTTGTTCTTTCCAAAAAAAACCAACCCACATTGATAAAATCAGAGCATTTAGAGATTGCAGCAAGTCCAGTGGGATACCAAGTCTACCATTCTCCCTAGTACTAAATGACTCTTAGCCTTTAGGTTTCTGCTCGGATATCCTGAGATGATATGCTCAGTGTATCACATGACAACCTGGTCCTTGCTTTATAGCGGTGGTTTGTAATGGCATTTTGTAGAGAGAATCAAATCTATTCCTGGAAGTGTCATCATATTGGTCTTTGCTTCTCTAGAGCTCCACACAGCAGGCCTTTTTACACCTACGAAGACAGGCCTTTAGATGTGTGAAGATAGCTATCATGTTTTACACTTGCTTCTCTTTTGCAGGCTACCTCTACCCAGTTCTTTCAGCCTTGACTTGTGTGTTTCTGGGCTTAACACCATCCTGGTCATCTTGGATGATCAACGTGTCCTTTAAAATACTTAACACAACTAAAATCTTGGATACCGTGTTCCAGATGTGATTGAATTTTTCTGTGATTATTGCTTTCTAGTATTTGAACATCCTAATGTGAGGCAGTCTGATATTAAGGAAGATTTCATAGCAGCCAGACCAGAGTGTTGACCCTTGTTACATTGATGGCCAGGTAAAACTTGTCCAGTTCATTCATTCACTCAGCAAATATTTCTTGAGCCAGTACCATACACTAGCCAACGGGCAGACCCTGGGAATGTGAATGAGGCATGATTCTGGTGCGAGCTGAGGACCTGCCGATCCATTGGATGAGACATAGAAGTTAATAATTATTACATTGTTTAACCATAAGATGCATGTATTTTTTAAGCATTTTTTACTTTTTGGAGAGAGAGCATGAGCAGGGAAGAGGGGCAGAAGGGGAAAGAGAGAATCCCGAGCCGCCTCCACACTTAGGAGTCCAACGTGGGGCTCGGTCCCATGATTCTGGGATCATGACCTGAGACGAAATCAAGAGTCAGACACTCAACCAACTGAACAACCCAGGAGCCCCATAAGATGCCTGTTTTCAATTGTTTTATCACTTTGATTTTATATACTATTTATAAGTGGTGTTTTTAAAAACGTGGTTTTGTAATTGAGGAAATAATGCAGTTGCAGTATTATAAACGTAAGTCTAATAGTATGTGTGAGGTCACATTCTGATACAAGGGATTGATGATCATCTTTGTTTGGGATTCACAAAGCTTCACGGAAGAGAAGACCAGTGTTTTCAGGCCTTGATGGATGAGCCATGGTTTGCCAGTCTTGTGGTGACAAGGGAGCAGAATAAGAGGAGAATGTGACTGCCAAGTGAGGCAGAGAAACGCAGTCCTTTCTTGTGTGAGCAGCAGGAGGAAGACTGGGCCTCACTGTTGAGAAAAACTTCCCCCACAGGAAAGATGATCATGAATGTCATAAAGAAGCATATCTAATTGCTGTAAAGGTTCACAAGTGAAAAAAGACGGAAGCTACTTGGAATTGTAAGAGGAGACATCTGGAAAGATATCATGAATTTGCATCAAGAGCAGCATTTGCAGTGTTACCTGCAAAGGAGGGTAGGATTTCAGAGGAGATGGGAGGAGTGTGTTCCAGCGAGAAGCAGCAGCATGAGCAAAGACCTAGAGGTGGGAGAGACCGGAAAAAGTGTGAACAATTGCAAGCAGTTTAGTTTGAATGGGGCTTGGCATTTGGACAGAGAAGTGAGAGGTGGTAACTCAGAACACATGGGAAAGACCTGAGTTTCCACAGTCTCTACCAAATGTGAGTGTGTGACAGTCCAGCATGCTTGGGCTCAGATACTTCGAGTTCAATCTGGAATGCATGGTGTGAGGCGTAGGCTGATCTTGGTGTTGGTTCAGTCTTGGTGTTGGTTTGCTTTAAATAGATGCAAATGCGATTATTGATGGTTCCCTTTACCAGAAGTCAAGGAACTGAGAGAAGGGTGGAGATGGGGGAAGCACATCATCAGGAATTTTGACTTGAGCTCCATCCATTAGGTTTTTGCCTTGTGTCATTTCTCATCAGAAGGCTTCTGTAGAGGGCCTTACTTCTGGCATGTCTTTGTTTCCATGGTTCCCAATTTCAGCACAATTTCCCCCCTGCTGGGTAGATACAGTTTACTCAACTCTGTCCCTACAATTTCCTTTGTAAAGTGTGGAACCTTTCATTTTGTGGTCAGATTTAATTGTGTTGGCTTTGTTCAAACATTCCATCCTGTCAGGTTCTCTTGGGATCTTGAAACTTTCATTCAGCACGTCGCTTCTCTCTCCCAATGTTATGCTGTTGAAAGTTTTATACCTGTGTTTTTCATCTTTATCCAAATAAGGGATAGCAAGTTCCAAAAACGACAGAATCAAGGAATGAACTCTCTAGCACTGAACTAGAGGTGTGACTGGGGCTTGACCCTGTCAGGGAGTGTGTTTGAGTGTTCTCATCCATCACAAAGTTACAATCACAGGGTCCTTCTAAAATGTTTTGCTGACGTCAAGACAAACAGTATTCATGACAAGCTTCTAAACACCTTTGAGATTCTATCAAAAAGGAAGTGGGGTTCATGTGGCTTAGAGATATGACTGAAAATTCTTCTGCAAGATAGAGAAATTCTCTCTGATCTAGCTTCTCACGCTGCCATCCGTATGAATTCCTTTCTGTGAAGTCTCAACAGCCTCATTTACCCATTCTCTATAGCTGAGCTTTGATGAGATGTGCCCCCTGGCCCTTGGCTGTCTAGAAAGTCATCCAACATTGCAGGAAACAGAAGGGAAGTTCCTGCCTGGGAAGGCAGAATCTAATTTCCATTTTAGCTCTGCTTTTCCGTAAGTAACTAATACCAGTTCTCCATGTGCTATGAACTAAATTGTATCCTCACCACCCTGAAAGTCGTATATTGAAGCCTTCACTCTCACTGTGACTGTATTTGGAGATAGGTCTTTTGAGAAGATAATTTAAAGTTAAATAAGGTTGTATGGATGGAGACCTAGTCCAATAGTACTGGTGTCTTTATAAGAAGAGGAAGAGATGCCAGAGAAAAAAACTCATTCTATGCACACAGAATAGAGACCGCATGAGGACACAGTAAGAAGTCTACCATCTGCAAGCCAATGAGAGAGGCCCCAGGAGAAACTAAACCTGTTGACGCCTTTATCTTAGAGTTTTAGACTACAGCACTGTGAAAAAGTAAATGTCTATTTCAGTCACCCAGTCTGTGGCATTTTGTTGTGGTAACCCTAGCCAACTAGGACACATATTACTATTTAATGTGAAACACAACCCCCCCCCCCAAACTAGTCTTGCTTTAAAAGCCACTTTTGGGGTTGCACCTGGGTGGCTCAGTCTGACTCTTGGTTTCAGCTCAGGTCATAATCTCATAGTTCTCTGAAACTTAACACCCCATTTCTCTGAATCAAAGTATCCCCAAATTGGGGGTACATGGGTGGCTTAGTTGGTTAAGCATCCAATTTCAGCTCAGGTCATGATCTCATGGTTCATGGGTTCGAGCCCCACATCGGGCTCTGTGCTGACAGCTCAGAACCGGGAGCCTGCTTTAGATTCTGTGTCTCCCCCTCTCTCTGCCCCTTTCCTGCTTGCACTCTCTCTCTCTCTCTCAAAAATAAAAATAAATAAACAAACATCAAAGTATCCCCAGATATGAAGTATGCATGTGAGGGTGCACAAATGCAGAAACATTATATATGAACAATTTTAAGGTTGTCTTTTTCAGATTTTAATATATTTGCACTAAAAATGTCTTAAATAGTGTATACTCTTCATATGGCAACACTTCTCCCCTAAAAGTGGTTTTTAAGTGTTTGAGAGAGAGAGAGAGAGACAGAGACAGGGAAGGGCAGAGACAGAGGGAGAGAGAGTATCCAAAGCAGGCTCCACACTGTCGGCACAGAGCCCGACGCAGGGCTTGAACCCACAAAGTGTGAGATCATGACCTGAGCTAAAGTTGGATGCTCAACCAAATCAGCCACCCAGGTGTTCCCACCCCCACCCCCAAACGTGTTTTTGTCTGGAGTTTGTTTTTTAGAGAACACTGTTGCTTTACTGTAGGGGTCTCCTTGGATCTCTGTGGTTACTCTCTAATCGTGGGCCTCTAGTTGTCTTTGTCTTTTTTAGCTGTCTCTCATCAAGGGAGAGTTGTGGGGTTAGGTGGTGTAATTTTCCACTACTGCGTTAACAGGTTTTCACAAACTTAGAAGCTTTAGACAATGCCCGTTTATTCCCACACAGTTGAGCTACCTCACAGCGTGGCCTAAGTGGGCCCCTTGCTTAGAGTCTCACAAGGCTAAACTTGTTTTTTGGAAGCTCTGAGAACAAGTCTGTCTCCAAGCTTACTCAAGTCGCTGGCTGAGTTCAGTGTCCCGTGGCTGTAGCATTGAGGTGCTGGTTTCCTTGCTGACTGTCAACCAGGGACCGGCCTCTCCATCAGAGGCTCCTTGCTTTCCAGGTGGCTTCCGTTGGAGAGCAATGGTCGATCAGGTCTCTCTCATTCTATAAATCGAATTTCCTTTTCTGTGACCAGCTGGAGAGTATTGTTGGTTTTTAAGGTCTCACTTGATTAGATTGAACACACATGGATAATCCAGGCTACTCTCCTTAAGTTCCGTTACCTGATTACATCGGCAATGTCTCGTTTGCTATGTAAAGTAACATATTAACAGATTCCAGGATTTAGGGCATGGACCTTTTTGGGTGCGATTATTCTTCCTTCAATGATGGCTTTCTAACTTTTAATTTTTCCCAAATTTACTCTTTACTCAGAGTCTTAGAGAT
Source organism: Felis catus (assembly GCF_018350175.1). NCBI lineage: Eukaryota > Metazoa > Chordata > Mammalia > Carnivora > Felidae > Felis > Felis catus. The sequence continues at coordinate 20,222,784 of NC_058380.1, forward strand.
GCTATAGTGTGTTTTCAAAATCCTTTAAGGTCATGTAGCTGGATGGGAGACAGTCGTTCATTTAACAAATATGCACTGGACCCCTATGATGTGTCAGACATTGTGCTACACCAGTGAGTTGTGGGGGAAAAAGAGTACCCCTCCCAAAGTAGGAGGGGACAGATTAAAAAAAAAAAAAAGTAAACGGGATTATAATTACCTTGAGTACTTTGAAAGAGAAAAAGAAAAAAAAGTATCAGAGAGACCCACAGAGAGCACTTTAAGGTAATATAAAGTTGTCTTTGAGGAGGTGACTTTTCAGCTAAGATGAAAAATAGGAGATGGGCACCTGGGTGGCTCAGTTGGTTAAGTGACTGACTCTTGGTTTCAGCCCAGGTCATGATCTCATGGATGAGAGTTTGATCCCCATGTCGGGCTTTGTGCTGACAGAGTGGAGCCTGCTTGGGATTCTCTCCCTCTCCCTCTCCTTCTGTCTCTGCCCCTCACTTGCTCACTCTCTCTCTCTCTCAGATTAAATAAGGTTTAAAAAAAAGTAGGAGAAGGAGCTAGTCCCGCTGAAGTAGGGACCAGGGTGTGCTAGGAAGAGGGAAGGGCATTTGCAAATCACACACGCTTCACTTGTATTCAGTCACTTAATCCTTTCAACAATTGTATGTATTGGGCACTGTTATTCATCCCATTTTTCAAAGAAGACGCTGAAAGATTTGGGTCCAGTTATTTGGGAAGTCATCCCAGGAGGTACTATGAGGGAACGAGACAAGGAAGTGAAGAAGACAACTACTACGTTAGTGAGCAGATGATTGCTGTGGGCAGCCACACCTCCCAGACAGGCTAACTCAGTTGGTTTAGGTGGATCCCAAGCATTACAAAAAACAAACAAACAAACAAAAAAACTTGTGTATGATAAAACTTAACTTTTATTTGTTTAAGCCACAAAAAATCAGGTGATTTTGCTGTTTGGACCTGAACACATTTCGAGCTGATACAATTCTGTGTATATGTGAGCACACAAATTAGCAATTAGTAATGTTGAATAAATAGGCAACAGAGGGATGTGCCCACCTTTTGCTAAGACCATCCTGTCAATGCCCTTTGCTCTCCAGGCCTGCGTCTTACCCTTCCAGTCTGTGCCCCATGCAGGCCCCAGAGTGATCATTTTTTAACACACAGACCTGACTCTGTCTGTGCTCTATTTGCGGGGAGCTCCCTTGATTTTTATCACTGGGATACTCCCTCCTTACGTGGTCAACTCCTGCTCATCATCACGTTCGATTTTTAGTGGCACTTCCTTGGTGAAGCCTTTTCTAAGACTGCATCATATAACAGAAGTCTGAGCTTCTCCTGGGCTTCAAAACTTGGAACCTGAATCAGTCATTAAAAAAATTTTTTTTAATGTTTGTTTATTTTTGAGAGAGAGAGCGAGAAGGGGAGAGGCAGAGATAGAGGGAGACACAGAATCTGAAGAAGGCTCCAGGCTCTGAGCTGTCAGCACAGAGCCTGATGTGGAGCTTGAACCCACACAAACTGTGAGCCCAAGTCAGACGCTTCACTGACTGAGCCACTTGGGTGCCCCACATCAGTCATTTTTAAAAGCTGGCCAGGTGATTCTGACAGGTAGCCACAACTAAGAACCAATGTGTTCAAAGGACAGAGGGAGATGATTAGCAGAGGGAAGGAGGAGTCCATGCAGTATCACATCCCATCGTAGAGTAAGAAAAAGGAGGAGATCAAGGTGAAGGTGAGGCAGAACCCATTAAAGGCAACATCCTAACAGGAAGAGGAAAAGCAAAGGGTAAAGAGTGTTTCTTTTCTGAGTATGATTGTGATGCTTCTAAAAAGATCCTGGGAAATGATACCACTGGAGCAACAAAGAACATGTTTCTGAGAGGGAAAGGAAGAATGAATTAGGCAAGCGCAATGTCTAGGTGAGACGTGAAGCATAAAAAGAAAAATATTAAAACGGGTTGTTTCTGAGGATTAAGAGTTGAATAACATGAATTAGTGGTTTGGAATTAAAAAAAAATTTAGGACCAATTTAGGAATAATTGTGAAGGGAATGGCACACACTATGGCTGGAATCCTCTAGTGACCCTGCCAGGCAGAGACCATCACTGCTTGTTGACTGTCCACATGCTCCTGATTTCCCTGTCCTCTTGTGTCAGCTCCTTTATGAGAACCCCCTAGCTCTGTCTTTTCCTATCTGGCATTGAGATAGCGGAACCTCCATATGTCTAAACCCCTGTGCGACCTTGTAGAGCTGACTTTCACCCCCAACATACCATGAGTGAGAAATAAACACTTGTTGCATTAAACCACTGAGGTTTAAGGGTTAACTTGTTAATACAACTCAGCTTATCGTGAACAACCCAATTTGGTGTAAGAGGAAAGAACAATCATGTTGGAAGAGGACAATATGGTTTGATGAAATGGGATTGAATCGAACGACTTCTCCAAATAAGATCTTGGCAAAAATCAAATAATTTTAGTACTGGAACACAGTTGTTAAAAGGAATTATGATAAAAGAGACTGAGCACTTTAGCAGGGTTTTTGAACACCTGTTTTGATCTCCCTGCAAAGAGGATGGAGATATTAAATTCTGTCCTGTAGTAATTCATGTGTGTGCTGTAAACTCAAGCATTTGTAGGATCCTTGAAACAATCACTGAATACATTCAGTGGGTGCTTACTGTGTGTAGATCAATGAAGTGGGCACTATGGGAAGATGTAAAAACATTATGAAGTATAAATTATCCCTAACCTTGAGTATTTTTCAGTGCAGAAGGGCAGAACTGACACTAGCAAATGGCATTAGGTTGTAGGAGGTGTGAAGGGGATGTAACTGGGAAAGCTTATTCAATGTGAGTTTTAATGTCTGATTTCAAGTGTCTAAAGGCATAAAAGCTCAGAGGAAAATGGCACACCTGAAGAAGGGTTGGAATTAAGAATAAACAACATTGGGGACTTTTAATTTTTTTTTTTCAACGTTTATTTATTTTTGGGACAGAGACAGAGCATGAACGGGGGAGGGGCAGAGAGAGAGGGAGACACAGAATCGGAAACAGGATCCAGGCTCTGAGCCATCAGCCCAGAGCCCGACGCGGGGCTCGAACTCACGGACCGGGAGATCGTGACCTGGCTGAAGTCGGACGCTTAACCGACTGCGCCACCCAGGCGCCCCCATTGGGGACTTTTAAAAAGCTTTACAAGTCAAGGCCTATAGTCTATAAATTTTATGTAAACCATTGTTTTCCAGGATCCCATTTGGGAACAAAATTTGTCACTGGGTTTTTAAGATGGAAAGAAAATACATATATTCTTTATCAAGTGAATACAAACTCAATACTAAGGAAAATATACTAAATCTAATTCAGTGTGTGAAAGTGGAATTCATATGTTGAAGCAATGTCTTCTCTGGAAGTTATAATGGAATTATAAATTACTTGATAATGTTTATTTCCCCCATTTTGGTTTGTATTTTTGGGTCGGCACAGATACAATTTTCAAAATTAATTGATTTCAGTATAATTGATTTCTTTTCCATACCACTGTAAAGCCTTAAGAAACACTGTTTTACTCCTCTACCCAAAATGTGACCATAAAATGGGGAGATGGTAATGCAGCGATTCTAAATTAACCCTTATCCTGCTGATGGCCATGAAGTAAAGCACCCCTTGATTCCTAACAGCACTTGTTTTGCAGGATTCCTTTTACTAGGTGGTTAGGACAAAGACTAGATTATTAAAAGTGTACATCTTTAGTGGTAGCAATATATTAGTATATTTAATTTTATTATTTCTTTAAGAGTATGTCTAGATTCTGCTGTTTTTAAGAGACTTCAAATGTGTTGGTCAAGAGTATTCCTTAAAACTTAACAGTTGGAGCATGTATTTGTTAGTAGTGTCAGCTAATTACACCTCCAAAATAAACATGTAAAGATGAAATGTATGAAAGTCAGAACCCTCATTTTAGGAGTGCGGACGGTTCAGTTGGTTAAGTGTCGACTGTTGATTTGGACTCAGGTCATGATCTCACAGGTTGTGGGACTGAGCCCTGTGTAGGACTCAGTGCTGACAACGTGGGGCCTCCTTGGGATTCTCTCTCTCCCTCTCTTTCTGCCCCTCTCCTGCTCGTGCTAACTCTCTCTCTCTCTCAAAATAAATAAATAAACTTAAAAAAGAACCCTCATTGTAATTGCTGTATTGTATTTTATTTTATGAAGCTACCATCATTTACACAAAGTATAAAATCTTTCAAAGTATAAAAGCCAGTATAGTAAAGAATTTACCACAACTATCTCTTCTAAAATGTACATATGTTTGTGTGTATGTTGATTTTTACATATCATGAACACATTCACAGGCTTACAAGCGCATACAGAAATAGAAACACACCAAAATATTAACAGTAGTTATTTGGTGGAGGGAAGGGAACTGTCATATATATATATATATATATATATATATATATATATATACACACACACACACACACACACATATATACATATATATATGTATATATATATACATATACACACACTTTATTTTATCTATGCTTCAGAATTTTACAGTCTCTAATGAACAGGAATACTTTTTAAAAAGTTTATTATTCCCTCTGTATATTTTTGTAAATATATAAAACATCAAAGACAGCTTTTAAAAGTAGAAATCCATAATCTGATCACCGTAATGCCATTACTGTAATTTTTATAATACTTCTTCCATTTACCGTTGGGCTGCATATATATTGGAAAGAAGTGTCATAAAATTGCATCTGTAAATTTTTGAATAAGTTATATATTCATACAATACAAAATTCAAAAGAAAAGGTTTATAATAAAAAATATAATTTTTTTACATAATTGGTATATTCTATATCTTAATATAGGGCTACCTCATTCTTTTTTCTTTTGATGTTTTTTAAAGTTTATTTATTTTTAAGAGACACAGTGTGAGTGGGAGAGGGGCAGAGAGAGAGTCACACACATACAGAATCTGAAGCAGGCTTCAGGCTCTGAACTGTCAGTACAGAGCCCGATGTGGGGCTCCAACCCACGGACTGACAGATCATGACATGAGCTGAAGTCGTTTGCTTAACCAACTGAGCCACCTAGGTGCCCCTCCCTCATTCTTTTTATTGGCAGCATTATGTTATCATATTCCCTCTTGATCAGTATTTGGGTTGTTTCTAAATTTTGTTAATACTACAGTGAATATTATAGTATATATATTATTTTCCATTCTTGTGACTATAGCCGAAGTAAAATTTCTTAGATATGGAATCTCTAGGTCTCAGTATGTATTGTTAAAATTCTGGTAGATAAAGCAAAATTGCACTCCATGGGGGCTGTGTCATGGAGGCTGTGCTATCTTATAAGGAATGTGTGAAGGATTCATTTTCCTCATACTCCTATGAAACTTTGTATTATCAAACTGATCCATCAGTTTCAGGAGGTTAAAGGTTATACATATTTCTTATGTGCACTTATATGATTTTGTGTATATGTTTTCGTGTGCATTTATGTTATTAGGAAAGGAGTTTAATATCTTCTCATACTTTTTTTTTAAGTTGATTATTTTGAGAAAGAAAATGCTGCATGAGTGAGGGAAGGGCAGAGAGGGAGGGAGAGAGAGAGAATTCCAAGTAGGCTCTGGATTGTCAGCACAGAGCCCAACATGGAGCTTGATCTCACAAACTCTGAGATCATGACCTGAGTCAAAATCAAGAGTTAGATGCTTAACCGACTGAGCCACCCAGGCACCCTGCTACTCATACTATTACATGGTGTTTTTATTTCCCTTTTTGTGAGAACTGTTGTTTGTCACATTTTCCCCATTTTTTTTTTAATTGGGTTGCCTTTAACTTTCTGGTTTTAGGAACATTTTAGGCACATCTATATATCCCTTTTACCATTTTATTTTTATTTACTTTAATTATTTTTTTAGTAGGCTTCACGCCTAGCAGAGAACCCAGTGTGGGGCTTAAACTCACGACCCTGAGATCAAGAGTCTGACACTTAACCAACTGAGCCACCCAGGCACCCTACCCCCCCTTTTACCATTTTGAAAATGACTTTTGCCCACTGTTTAGAAATGTTCTGTTTTATATTTCCTAATATATCAATATTACTTTTTAACGTCTTTTAGGTTTTGTATCAGACTTAAAAAGATCTCTTCCAGGGGTGCCTGGGTATCTCAGTTAAGTCACTGATTCTCAATTTTAGTTCAGGTCATGATCTCACAGTTTTGTGAGTTCCAACCCCATGATGGGCTCTGAGCTGACAGTGTGGATCTTCCTTGGGATTCTCTCTCTTTCCCTCTCTCTTTCTCTGCCCTACCCCCACACTCGCTTGTTTTCTTTCGCTCTCTCTTTCAAAATAAATAAGTAAACTTAAAAATAAGATCTCTTCCAATTCTGGGATTAAACAAATATTTAATGTTTTTATTTAATTTTCTTTATTTGTAATGTTGACTGTCCTGGAATTTATTTTGGGGTAAGGCATGAGGAGAAGGTCTAACTTTTTTTTTCCAGCTGGCTAATTAATTATCAAGTATTGTTGAGTAATAACCTTTCCCCTATTGATTTATAATTCTCTCTTTGTCATGTAAAATTTTACCATAAGAAAAAAATGAGATAAAACTTTGAGAAAATACAAAGTAAACATTTTTTAATACCTAGAAGAATAACTCTAAGAATTAAATGTAAGTTAATTTTTAAAACAAGGTATGGCATTTTTAAGGTAAAGCGAATTGATAAACAATTTTAAACTGAATAGAAATTATAATCAAGGAACATTTTATCTGCCGTTTTTGAAGTGCTGGTCTGATGATTAGTTAGCTACCCAGAGATCAGTTAGGGAGCTTAAAAACAGGGTGAGGGAATTCTAGTGTCTAGGGTAGGCTTCAGGCACTTGCAGATTTTCAAACTGTCCCTAGATAATTTTGATAGTACAGACAGATTTAGAAACCCTTGGTTCACATAGTCACAGAATCTTATTGATTCTATTTCTGTTAGGGCAACTATATATATATATATATATATATATATATATATATATATATATATATATATATATATATAGTCCAGGACTTTCTTTAGGAAAAAGTATCAAATTCATATAATTTACAACTCCAGTATGCATATATGTCTAGTGTCCGTTCCTCAAAAGCACAAGACTTGACCAATTCTTCTGTCTTCTGAAAAGCATAGTTGGCAGTATGCCTTAGCAGGTGTTTTTATTCCCTCTTGTCTTACGCTCTGTGTTCATGTTGACTGGGCTGGGCTTATGTCCAGCCCTCTTTAACAACCCGTTTTTCCTCTTCAACCCCTTTCTTGGGCAGTAGCCCAGAGAAAAACCCTGCTCAGCTTCTCCCTTTCCCCCCAAGAACCTAAAGAAGAATACGTATTAAACCAGGAAATAATTTTTACTATAAAAGTTTATTAATTATATATGTCCCCCATGTTTGAAATAATTGAGTCAATCAGCAAGCAGCTTTTAATATGTAATAATTTCATATTTCTACTGGAGGAAACAAATTTTTATATCAAAACTAGATATGTAACCTAATGAGAATTTCTTCCAGTGTGTTAAGAGGAGGCTTTTTATAAGATCACTGTAGCTGATCTGTCCACCCTTATGTACAAGTCAACACATCCACCTCACATCTTTGGTCTTCCACTTGTCCTTTATTCTTCTGTTTCCAAAGAATGTCAGGCTTGCATTCCTTTGTGCCTTTGAATTTGCTCTTCTTCCTGCCTGATATACTATTTTTAGCCCCCACTTTGATCATAATGAAATAACTATCTGAAAATGGTAATTCTGTAGTAATATTGACTTCATTATACTGTACTTATTTATCTTATCTGCTAGACTGTGAGTGGGCTTTGCTCTGGCAGTTGGCAAGAGTGTCACTCATTGAAACATGCAGTGGAAATCAGACCTTTAGGATGAGCTGATCTACATCCAAAACTAAAGTACATTTCACTTAATGATGGAGAAGCCTGTTAGACTCCAAGTGTGTGTGTGTGTGTGTGTGTGTGTGTGTGTGTGTGTGTTACATATGGGTTAAACCTATGCTTTTCCATACTACCAAACTAATAAATTAACTAAAAGTAGTCCTTACCTTAGAATGCCAGGAAGAAATGGATGTTATATTTTCCCATAAACCAGGCTACAAGAAAAAATATTTCTACTTAAGGTGAACTTACCCTAAAAATATTTAAGAACATTCCATCATGAGTTAGGGTGAATAGACAAAAAATGTTTCGCAGGTCAAATTTTGAGATAAAATAATGTGAAGCTATATAATTAGTATGTTTTAGATGGCTAACAAAGAAGAAAGACCAGGAAACATAAGAAAAAAACAAGCAAAATGATGCTAAGGCAGGTTTGAGGAAAAAAATAAAATTGAACTTCTAGAAATGAAAAAAAAATTGGAAAATTTGAAATTAAAATTCATTTCACAGGTTAAATATCCAATTAGACCCAACTGAAGAGAAAATTGTAAACTAGAAGACAGCTATAAGAAAAATACCCAGGGTTTAGAACAGTGAGTGTAAGAGAGAGGTGAGAGAGATGAGGATAGAATTATAGACACTATGTTCTCTTAATAAATTTGAGAAGAATGAATGAACTTGAGAAGACACTAGACTGGAGGAAAAAGTGGTTATTATTATTTTTTTACTTTTTTTTTACTTAATTTACTTAATTTCTGCTCAGTGGTAGCATTTTTTAAGTTGCTGTAGATACTAATTAACTGTTACTATTGGACATGGGAGTATTGAGAGGCTTCCCAGGGAACCTTGGGGTTATAGACATAGATCCCAGATCCAATTGTGTGGAGGCAATTGGGTTTTCCTTTGATTATTAGAATTAGTCATCACCAACAGTACAGAAACCCCATTCTTTGAAGGCCTACTTTTTGAGACCATTCTTTTTTTTTCTTCTTTTTTTAATGATAAAAGTTTGTATATATTCCGCTCTTACTATGTGCCAGGCAATATGTGATATTCTTTTAACCTTTTTTTATTTAAAAAAGAGTTTTTAAATTCCAATATATTTAACATACAGTATGAGTTTCACATGTACAATATAGTGAGTCAACAATTCCATACATCACCCAGTACTCATTGTGACAAGTGAACTCCTTAATCCCCATCACCTTTTTTACCCATTCCCCACCGACTTCCCCTCTGTTAACCATCAGTTTGCTCTCTGTGGTTAAGAGTCTGTTTCTTGGTGTGTATTTCTCTCTCCCCCTCTCCCTCTCTCTCCCTTTTTTCTTTTGCTCATTTGTTTTGTTTCTTAAATTCCACATATGAGTGAAATCATATGGGATTTGTCTTTCTCTTATTTATTTTGCTTAGCATTACACTCTCTAGTTCCATCCATGGTTGAATCATATTGCATTGTATATATTTACCACATCTTCTTTATTTGTCAGTTGATGGACACTTGGGCTGCTTCTATATCTTGGCTATTGTAAATAATGCTACTAAAATATAGGGGTGAATCTATCCCTTTGAATTAGTATTTTTTTTTTATTTTTTAGGTAAATACACATTTGTGCAATCACTGGATTGTACAGTAATTCTATTTTTAATGTTTTGAGGAATTTCCATATTGTTTTCCAGAGTGGCTGCACCAGTTTACATTCACACCAATAATGCAAGAGGGTTCCTTTTTCTCCACATCCTCGCCAACACTTGTTGCTTCTTGTGTTGTTGATTTTACCCATTATGACAAGTGTGAGGTGATAATCTCATTGTGGTTTTGACTTGCATTTCCCTGATGATGAATGAGATGGAGCATCTTTTCATGTGTCTGTCGGCCATCTGGATGTCTTCTTTGGAGAAGTGTCTGTCCATGTCTTCTGCCCACATTTAAGTGGATCATTTGTTTTTTGGGTGTTGAGTTGTATAAATTGTCTATTTATTTTGGATACTAGGCAAAACAGTATGAGAGCAGAAATAAATGGTATGGAAACTAAAAAAACCAATAAAACAGATCATTGAAACCAGGAACTGGTTCTTTGGACAGATCAACAAAATAGATAAACCTCTGGCCAGACTCGTAAAAAAAAAAAAAAAGGCCCCAATAAACAAAATAATAAATGAAAGAGGAGAAATAACAACCAACAGCACAGAAATACAAACAGTTGTAAGAGAATAACTTATTATGAAATCTATATGCCAACAAATTAGACAACCTAGAAGAAATGGAAAAATTCCTAGACATATAACCTACCAAAACTGAAGTGGGAAGAAATAAAAAAATTTTGAACAGACTGTTGATCAGCAAAGAGATTAAATCAGTAATCAAAAAACTGCCAACAAACAAAAAGTCTAGGACCAGATGGCTTCACAGGCTAATTCTACCAAACACCAAAAGAAGAGTTAATACTTATTCTTCTCAAACTATTCAAAAAAAAAAATAGGAAAACTTCTGAATTCATTCTATGAGGTCAGTATCACTTTGGTACCAAAACCAGCTAAAGACATCACAAAAAAAGAGAACTACAGGCCAATATCTCTGATGAACATAGATGAAAAAAAATCCTTAGCAGAGTGTTGGCAAACCGAATCCAACAGTACATTAAGAAAATCATTCACCACAGTCATTTGGCATTTATTCGTGGGATGCAGGTATGGTTCAGTATTTGCAAGTCAATCAACATTTTACCTCCCCTCAGTAAGAGAAAGGATAAAAACCATATGATGTTTTCAGTAGATGCAGATAAAGCATTTGACAGAGTACAGTATCCATTTACAATAAAAGCCCTCAACAAAGTAGGTTTAGAGGGAACATACCTCAACATAATAAATGCCATATATGAAAAACCTACAGTGAACATCATACTGAAGGAGGAAAACTGAAAGCTTTCCCACTAGGGTCAGGAGCAAGACAAGGATATCCTCTCTCACCACTTTTATTCATCGTAGTACGGGAAGTCCTAGCCACAGCAATTAGAAAGCAAAACGAAATAAAAGGCATCAGAATCAGTAAGGAAGAAGTAGAATTTTACTATTTGCAGATGACCTAATATTGTCATCAGTAGGATGACAGTAGGATTTTGAGGATACAAAATCAATGTCCAGAAATCTGTTACATTACTATACACTAATAATGAAGCAGCAAAAGAGAAATTAAGAAAACAATCCCATTTACAATTGCCCCCAAATAATAAGATACCTGGAAATAAGCCTAATCAAAGAAAGAGGTGTTAGTCCTGTACTATGAAAACTGATGAAAGAAATTGAAGATAACACAAAGAAATGGAGACATTTCATGCTCATGGATTGGAAGAACAAATATGGTTAAAATGTTTAAACTAGCCAAAGCAATATACAGATTTAATGCAATTTCTATCAAAATACCAACATCATTTTTCACAGAACTAGAACAAATATGTATGGAATCACAAGACTCTGAATAGCCAAAGCAATTGTGAAAAAGAAAAGCAAATCTGGAGGTATCACAATTCCTGACTCAAAGTTATATTACAAAGCCATAGTAATTAAAACAGCATGGTACTGTCACAAAAGTAGGCATATAGATCAGTGGAAAACAATAGAAAACCCATAAATAAACCCACACTTCTATGATCAATTAATCTTCAACAAAGCAGGAAAAGAGTATCCAATGGGAAAAAGACTCTCCTCAATGAATGCTGTTGGGAAAACTGGTCAGCTACATTCAAAAAATGAAACTGGATCACTTTCTTACACTATACAAAATAAATTCAAAATGGTTTAAAGACCTAGATATGAGACCTGAAACCGTAAAAATCCTAGAAGAGAGCAAAGGCAGAAATGTCTAACATCTGCCTGCACAACATTTCTAGGTATGTTTCCTGAGACAAGGGAAATAAAAGCAAAAATAAACTATTGGGATTATATCAAAATTAAAAGCTTCTGCATAGTGAAACTAACAATCAAGGAAACTAAAAGGCAGCCTATGGAATGGGAGAAGTTATTTGCAAATGACACGTGATAAAGGGTTAGCATCTGAGACCACTTTATGTATGAATTTTGCCCATTTGGAGACTTTGAGATTGAGAAAGAACAAACCCTACCTATATGTTGCTTCAAAGAGAAACACCTAAAATGTAATGACACAGGTTGCATGTAAAGAAAATGAAATAATTTGTCAGACTAATGCGGACTAGAAAACTGGTGTCGCTATATTTGTCATACTTAGTAAGTAGAGAATCATTACATAATCATTACACAATGATAAAGGGAACGATTGTCAGGAAATTATAACAATTCAGATCCTCTCTAAGTACTTAAAATCATAGCCTCTGTATATAAAGTAAAACTTGGTAGAATTTATGAAGTTAGACAAAATGTTAAGTCATACAAAAATTTAATGTACTACTCTGTGACTGATAAAGCACACAGAAATTAATAATGGATGGAGCAAAAAATTAACCAAATGGACATATACAGATTTTTAAAAAAAATAGATAAATATGTAATGTAAATTTATTACAATAAAGAGTAAAGCAGGTGAATATTAAAAAACACATGGAAGAAAGAGAAGAAAGTTAGAAGAGCAGTACAACATCCAAATAATAGGGGTTCTGAAAGGAGATCAACATTGTCAACAAAAAGATTTAGCAATATTTCCAAACTAAAAGACATGAGTTTAAAAGTACAAGAGAGATGCGTTAGTATAATAGGTAAAAAGAGACCTACACTAACACCTATCACTGTGAAAATTTGGATTCCTGGGGCCAGACTGATCATCAAGGTTCCAGAAATAAAAAAATAAACAGAAAAACCAAGGTCACATACAAAGTATCAGAAATCACAAGGATTTCTTATTTCTCAACCTCACCACTAGAAGAGGAAAAACAATGGAGTAGTGTTTCAACATTCTGAGGAAAAAGAATTTCCTTCCTGTAATTCTGTTTAGCCGTATTATTTTATCTCCACCTATTCTTTCTCTGGAATCTACCAGAGGATATATTTCATAAAAAGAGGAATAAGCCAAAGAATGAAGCATGGGATACTAGATTTTGGAGATCCGATTCTAAGCTAATAGCTCGGTATCAGGCAGGCCGGACAACCATCCATGCTGGAGCAGGTCAAAGGACCTGGGAGAGACTTCTTCAGGAAGATAAAGTTGATACAATACCTGATATATCTGGTCATCTTCACATGAGTTTTAGACAGTTGGTGAAGAGTTCGGTGTTGGTTGTAAACTTGTAGAAAACTTAGCAGATGAAAACAAGACAGTATGTGCTAAGAATATAAAGTTTGCAGAGGAAAAATAATCATAGCTTACTACATTGAGTTGTGAATAGTATTTGTATAGTTTTAATAATGTAAACGCAGAATATTTACCTAAGTAAAATAAGTATTTATTAGCATGGTAGAGGGAAGGGAAGTATATCTCTGTGGAAGGAGTTGGGAGTGAAAGACAGTAGAAAGATGATAAAAATTAAAGCTCTGGAAAATTAAGAAGTAACAATGTGCAAGCATTTTATTTAGAAGTATAGAAATAGGGGCCCCTGGGTGGCTCAGTCGGTTAAGGGTCTGACTTTGGCCCAGGTCATGATCCCGTGCTTTGTGGGTATGAGCCCCACGTCAGGCTCTCTGCTGACAGCTGGGAGCCCGGAGCCTGCTTTGGATTCTGTGTCTGTCTGTCTCTCATCCTCCCCTGCTTGCCCTCTCTCTCTCTCTCTCCCCTAAATAAATAAGCATCAAAAAAATTTTTTTTTTTTTTTAGGAATAGAGAATAAGCACTGAAAGAATCCATTAAAAGACATAAAATGCATTGCCTTTGTGGATGAGGACATGGTGAGGGCAGGGGTCTGCTGTGTTTCACAACAGATAAATAGAATAATTTGACTCTTTAAAATATATTCAGCTATAACTGATAAATACAAAAACTACCTTAGAAAATCAGTGTAATTTATCTCATTAACAGCTTAAAGGAGAAAAACCATATAATCAAACAATAAATACAAGACACACATTTAATTCAGCATTTACCCATGACAACCTCTCTTAGTTAACTTTCTTAACCTGGTAAATGGTAATTTAAAAAAATATAGGAAGTATTATGCTTAATGGTGACATGGCAAAATCAATATTAATATTTTCAAAGATGGGTAGGAGACAGGGATCTCCAGTGTCAGCAGCTCTCTTTGGTATAGCATTGGAGATTCTAACTGGCATGATAACACCACAAAGCATGGGAATAAAAGGAAAACACGTGCATCATTATTTGGAAACGATAATAGTGCCTATCTAGAGAAACTTACAGGAATAGAACTAATTCAATGTACATATTTGAACTAATCAGGGAATTCAGCAAGATTGCTGGATATAATATCCATGTACAAACCACATTAACATTTCTATACGAAAGGAACAGTTAGGGGTACCTGGGTGGCTCATTTGGGTGAGCGTCTGGCTCTTGATCTCAGGTCAGGTCATGACCCTCAGGGTCGTGGGTTCGAGCTCCTCATCGGACTCCATGCTGGTATTGCAGAGCCTGCTTGGGATTCTCTCTCCTCCGTCTCTCTCTGCCCTTCCCCTGCTCACTCATGCTCTCTCTCAAATTGAAGAAATAAGTTTAAAACACACAACAAAAAGAACAATTAGAAAATTCAATTAAAATGTCATTAAGAATAGCAACGTATTTTAAGGACCTAGGAACAAATGCCCAAAAAGTTACCAAAGACATTTATGGGCAAGCTTTTTAAACTTTATTAAACAACATAAAAAGAGACCTAAATAAATGGACAGGTGTGCCCTGTTACTGAATGGATGACTTGATGTTACAGTAATAGCAACTGTTACCTATAATTTCTATTCAAGAGCTATAAAAATTCTGTTTATTTCTTTTCATAGAATTAAAGCTAATTTAAAATTTTACTTAACAGAATCAAGAGAAGAGCCATGGCATTTTTGAATAAGAGAAAGGAGTATTTAACAAATTAAGACCTATTATAAACCTACACTGGTTAAAAGTGTATGGTATTGGCACAAATGGTATTCAGTGGAATGTAATAGCTCAAACAGGATCATGCACATATATGTACATATGGTGAAGGAGACATTGCAAATCCTTGAGTCCAACTACTTGATAAGTAGGGCTGAGTCAACCACCTATCCGCGTGGAATTCATTAAAATAGATCCCTACCTCATATCATGCACAAAAGTGAATTCCAGATGGACTAAAGACCAAAAATATGTAAAGCAAAATTTATAGAAGAGAAATAGCTTTATGACTTCTAGGGAAGGCAAAGATTTCTTCAGATGAAAAATCAAAAGCTATAAAAAACATGAATTTAACTATGTTGAAATAAATATCTTTTAATCAAAAGAAGCTACAAGCAAATTCAGAAGATAAGAGACCTACAAGGAAAAGGCATTGGCAGTGTGTACAACTGACAAAAATTTAGTATCTGGAGTGTAGAAAGAATTTCTACACATAACTTGTTAGAAAAATAGGCAAAAAAAAAAAGAACAGGCAACACAGAGAATAGGAACCCCAAAAAGCTAATACTTTTACAAAAGTATGTACGACTCCTTTAATGTGGGAAATACAAAATAACAGGCTACGAAATGCAGTTCCACCCCTTTGCTTTTGTAAGAAATGACAGTCTCTCTGCACCATTTATTGGTCTGGTTGTAGGCAAACGTGAGTCAATTCCTTGCAGGTGGCAGTGAAATAGCCATAACCACCATGGTAGCAGTTTGGCAATACCTGGAAAATCGTACTTGCAGATATATATCCTAAAGGAGTGGTTCTCAAAGAGTAGTCCACAGACCACCAGCTTCAGCTTCATCTGGGAACTTGTTAAAAATTCCATATTTCAGGCGCTGCTCCAGACCTACTGAATCTGGGTGGGCTAGTTGAAGGAGCTCTCCAGGTGATTCTGATCATGTTAAAGAAAGAACCATTGCCCTGGCGTAAATTCTTCATGTATACTTATGAGGAGACATTTAGATTTTTATGAAGCATTGTTTGGAATATGGAAAAAAGTTGGGAAAACATTTATATTTTATTCTGTTCACCTAACAATATGATAGAGCAATTAAATTAAAGAACTAGTTCTTAAATGTTTTGACATGGATAATTCTCACATGCAATGAGAGTGAAATATCCATGTGGGGAACATACATGTAGAACAGTGGTTCTCAGCTGAGGTGATTTTGCTCACCAGGAGACACCTGGAGGCATTTCTGGTTGCCAAAACAAGAGGTACACTGCTAACATCTACTGGATACAAGCCAGGTATGCAGCGACTTTCCACCATGAGTAGGATGGCTCTCAAGAAAGAATTATTTGGCCTGTGGTAGTCTCTGTAATGGTTCCCAAAGAGGTCCATGAACCTGTGAGTGTTACCTTCTGTGGCAAAAGGAATTTAGCAGATGTCATTAAGTGAAGGATGTTAAAATGGGGGAGTTATCCTGGATGGTCTTGTTGGACCTGAAGTGTAATTACAAAGGCCTATCTAGAAAGGCAGGGAGAAGGTCAAAGATGAAGAAGGCAATGTGATAATCGAAATGGGGAGAAAAGGCTACATGATGCAAGGCCTCAAGTTAAGGAATGAAGACATCTTCATTCATTCATTCATTCATTTATCTTTTAAGTTTATTAATTTTGAGAGAGACAGAGACAGCATGAGTAGATGGGCAGAGAGAGAGGGAGAGAGAGAATCCCAAGCAGGCTCCTTGCTGCCAGCATGGAGCCCAGTGCAGGGCTTGAACCCACAAATCCGTGCAACCATGACCTGAGCTGAAACCAAGAGTCAGACACTTAATCAACTGAGCCACCCAGGTGCCCTGAAGACATCTTTAGAATTTGGAAGAGGCAAAGAAATGAATTCTCTCTCAGGCCCTGCTGATAGATAGATTTAAGCCTTGTAAGACTCCTTTCTAACCTCTGACCTCTGGAACTGTAAGAGAATGCATTTGTGCTGTTTCAAGCCATTGAGTTTTGGGCCAATTGTTACAGCAGCAGTAGGAAACTAATACACCATCAAAAATGTCAGCAGAGCCAATGTGGGGAATTCCTGGTACAGAATGCCATTTCGAGAATTTAAAAGTTATACAAAGCCATACTACATATTTTTAGTAAATTCCTATTTACTTAATATTGAAAATAACGCATGGGAGTGGTAAGCATCAACTTCCAGGTTGCAGTAGACTTTCAAGGGGTAGAAGGAGAGGAAGGTGGAGAGGACGTAGTTGTGATTTAGCTATGTCTGTAAAGAAAGAAGAAAGAAACATGTAATGTACGGAGCAAGATGTTAAAATGTATAAATTCTGGTTGGTGGGTGTGCTTCTGGTTTTTTTTTTAATAATTTCTATACAATTTAAAATTAGAAACAATTTTTTAACAATGTTGAATTGCTATCATCTTAGCTTTTGTTAGCCTCCCCATAGCTAAGATCAATGCTAAAACTTGTCTAGAGTGGGGGCTGCACCCTAGAGAAAGATCACAGGATGTCAGTAGGTGCTAGGTGGTACGTTCTATTACCTTTGTGGCCTGTTCACAGTTGTTCATGTCAGCAGAGCTTGTCCTGTGGTACATACTAAAAGAAACCCTTTCTTGGCAGTCTTTGTCCTGACAAGAATGGAATCTTTCCTTCTCAGAGATACTCCTTCTTTCCAAATCTCTTTTCTACTTCAGGACCCAAGAGATGTTATATAGTCCATTCTTCCCCTAAAAGTCTACACCTGGCAGAATCTCTGAAGGAGGCTCCTCTCACTGTGTGTCCCAGGAACCTGTCTGTGTTCATGCTTCCTTATTTTTGAAGTCCCCTGGGCCAGGGTCAGGATAAGGCCTGGCTTCATGGATCATATTATTATTGTTTTTTAAAATTTATTATTTATTTTTTTAATGCTTATTTTTGAGAGAGCAAGAGAGAGACAGAGACGGAGGCAGAGTGCAAGCAGGGGAGGGGCAGAGAGAGAGGGAGATACAGAATGTGAAGCAGGCTGCAGGCTCTGAGCCTTTAGCACAGAGCTCGATGCGGGGCTTGAACCCACAAACTGCATGATCATGACCTGAGCTCAAGTCAGATGCTTAACTGACTGAGCCACCCAGGCACCCTTATTCTTGTTTTCCCAAGTGGTAGGGGTCTACTTTGTCTTGAAGATGCTCTATCTCCATGATGTTGTGATTTATAATAAGAAATCTATATTTGGTCTTTGTTCCCATTTCTGGCACAGAGCTCCTGAAACCATTGGAATTTCCTAAGTGATGAGAGTAGTCAAAGTTCTTTCATTATGTTCATGAGGTGACTTC
Source organism: Felis catus (assembly GCF_018350175.1). Classification (NCBI taxonomy): domain Eukaryota; kingdom Metazoa; phylum Chordata; class Mammalia; order Carnivora; family Felidae; genus Felis; species Felis catus. Next base: position 20,241,059 of record NC_058380.1, read on the forward strand.
TGGAAAGCAATGAAGAATGGTGGCTGGTCACCAGAGAAATATGACTGGAACTTTCAGTACCACCCTTCTCACCTCTGGGCAGGGTAGAGGGGTCAGAGATTGAGTTCAATCAACAATGGCCAGTGGCTTAATCAGTCTTGCTTATGTAATGGAATCTCCATAAAAACCCAAAAGGACAGTGTTCAGAAAACTTTTGGGTAGGTGAACACATGGATATTTGGAGACAGTGGCAGAGTCTGCAGAGAGCATGGAAACTCTCCCCACATCTTACCCTATGTACCTCTTCATTTAGCTGTTGATTCATATCCTTCATAAACCCTTTTAATAAATGATTGTCCCGAGTTCTGTGAGGCACTCTAGTAGACTGATTGAACCCAAGGAGGGAGTCGTGGGAACCTCTGATTTAGAGCCTGTTGGTCACAAGCACAGGTAACAGTCTGGACTTGCAATTGGCATCTGAAGTAGAGGGCAGTCTTGTGGGACTGAGCCCTTAACCTGTGGAGTCTGATGTTCTCTTTGAGTAGGTAGTGTCAGAATTAAGTTGAATTGTAGGACACCCAGCTGATGTTCACAAATTGCTTGGTGGTATGAGGAGAAACCGACATGTTGGAATTGTGTTCAGAATTATTAACTCCTGAGGACAGGTTTTATAATTGACTCTTAGGAGCCTCTTGTCTCACGTATTTTAATAATTATCTGTGAAGGCAGGCAAAATTACATACCATTTCAATCCCTCTAAGGGTTAATTCCCAGTTAGATTGAAAGTTTTGTTCTGAAGTTTTAGTGGCTATGTCTTCCAAACCTGAACACAAATTCATTCCATTTGCATTGCAGTCTCTATAAGGTAAAAATGAATGGTCATGGTTTCACAGGGACTTCTGATATTTTGGAGTTTGTGCTTAATCTACATACCTCAAAAGAATTTTTACTTTTGTAAACCCTTTCACTATTGTAAGGTATTATTCATTATTGAAAAATCATGCCAGTTACCAGTCAATAACTTCCTCTGTTTCTTTTCACATGATTACTTGTATTTTGCTTATTCACTTTTAATGGAGCATATAAGAGAATTGATTTTTTTGGACACATTTTCATGTATTTGTATACCAGCAGATGAAGCATGGTCGGATTTTCAACCAGCTGGTTTTTCAAAGTATTTTTCCAGACAAAATCTCAACTTCAACGTGGTGCAAATTATTAGAACCCCGTGGGGATATTTAGTGCTTCTCTGAGATTTTGGAGAGATCCCAAGAAGAAATCTGTAGCTGTGAGTTCCAAAATTCCCGTGGCTTAATCCTTCAGGAATAATAAAGGTAAAGAAGGTAACTTAATCAGCAAGCTGTGCTTCACTCCATACAAACGATTCCCATTTCTATTCTGTCTCATCTTAGAAAATAAATACTTTCCTGCAGAAACTGAGAATGAATCAGAATGACTTATAGATTCCTGCAGAAGTCCACTACAGATAAATTCATTCAAATGTCGCTCCAGGTTTAAGTTTGCTGGAAACTATTAGCAGAATTATTGGAAAGGATTTTACTAATAGTACTTCCAGTTGAAGTGTTGGGAGAAAGTTGAATTATACCGGAAAGGGCCCTTACAGCTCACGAATAACAAAGTAGAGTTATTTTACCTTGGGCCAAGGGACACCGGAGAGATAGTTACACACACATAAACAAATCGAAAGTCCTAATCCTGGCTCACAAGATGCTCAGCGGTATGTCCCAGGTCCCTATATCACTGCTTGATGAAGGTGAACCCAATCTTACTTACATTTGGAATGTGGCATGTCAGAAGGCCACAGTGTTTAGGCAGAAGCTCCTGATCAAAGGATTTTGCTTAACTTGGACAATCTCTTCTCTGACATTATTTTCTCTTATATATAATTGGGCTCAGTGATTTTTAAATTTTCTTCCATTCTGTTCTCCAGTCAATTGTGTTTTCTCAGTTATGAGCCCAAAGATGACTTCTGAGCTAAATCCTGGATGGAAAAAGCACTTAGTAAGCTCCTAAACTTTACAGACCAGCCTTTAGGAGGATGACTAAAGGAGGCAATATAGCTATTAACCTTTTGGACACTCTTATCACGTTCCTAGGGTTTTAGTTGCAGGTTCATCTTTCACATGGTGGGGTCTCTTGGTTTTGGTGAGCTCAGTTTCTTTATCTCTAATGGGGATAATAGTACATGCTTCATAGTTGCTATGAGGATTAAATGAGATCATCTTAGAAAACCCTTAGCCGTATGCATTTTCCACAGAGAATATGTACCATGCGTGTAGCACTCAGGGTTTGATCAAAGAAATAGAACTTTGGAAATGCCAAGAATGTGGGATTTATCAAAGAGGATTGACATAAGATTTCTGAATGGCTCCTGCTTCTGTATCTGATGTTGGCTTTGAAGTCACAGGGAAAAATTCTTAACCCCATAACATGCTTCCTCTCAGCTCACAGGAAAGTTCTAGCACAGCTGGTTGATGGAGTGGATTCTTTGAAAATTTTAACAGAGGTTCCCATAGATATTGCCTACAGTTTATGGTAAGCTATGGGGCAAGTTCTCAAAAAAGAAGAGCAGATTTTAAATTATTATTGATGTCACGATCAATTGTTGATCATTCTGTTATGTTGATCGTTATGCTATTATTTGTGTAGGTTGGTCAATTAATGTTGCCTCAAGCATGGAAAAGAAACAATGAGTTTGCATCTTATTTATTAAAATGCTTCCTTCCATTGGAGACATTTGAACCACAGGATAATTTGGGTTGTCATAAAAACAATAAATTTATATCTGTACCACACATTTTGGTGAATTGAGAGGAAGAATGAAAATGTGTGCCCTCATTGAAATGCCACATAGGTATGTCAGTGTTCCTTGAGGAATTGCCAGTGTTTCTCCATGATGAGACTAGACTTGAAAAATGCAAGTGGATCTGAAAACTGCCATGCTGTGGTTTTAAAATGAAGCCCCAAACTTGGTTATTACTAAAGAATTTTAGCTCATTGGTTCTCCTTTCAGATATGAGGTTGAGTATGTAATGTATGCCAAAGGGATGTTTCAAAATCTATATGTGGCATATAGATTCATAAACTTAGCAGATGCTTTAGAAACTGCAAATTAGGACCTCTGGTTCAAGACCATGTGGATTTCTAGAAATTCTTCTATGCTTCCTGCTTTAGAAACCAAAAGGAAAAGAACATATGTGAAATCTAAGGGAACATCAGAATAAATATTTATAGTCTGGAAATATGCACTTCAATTTGTCACTCAAACGACATTAATTCCAACTGCCGTAAATGGCAAATACTGGAGATCTTTACATTGGTTAGTGTTGTGGGCTTGGCTTATGAGGTGCGGCTTTGGTGCCCTTCGCAATGAACAAATTCAAGATGGAAAGAAAGTGAAATCCAGAGTCAGAAACTCTTCATTCTGTAGTGAGAGACTATGACACTTTGTCTAGGCAATGACGGTGAAATAGAAAAGGATAAACGAGTGAGAGGAAGAAAAGGCTGTGCTAATGAGTCATAAAAATCATCCAGGAGCAGCCCAATGTGTGGTACTTGTTAAAATTATACAAGGACCTTTTATCTTGTGGAGTTTATTGTTGGACTAATAATGTTAATTTAGCAGAGAAGTTGATTTGTACGTTGCAGCCGTGTGGTGCGGTGGTAGGGCACATGGAATTCTCGGTGACACTGGACTTTGGTTCAGATTCTGGCTTTGTGTCTGCTGCCTGTCCATCCCTGAGGAAGTAGGTTAGCCTCTCTACAAATTAGGCTACTCATCTGGAAGTGGCTAATGGCAGGGTTGGGTTGATGAAATCAAATAATCACTTAAACCTCTCAATACAGTGCTTAGCACATATTAAATGCTCATGATAATGATGAATTTAATTACTTCCTTTTAGTCAAGTATTACCTGAAAAATGTGTGTGTGTGTGTGTGAAATTATGTAAAGCCAGACTCCATAAAATGTCCTGCTTTCAAGAATATTACAATTACCTGGATACTGAGTTCTTGATATAGTTTGTCTGTCATGATTTTAATTCCATACTTAAGACTCAATCTCCTTTGTCAGGTTCTCTGCACGTAGGACATTCTCCTCTGTTTTAAATGATCCAGGGAACATCCCCAGTAGGTGGGGGGAGGGTATGAGAGGATACAGGGGTGATTCTGGAAGGCTTGCCTCCTTTATAGGAAGAGCTGAGCATCCACTGCAAGTGTCTTGAGTCAGAACGTTCAGGATGACTTGGAGGTTAGGAGGATGCGAGATATAGGAGATTCTGAGAAATAAAACCTCACTGCTTTTATTCCAGTCTCATGGCCCCAGTGAATCCTGTGAGTCGTGAGCCAAGAGGATTTCTTACTATGAAGCTTCTCCTCTCATAAACGTACTCACAGGGGAAGTTTGCAAAAGCAGAGCCAGGATTGTAATCAACAAGAGTTATAATAATTATTAAAGTTGTTAGCCTGGGGGTGCCTGGGTGGCGCAGTCGGTTGAGCGTCCGACTTCAGCCAGGTCACGATCTCGCGGTCCGTGAGTTCGAGCCCTGCGTCAGGCTCTGGGCTGATGGCTCAGAGCCTGGAGCCTGCTTCCGATTCTGTGTCTCCCTCTCTCTCTGACCCTTCCCCGTTCATGCTCTGTCTCTCTCTGTTCCAAAAATAAATAAAAACGTTGAAAAAAAATTAAAAAAAAAAAAGCTGTTAGCCTGAAGTTCTTTCTTTCTTTCTTTCTTTCTTTCTTTCTTTCTTTCTTTCTTTCTTTCTTTCTTTCTTTCTTTCTTTCTTTCTTTCTTTCTTTCTTTCTTTCTTTCTTTCTTTCTTTCTTTCTTTCTTTCTTTCTTTCTTTCTTTCTTTCCCTTCCTTCCTTCCTTCCTTCCTTCCTTCCTTCCTTCCTTCCTTCCTTCCTAGCATAAATTTCCCTACAAAGGGAATTTTATTGAGGGCACTAGTTTATTTCACACTTAAAAGACCAACTGCAACCAAATGAAGTGAACGTAACCTCAAGATTTTATTGTCTTCATAATGTAACAAAATATGAAGCTTAGAACTGGATCACTTGGCTGTTTCTCTTCTTATCTCCTCCCAGTTCAGAATGCTTGCGTCTCTTAATAGCCAGCATTCTCTTAGATCTGCAGTTGGGCTCAACACTTTCAGGCCTCAGCACAATCTTCTTTGTGGTTTTAGCCTTTTTCCAGAAAATTGGCTTAGTTTGCCTACCAGAGCCACTCTGCTTCCTGTCATAATGCCGCTTTCCCTGGACATAAAGAGAATCTTTGCCTTTCTTGTACTGTGTCGCTTTGTGGGGTTGGTGTTTGCCACACTTCTTGCAGAAAGTCTGGCGGGTTTTAGGAACGGTCACCATGGCTGTGAGAAGGGTATCGGCACAGAAAGCTTCCTTCCCTCCTTCCTTCCCTCCTTCCTTCCCTCCTTCCTTCCCTCCTTCCTTCCCTCCTTCCTTCCCTCCTTCCTTCCCTCCTTCCTTCCCTCCTTCCTTCCCTCCTTCCTTCCCTCCTTCCTTCCCTCCTTCCTTCCCTCCTTCCTTCCCTCCTTCCTTCCCTCCTTCCTTCCCTCCTTCCTTCCCTCCTTCCTTCCTTCCCTTTCTTCCTTTTCTTTCTTTCTTTCTTTCTTTCTTTCTTTCTTTCTTTCTTTCTTTCTTTCTTTCTTTCTTTCTTTCTTTCTTTCTTTCTTTCTTTCTTTCTTTCTTTCTTTCTTTCTTTCTTCTTTCCCTCTCACATGTCTAACCATTGGTCTCCTATTCTTTTACTTTCAAGTTAACACATCACCATTGAATTAAAATGCAGCAATTATTCATGATCATTCAGTGCATTTCGTTTTTCTTTAAAGCCTGTCTATGCCTGATATTACAACTTTTGATAGCGAGGCAGTTAAATGAAAAAGACAATCTTCTGTATCAAGATTTAGACTAAGGCAACTTACATTCCTAATGGTGTAAGCACTTTTGTCTGGTACTAGTAGAATGGATACATATGAGGGCTGTTAATTTAGCTCTAATGTGAGCTGCATGGGAAACGCTATAGGGGTTCTATTTAGTTTGTAGTAAACAACTTCGGAATCAATGTGTTTTCTTTACTGAAGACTTGCTTAGTGCATTGGAAAAAAATTCTATTAGTTTGCCTCATTTGGTAGTCACCACGCATCCTGACGTTTGAGCCAGTGGCCCCCATTAAGGCCGGCATGACTGTTTGTAGCGAAATGAACCAAGCCGTCTGAATTCAACCTCAGTGTCATCATTCAAGCAAGCCAGACAGAGCCATGATTTAGGATTTTCCCAACATTTTATGGCAATTTGTTTCATTTGCCACAGGCCCGTAATGATGCAAATTGCCATAAAGTGGGATAATCAGGCAGTGGAAGTGTCATAAAACTGCAGGAGAAACAAATTTCCATCTTGGAACTTTGCATGCCGATGAATGTGGGGAAGAGTAAATGTGGACCTGGCTTTGCTGGTGTTATCTGGTTGCCAAGCTCTGTGCCAAGCAGAAATGATTCCATTTTGTCAATTTGTATTCATTTTGAGGCCAAAGAATGGGAGCAAAAGAGGACCTGAAAATGAAAGGAAGCCCCCGGCCAAAGTCTCTCCTCAGGTGTCTGGGCTGCGAGCCGGCAAGGGGTGATCCAGGGGAGAGGAGGCCAAATGTGTGCCATTAGATAGATGGAGGATAAATTAAAGGGCTGTCACAGATTGGAGTGTTTTGGCCTTCTGAAATGTCATGGTACTTCTCCTGCTATGTTTTTGGGATCCCTGCCCTGCCTTGAACAGCCCTGCCTCTCTTCTGCCATGAACAGCCAGTGCCACGGTGGGAACCAACAGGCTGGAAATGGAATTGTTAGACCAAAGCTCTTCAGGCCGTGCTGAGACCTGAGACGTGGTTGAAATGAAAGAGTCCACTCTCACATACTCATTGCTTACCCTTGGAAGTGAAAATTTTGTTGTTTTTTGGTTTTTATGTTTTTAAATGCCTGAGAAACAGACTCCCTTTGTCTCTCTGCCTTTTTTATTTTCATTTGTTCTTCTCCTGGCCACATTCCTACCCTCTAGATCATTTACTTTACATGGTTCAGGTATCACGAGTCATGCCTTGAAGGATCACACAGCCTGAAATTTCCAGGTCTCACTCCACAGCTGATAATGGGATTGTTCTGTCTTTGCCCTTTGTTTGTATGTTGTCCATTTTGTTTGCTGTTTTGCAAGATTGCATTAATGGCACTGGTTTGAAAGCACCCCAAGGACACATTCTGTAGCCTCACTCCTGCTAACTGAACTGGTTTTGACAGATATCTTAATAACATTTTAGCTCATTGCCAAGCTGCTAGGGGTAAGAGCTACATTCATTTCTCGTTTCTTCCTTTTTTAAAAAATGAAATATATCCCAGGAAGAACTTCTCTAAAGTTCTCTTCTGATTTTATTCTGTAAACTCAGTTTCTCATGGACTCCCCAATGAACAACTCTGCTTCCTGATTTTGACACTGTTGTGTCCTCAAAGTGACCCAGTAAGGAGGATGAAAAAGTGGTATCTTTCTGGCTCTCCCAATGGTGATATTTTATCTATGGCTTTCACATATAGTCATTTTCATGTTCTTATGTTTCCTATTTAATTTAGTTTGTATTCTGTGATGTTCTTTTTAATGTGTTTAGAATTTGAAAGATCCTGTCTTCGAACACTGCAACTGCCTGGTCTCAGATAATTGTAGCTGGTGTTGATTACAAACACTTACTGAGAATGCACCACTGTGGTATTCCTTTACCTGCATGACCTCATTTTCAAAAACAAACCCATGAGGTGTTGTCCTTTCAAAATATTGTTTCATTTTAAGCGACAAAATGTGAACAGGATCATGTAGAGTGTTGAGTAGACTGATTTTCTTTCAAGCGCAGGGTCAGCTCTGCTGGGCTCTACTTTGTAAAGATGTCTTGCAGGGTACACGGTCACACTTGATAATTGTGCATCTAAGTACAAGGTGGAAATTGCAGTTTAGAAATTGGAAAAGGCCTAAACAGATGAAAATTACATGATTTTTGGATACTTGGAAAAATTAATTCCTTGGAAATGCATGTGGTATTGGTGAAATGACTGAACTTGATGTGGGAGTAGGGTTTCTCTTGAATGATCTGGTCTGTGGTCTCCACTAAAGTTAAAGTGCAAAGAATTAACATTTGCTTCTGGTGCCTCTTTAAACTTCCTTCAAAGCCCTCTTCTTCCATGATGTTCTTGTCTTCTAAAAGTTTCCATGACCGTCTGGGTGTCTGCTGGTTTTATTTCTCCAGGGCTTACTTCAAGTCTAGCAGGACCTCCCTCCTGTTCTGTTCATAAACATTTCCTTTCAAAAGATTCTTGGTTTTTTTTTTTCCTTCAGTTTTAGGCAACAAAATGTGAACAGGATTATGTAGACTATTGAGTGGATTGACTCCCTTTCTAGCAGAGGACAAGTCCTCTTGGGTTCTTTTTTCTACAAATGGTGTCAACCAGCTTGAGCCCATTTTCCACTCTTATTTTCATCTTAATGGATAAGAAAGAATAAATAGAAGATATAAGGGGAAAGACAATGGCAAGGAATATTTTCTTGGGGGAGCTTAGTGGTCAGGGATAGCAAAGCATAGCAGTGTGTGTTTTGGTACGTGTTTATCATTGCAACCTCCACCAATTTTCATGGGATAAATACTCCCAAAGGAGCCTTTTCCAGGCTGTCCACATGATGTTACTGAATGTAGAGTTGGGAAGAGATGCTCAGACTTCCTAGAACATGCCAATTCTAGCATGCCCCTTTGCACCAGCTGGCCAAGCAAGAACTCCTGAGGACTGGGAGCAAAGTTGACAGTGGCTGGCAAGGTCCTTTGGACAGGGCCAAATGGTAGGGCCTATGGTATTTGTTCTGGAAGAACATAACTTGAAGGGGCTATGGTATTTGTTCTGGAAGAACATAACTTTATTCAAATCACAAAGCCATTAAAAATGATGTAGTTAGTGAAAATTGTCAAAACCTCTAAGAACAACGTAGGACTAAGTGGTTGAATTTCTGTAAAGAGTCTTGAATATTTTAGGGGATAAGATTAATTTTATAAATGTTATGGATTCTTGAGCAGGTGATTTTTGTATTTTTGATTTAACAAAAGGTTATTTATTCATGGAAAAAAAATAAGGCAGCAAGAAAATACCAAGTCTGTAACAGAGGCACAGCTTGCAGTGGATATTGTTATGTTAATAAATGAAATAAATACGGAGCTGTGCTGCAGCCCAATGCCAATTCCCCCCCCCCACCCCCATTTCTATCAAATAGAATGAACTTTATATCTAAAAGGGCTGAACAAATGTTTGTGAGAGGGCATTGGTGTCTAGATTAGTTGCAACTTGGGGTGCCTGGGTGGCTCAGTCGGTTAAGCGTCTGACTTCGGCTCAGGTCATGGTCTTACGGTTTGTGAGTTCGAGCCCCATGTCGGCTCTGTGCTGACAGCTCAGAGCCTGGAGCCTGCTTCGGATTCTGTGTCTCCCTCTCTCTCTGCCCCTCCCCTGCTCATGCTCTGTCTCTCTGTCAAAAATAAATAAACATTAAAAAAATAAAAATAGATATATTAGTTGCAACTTGCTTTTTGTCCCACTATACATTAAGGCCAAGATAAGTACACTCAAGTCACTTATGTGGCTGGCACAAAATATTCATTAACAGTGGAAGAGTTAGGGACGCCTGGGTAGCTCAGTCAGTTGAGTGTCTGACTCTTGATTTCAGCACAATCCTAGGATTGTGGGGTTAAGCCTCACGTCGGGTTCTGCACTGAGTGTGGAGCCTGTTTAAGATTTTCTCTCTCTCTTTGCCTCTACCCCCAAGTCAAGTTAGAAATGGAATTAAAACAAACAAAAAAAAAAAACAATGAGAATTTCAAAAGATCTAGATCTGGAATGATGGGGTGAATCTAATAAGACCACACTTACTAGGTGAAAATGTTAAGCCTCTACTGACCCAAAGGTCAGTAGTCGAACAGCCCAAATATGAGTGATTTCAGGTAATTGTAAACTTGATATAAATCCCCACCTTCTGTATTATGTAGATGCTGCAAATAAAATATAACACAAGGGCACACACTTTACTTGGAGAATATTGTACTATCTGGAGGAAGGGAGATCATTATTTCACTGTACTTTTCATCTATTCGTTTATCTCATTCACCATACTCACCCATTCATTCACTCATTCATTGACTCAATAATTTGAGGATCTATAAAACCAGATAAGTGATGGATACAGAGTCATAAGATAGGCACTGCAATGCCCACATGGAGCTTATATATGGTCAGTTATTGTTCAGACTATGTATAAAGTACGATGGTTGGTCTTGGATATGACACTAAGGGAGTTGATAAGAAAGTAAAATCTTCCCACAGGCTGGTAGTAAGATCAGTCTGGAATACATTGTTAGTCATGTAAGGAAGGGCTGAAGTAACCAGAGGAGAGAAGAGTTTAAGACCATGCCCCGGCTTTCTACAAATATCTGAATAATCATCAAAGAGCTCATGTGTTCCATATGGGAAGGGAAAAAGAAATGAGTAGTTATATCTAGATGAGTTGGGAGAGGAAGAGGGAAGGTTTAGCCAAATATGTAATTCTTAATCTGAGACTTGAAGGATGAATGGGGCATCATCATCATCATCATCATTATCATCAGAAAGGGCATTTCCTCAAGTGGACGGAGCATTCTGCAAGTGCTCAAAGCCACACAATGGGAAGATCTTTGGTAACTGCATGTGTTTTTGCGTGTTTGTAGTACAGAGAATAGGAGTTGGAGGGGAGAGTTGAAGGGGCGTGGCCAAAGATGAATGTGGAGAGAAAGTCTTGGGTCAGATCCAGGAAGTCTTTTATGCCAGGGAGTTTAAATTCTATTTGAAGTCACTAGGGGAGGTGGGGGTGGGTGGGAATCAAAGAATTCTAGGCAGGGGAGTGACATACTTAGATTTATGTTTCAGAAAGATCACACTGGTGGCAGTGTGGAGGAAGGATTTGGGGGAGGGTAAGTTTCCTGACTCAAAGGGAAGGAGGAGTTTTTGACATAAATGACCCTAGGACTGTATTTTTAGGTTGAGTTTATCTCAGAGAGTCTGAAATGCATTGTCTTTGTAGCTGTGGTTCTTTTACACTGAGCTGGGTTGAGAGTCAAAAAAAGGTGTCTTTTCTTTCTGTACTCAGAACGCAGAGTATATAGTTTTCTCTTGGTGTGTCTGGTTCATCTTATCTCCTTCCTTCCTGCCTGCCTCCCTCCCTCCCTCCTTCCCTCCCTCAAAGATGTATTGAATATCTCATAGGTGACAGCCCTGTTCTTGGTCATGGAGACATAGCAGATATACAGATAAGTTCTTGAGGGTTGGGAAGGGGGAGGAATAGAGACAAACAATAAACAAGAAAACACATGAAAGGTAATTTCAGGTGGTCTTCAGTGCTGTGAAGTTACAACAGAGTAACTTGATTGTCAGTAGCTTGGGTAGGGATAGGTTTGTCAGGTGGGTTAGTCCAAGCAGTCTTTCTTAGGAAGTGATACTTGAATTGATACCTGAATGAGGATGAGGCAGTCATCTTTAGATCAAAGGGAGGCTCTCCAAAGAGGAATAACCCACAGGATCAGAATTATTTTGTCATATTCAAGGAAATTTTCGTGCTATATGGAATGAAGACAGTCAATGAGGGGGAGGGTAGTACTAGACAAGGTCAGAAAGGGAGGTAAAAGGCAAGCAAGATACAGTCGTAGGATTCATAGGCCTTGGTATAAGGTTGGGGTTCCATCTCATCTGTATTGTAAAGAAATCACTCTAGCTGCTTCTAGTGGGAGGTGGATTGGAGTGAGGCAGGGAAAATAGCAGAGAAACCAAATGAAAGTTATTGTAGATGTCCAGGTGAAAAAAAATATGGCCTCTACTATGGTGGTGGCAATGGTGATGGAGAAAAGTTGGTGGGTTCTGGGGATCAAGCCAAGAGAACTCACTGATGGATTAGATATGGGGAGTGAGACACAAGAGAAATCAGGAATGAGCCCTTGATCTTGTGCTTTGCCGATGTTCCAGTTTTGGGGAGATAGGAGAGGCTGAGGGAGGAAAATAATTGGATGGGAAAACCCAAAAGTTCTCTTTTTTCTGTGTCAGCTTTGATATCCTTGTCAGGCTTTAAGTAAAGATGTTAAGGAGATGGTTAGATACCTGAGACTGAAACTTAGTGAGTGAGGTCAAAGCTGGAGATAGGAATTCAAGGGTTACTGGTATTAAATTCATGATGGTATGATTAGCAGCTCACAAGGTGTTCACTTGGTCAAGTGATGGTGGTCTCTCCTAACTCACTACACCAGCACACTTAATATTTGGTAGATACTTAATAACTGTTTACTTATTGCCCTGAACTATACTAGACTGTTCCAGAGTATTAAAGATAAGTACATTGGGGCGCCTGTATGGTTCATCCAACCTTGGATTTTGGCTCAGGTCATGATCTCACAGTTGTTGAACTGAGCTCCACTTGAGGCTCAGAGCTGAGCATGGAGTCTGCTTGGGATTCTCTCTCTCTCTCTCTCTCTCTCTCTCTCCCTCTGCCCCTCCCCCACTAGTGTGTGCACGCACGCTCCCTCAAAAAAAAAATAGAAATAAAAGATAAGTGCATTATTTACAAGTATTTTGGCTGCTTCCTACCAAAAATGTATCTTTGTCTTTATGGTTAAAACCTGGGAGGACATACAGAAGACTCTTCTCCATTTTGTGTTTGTTGAACATGTCCTCTTGGGCACGTGGAAAGAAGTTTACAAGAGTGTTTCTTCTCCATCTCCTCCCTTCTGTATTTAGAACTCATTGGCTTCTAAAGAGAATTCAAGCATTGGGTCTCTAGTCTTATTGGATGATTTTAATGATATTTCAAACTGAAATTTTAAGCCATAAAAAATTGCTCTTTATAACAAAATATCCTCAGTATTCACATCTAAATCTACATCACAATGGGAGTTAGTATCCCCAGAACTGCAATCACTTGGACTTGGATCCTGATATTAGTGTTCTTTTCCTTCCAACTGTTCTAGACTTTTTTGTTTCTGCCTCAATAAAATACTACCTACAGTTTAAAATACTGCTTAACATCTGTGCAGTAATCTGAATGTAAGCTTTCATTCTTAAAAATAAGATCACAACTAGTTTAAGGCATGAGAAATGAATATTTTCTTTGAACAGCAATTCAAGTCATCTATTAATTACTAGAAAGATTCTGGGTGCCAACTTTTACTGATTTTTCTTATTGTTGGCACTCTCTGTAAAGACAGACTGATGATATACTCTTGGTTCTCTTTCCTCTTTTATTTTCAAATCTTTATTCCATTTCACGAATGCTTTTGAAATCCAAGTAATTGAAGAGCTTGACAAGATTTGGAAGGGACGAGAGTCTGGTCGTGATGATACAGCTGGTCCCAGGGGAAGGTGAAAACACTACTCTTAGTTGTCTTAACATTTATTTCTATTATGGAGCCTTTCTCCTGGCTCTGCAGACCAAATTCCAGCCGAGGTTTGTACTGAAGACAGCATGATATAGGCTCTCACGGATGGGGCTGAGAAATATTCTTTAAAAAAGCATTCTGTTCATTTCCCGGGAAAGATATGAAGGCATATTTTCAAATTACCTAATCATTAATGTTAGGATGAAAGTTACTGATTCTGTAAAGTTTTATAATAACAATCTAGGTTTTATTTTAAATTAATGTCACAGGTACATTAGATAAAAATGTTCAGTTCATTTGTTTATATGTTAATTATATCTATTTCACGACATGTAATACACACTTTTTACATCATGTATAATGCATTTTAATTTATTCACTGTGTTGCAATTGAGTTATCTCTACGGATTTCCTAATTTATGTTATAAAAAACCTTTGCAAAAAGATAAATTCTTTGTTCCTACTGATCTTTAAAACAGATTTATGGCTTTCAAATAATAGCCTCAGAAGTTAAAATTTTAATATCATTTTAATGTATTCTCTAAACACTACTTCAACATTAAATCTTGCTTTTAACTCTTGTATTATCCTATTTTTCATTATACTTTACCAGCATGAGCATCCGATACGTCCTTATTCTCTCTTTAGAGGATTATATATTAAAGTTGGAAGACCTTCAAAGTTCATTTCATAAATGGGACAATTGAGGCTGAAGAGAGCTTCTCTCTGTATCCACATAGTCCTATCATACTGATCTCATCCTTATAGAGAGTGACATTTTCAGCATCACCTTCCTTAGAAGTAATAGACAAAATCCAAAGAAACTGGTTGAGTTTGCAAACATATATTCAACCCCCAAATTCCCATGAAATGAGCATTCACCCAAATGAGTAATAAATTACCTAATGGGACATGACCCAGTAAAGGGAAAGCTGAGAATGCGACCAACTGAATTTTGGGATATAAGCTGTGGCGTCCTTGACTAATGCATTTACCTTTCTTGTGTCAACTAAAATTCCCACTGTTCGTTTCTAGTAGTGTGGCCTTCACAAAGAGGGCATGGCCAGAAAATTTGTTTAAATACAGAACGTAGCCCAGGAAATGGGAAGAAAGGGTGGTTTCAATAATGTGGCTCAGAGAGTATGACAGATTTTATGAGTTCTGAGCATTGGGGAAAATTTTTTTCTCATTGTTCTCAGACTTCACTACTCCTCAAATTAAAAAGCCAAGAGCAGTTTGGAAAGAGACTCACAGTAGTGGAAGAAAGAGTGGGTGGCAGACGTGCCAGATCAGGAGAGGTGTCTCAGTAGCAATGTTTTGCAGAGTGAACATCTACGTTTCCCGCATGTACACAGGTCTGTGCACTGTGTAGCAGAACCATGGATGGCTCCAGTGGTAGAAATGTACTTGTTGGAGCCTCGGTCTTTAAAGTCTTTGAGAAATGGCAGAATGCCCATGGAGATTTTTTTTTTTTTTTTTGCCACTGGTATTCAAATCTTTGATGTAGGAAAATGACATTACAATGGAGATTGCTTAGGGGAAGACAGGTGGACAGGTGTATCTCACCTGCCACTTGCAGTTACGGTTTTAGTGCTTAGAAGGAGCATATCTCGTAAATAGCCCCTCATTATCGTAAGGTCTTGTCAGACGAGTTTCTTTCTGATGATGACATGTGTCACACTGGTTCTAGGAAGAAGTATGACGCAGAAGATAATTTGTTATTGAAGACCCAGCTGTCTATTAAATCTTTTTTCCTTCTGCCTCAAGTTTGCTTCCCAAACCTGTTCTCAGCAAAGGAATTGTACCCTCACAGCAGCTTACAGTGTCAAAATCAGACAATGGCTACAATGGTTAGCCTTCTTAGGATATTTGCATTTTATCAGAAATTAAAATCTTGAACCAAGGAAAAGAATGCCTGAGGTGCAATTTTCAAGCAGTTAATGAGCTAACTAATAAGGATTTTTTTTTAGTAGCAAGATGACTTTCTTGTTACCTTAAAATTATGCCAATTAAGAAATAAAACCAAACAAATGAAATAATCCATGAGCATTTGATGGGTAAAATTTATATTCATTTTTATTTTAATTTCAAACATTTCAACAGTATTTCCACTTCCAGAAATTATATCTATGTGAGCTTCAGAAATATAAAAATGTAATTATTGGGCTATAAATGTGCATTTTTTTGAGTTTTTGTTAAATTGAGATGTAACTTATGTATTAGCTTCAGGTCTATAACATGATTCAATATTTGTATGTATTATGAAATAATAACCACACCCAATAAGTCCAGCTAACATTTGTCATTTTCTTGTGATAAGAACTTTTAAGACCTACTTAGCAACTTTCAGTATTTTTAA
This sequence comes from Felis catus, assembly GCF_018350175.1. Classification (NCBI taxonomy): domain Eukaryota; kingdom Metazoa; phylum Chordata; class Mammalia; order Carnivora; family Felidae; genus Felis; species Felis catus. The sequence goes on from NC_058380.1 coordinate 20,256,884, forward strand.
AGTTTAATTGAAATGACCTTTGTACTTCCTCTACCTGATCCTGGATTTGGATACATGTTGTATAATTTGAAATATCTTTGGAATTCTAGACTCAGGACGAGAGGATCAGTGGGTAAATTAAACCTTGGTCTAATGCTCTCACTGACGTGATGTGTATGTTTTGGAAGTCCTATATAGACTTGATGTGTATGTTTTGGAAGTTATATATATAAATATATAAAACAGTATATTTTGTGAGGATATCCCAACTAGGTGATAGCTTTGAGAGGGAAGAAACAGATTATAGTTACAGGGGTTCATCAGTGAGCCAGGACTAAGTAGAGAAGAAGCATTGGTGGATGTGATCAATGATAAAGAAGAGAGAGAACTTGGACTCTGATCGGCAGAAG